>NW_009954102.1:4490734-4514824 GCF_000747805.2 Chaetura pelagica | reverse complement strand
CCCCCCCTTTAGTTTTCTCCCTTCCAAACACGAGAGCCCCTTTTATTTGCCCTGGTGCAGTGTTATTTGCCCAGCATATCTGCTTGACCCAGAATTCGATGAAACCGACGAGGAGAAGTCTCCATGGGACTGTTGACCTAACAAGGAGCATGTCAGTCTCCCGGTGGCATTTGAATGTTCTCACAGCGAATGCTTCGAGACAGGAGAGAGCATAAAGCAGAGATTCTTTGGAATCCTTAATTAGACACAGTGATTTTGGAGTACTGGTTTCTGCTGCTATCCTCTGGTGCCAAGTACTTTGTTTTGTGACCTTGGGGTTAAGGATACCAACCAGCCCTGTTTATTTTTAATAAAATCCTACAGTTATATGAGACAGTTCTAGGTTTTATTTATTTTCGGTGTAAGTGCTTCCATCTTACCTGCCTCACAGGTTTATAGTAAGGATTTAGCTAATATTTGGACAGCACTTTTAAGCTATGAAGTTCTATAGGTCTATTATACTGACCATTTTCTGCATTTTTCATTTTAGGAAAGTACTTTCATACTCTTTCACTTCAGGAAGATAAAGTGCAAATCTTGACCTTAGTTTTCCCTTCAAATTTTGTTAAATACCTGATTTACGAATGCTGACATAGGGTCAAATTCTGACTTCACCGACAGGTAATGAATTTCAAAGGATTTCTATATCCTCAGTAACTTTATTCTAGATCTAAATCAGTTTAACTCAGAATTTGAGCCACAATTTCATATTCGTGAAGAACAAGCATATGATTACATCAAATACAGTATTCTACATTAATTTTCTTCCCTCAATTTTCTTATTTTAGTAACTTCAGTATTTTAAGGAGAAACTAGTTCATTTTATGATTATTTTTATTTCCTTTTTTTTTCCCCTACTCTGTTTCTGAGACAAAGGCATCTACAGGTGGGCTTTGTAGAGAGGAGCAAGTGTCTGAAAAATAATTTGAGGACATCCTACTCATGGTTCAGTGGAGTCACAGTGTGCAAGAAGCTGTTTAAAAATTAAGGATAATACCTGGGTCTGGCGGAATTCCTCTGTCTGTGCTTGGCACGCTATTCCTGGCACTAGGAACACTGCACTGCCACTCACATCCTTTCTCAGCATTCAGGAAACCCTGTCCTCTCATTTAGCACATGTTTTCAGGCAGGCAAACCTATGTCTAAGGAATAGCACTGATAATTAGAATCCTTGAAGTGCTAATGAAACTAAGGATGTATTTACAGAAAAACAAATATTCTGTGATGTGGGTTTTATTTGGATGGGTGGGTCTGTTTGTGTCTGTTGTTTTTTTTAATAGAATCTGTTACAGGGTTGTACTTGACAGGCTGAGAATTGTTTGTGAGAATCCTGGTTTTGGATTAGCCAGCTGAAAGCCAGCAAGATTTTGGTGGCTGGTAAAGCTTGCTCCACTGAAAGAAAAGGTTTCCTCTTTTAGCAACAGATCATTATGTTACAAGGCATGTATTAGAATAAGAATAAAGCAACTTTCCCTGTCTTTGCTGATCATATCAAAACTTACAGCATCTTGAATTGTCAGAGCATCAAGTCCATCTTCTGATAAAGTATTAGAACACACAGAGATCTATTCATCTTCTTGGAGATTTCAATTTAGTCTGCAAAATGCTTGATGGCAAAGGCATTAGATTAGCTGTGGGCTTATTGCAGGGACCAACGTGGTAATTGGGTACCAGGATTTTGTAAGGGGTTCCCACAAAAAAAATCTCCCACTTATTTTTGGGGTAAACTTTCTCTCCCATATTTGGATGAGCTTTAGGGAGTGAAACTTTACTTTATTTTAAGGGATTTAAATATGATTCTTAAATTTCTTACTAAAAATTATTACTTTCTGATGCAGAAGGAGCCATTTCAAAGGTAATTAAATAAAATCTCCAAAACTGTTGTGTGAGATTTTCCTAAGTCAGAACCAAAGAGGAATGTTTTCTACCCTAAACTTTAACAGCAAGGTTTGTCTTCTTTCAGCTAGAAAAGATCTCCTTAATGACAAGTTTAAAGTTTGAATACTGATGTCAATGTTTTAATTTTCTGCTGCCTGAAAATGGTAATAATGGAGATGGCATCCTATCCAGAAAAAAAAAAAAAAAGGTAATAGAAACTGTGGAGATTTCTGAAAGGGTTCAGAAAAAGTCAGTAGAGATCAGGAAGACTTCTCAGTTGTTTTTCAATGATTTGTTTTTATTTATTTGAAGTATAAACCCTGTTCACTGGTACTTTTAGCATTCATTTGTCTATTTGTTACAATTACCCTTAGTGTTCAGAAGAAAGATAATCCCCAAGGGAAGCAGGAAGAAACATTTAAAGTAATTTTTACCTGTGCAGCTTGAGTTAATTGCCAAAATATAAATTTAAGATGGCTTAAAGCTGCTAACAGCCCCAAACCTGTGAAAATTTAGAGAAAAACATCATTGACTTCTCTGTGTACACCATGGTTAATCAACACCTCCTTCCCTGAGCAAATATTCTCTCTTCTGCCGAGAGTCCAAAGCTGGTGTCAGGGGTGGGAAGGCAGAGCCAGCAGGAAGAAGGTCCCATCACTGGGAGATGGTTAGAAAGGGATCCTCTGCTTTATGCATCCTAAAACACACACACCTCCACATCATTTATATAGTAGTCAACAAGGCAGGAAGCTATTCTGTGAAATAAATCAATCATCAGACAAGAACAGGAGTGTTGGGTTGATAACCTGTAGAGGGAGTAAAATTATTTTACCAAGAGATGAGGAAGATATTAATCTTGTGAATATTGGACTATTCTTTCCGTATTTTTTCACAAGAGGATTATATTATAACTCCCAGACTTTACATATCTTTGAGCTTCTCAGGCATTTAGCTTTTTAATCTGATCACAGGCTGTTTGCAGATGCATGGATGGCTCTGTGGGCAAAGACTGTGGAGTCTCTTGCTTGGAAATGGCAAAATAAAGATTTTTGTCATTTTAGGTGTGTGAGGTGAAACTTCCTTGTTCCTGACTTGTCAAGGGAATGAGAAGAGTCTGATCCTCTAACAGCAAGCAGTATATTGAGTTAATTTCTCTTCGCTATGACAGAACCATTTGCTAAACTTTCCCCAGAAGACAGAAGTGGGTTCTGATGAAGTTGTGATTTTGATTTCTTAATGGGCAGTAATAAAAGTAAGCTCTAGTTCACGTTATTGGCAGCACCTGGAGTTCTGTCTTGAATTATGTGAAAATCCTGAACGCTTGGGAAACAGCAGAAAAGTCAGTCTTTTCTTGGGACTTTGTGAAAGTTTATGAAGATTTTGTTTGACGAGTTTATTTCTAAGTTGTCTCGTCCCTTTCAATGACACAGCAAGACGTTTTCATTGCCACTGAGGTCACACCAGTTGCTTCAAGTTTTGTCACAGTAACTCCACTATACTGGCTGATGACGAGGGGGTGTAGGAGTAATTGTACTTTCAGTGTGATTTTAGAGGGAGTTGTCTTGTTTGATTTGTTTGTCTTAAACAGTAACAATATGTTTCCACCTATTCCTCATAATTATACAGGAAAAAGTAAAATACATGCCATTTTGAACTGAATGTCTCTATTAAATTGGTTTGACTCCTATTTTCTGCCATCTGTGGCATAACTAGAACAGAGAGTGAGAACAAAAAAATATAAATGACTCAGTCACATTTCCTTTAGGAGACACATCATGCTCCTGAATCTTGTCAAATAATTCATTTGAACTCTGAGTGAAATAGTGTGGTGACACTCTGGTCATGGAGAGGACATGCTGCCATTCTGTCATTTAATAGACCCAAATTTATACTATAATATTTTGGTTAAGCAGCTATACATTATTTTTCTCTATATTTAGATGGCCTCCAAAACAACCTTAGCACAATGCTGGGATGTAATTCAGATTAATTACATGTTGAATTTTCCTGTAAATGTTAAGTACCTTGCAAGCCAGAATGTGGAAAGAACGAGAGGCTGGTTCACAGAGAGGAAACTGGGACAAGTAGGTGCCACCGAAGCCCCCAGATGACATAGATGCCACCTGAATTAGTTGTCACTGACTCTATGGGGAACCATATCTAGGTTCTGGAGTGAGATGGAGACAGTGATACATCCCACAATCTTTGCTTTGCTTCTGTCCAGACTGACCAGAGCAGGTCACTTCAGACCCATAGAAGCCTTGATAGAAGGAGATCAGTGATACTTGGGGCTTCCCTAGGAATGGATCTGAGATATAACCAGGCATGCCAGCAAACCTTGGAGCCTGGCTGCACTCTGAGGTCTGCTATACCTGTAGTCATCTGTTTTGGGGTGGTTTACCTCAAAGTTTACCTATGAGGTAAGTCCTTCAGGCATACAGACCAGCCCTCTAGCATCTTGTAGGTGTTAGAGAGGTGTCATCACCACACCCTGTGAAGGGGGTGGCATCATTGGTCTGAGTGTAACAAGAAGTTTTCCTCCTGTGTACTTGATGCCTGGTAAAAGTCAGGTGGAAAATGGCAGCAGTGTTCCCAGCTTCAATTTGGTTAATGCTTCACACAGGCTCTGAATGTTGTATAATACCCTTTTTCAGTGATACTTGATGCCTGGTAAAAGTCAGGTGGAAAAATGGCAGCACTGTTCCCAGCTTTGATTTGGTTAATGCTTCACACAGACTCTGAATGTTGTATAAAACCCTTTTTCAGTGGATTCCTCTAGGAATCAAGTTTTGACTAAAGGCCAAATGTTTTTATCATTGATCAGAAAATGACTAGAGAATCAGGTTTACAGATGGCAAAGGTTAACAGTAGAGAAATGGAAGAATAAGTGCTAAAGGGGTAAATTATTATTGCTGAATGACCCAAATTGCATAAGGAAGAGGTAAAAATAATTTTTAAAAAGGTATGAATATTAGCTAGGTGCAAGACAATGTAATAAAGAACAAAGACAAGAGGTTACACAGTCTCTTTTGGAAAGGAAGGACTTTGAGAAAGATTTAGGATTCTTTTTGGACAAACACCTCAAAATGAAATCTCACTGTAACTCTGTGGCTACAAGGCCAATGCAATCCTGAGATGTAAAAAAGGGTAGTATCAAGCAGATAAGAGGATTTGATGCTGCCTTCGTGCACAACAGTGGTAAGGCTGCTGTTCAGAACTGTGTTCAGTTTTGGTGTTTGCAGTTCAAAAGCGATGTGGGAAATACCAAGGTAAGTTCAAAGGAAAGGTATGAAAAAGGATTCAGAAAACAAGCGTGACAACATGAGGCATAAGCAGCTCAACTTATTTAGCTCATCAGGGAAGAAGCTGAGAAGTGTCTTGGTCACTGCAGGTAGGTACTGACCCATGGAAAAGATATCCAAGAGTGAGTAGCCACTTTAT
Source organism: Chaetura pelagica (assembly GCF_000747805.2). Taxonomy (NCBI): domain Eukaryota; kingdom Metazoa; phylum Chordata; class Aves; order Apodiformes; family Apodidae; genus Chaetura; species Chaetura pelagica. The sequence continues at coordinate 4,509,466 of NW_009954102.1, read as the reverse complement.
CTACCTGACAAAGGCATTACAGGACCCAGTGGCTGCAAGATTAAGTTAGACAAATCCACCCTTAAAAGAAAACACGATTTCCTATCCTACAGAGCCTTAAATAATAAAACTGTTTGTCCTATAAAAGCTGTCACAAGTAGGGATGTTTAAGAGGATGTTAAATATGTATTTTTAAATGCACGCTTTTATCAGCTTTGTGGAAAAATCTGTACATCTTTCTGTGCATGTGTGAGTGGGAGCTTTGTCAGGAGATTGGTGGCAACTCCTTGTCTCACAGTCTGGGAACCTGTTATTCCTCCTGTTATTCAGTCCCTCGTGAGGCTCTGGGGACCAGCACTGCCTGTGTTGCTCTCAGCATCCTCATAACAGTTGCAGCTTCAAAAGAGAATAATTATTATCAAATAATCATTCTCTTGTTTCTTGGCTTCGGTGAGGTCTTGCAGACTGTCAGGAAGGATTTATTTTTTCTTTTGGATGAAATTGGCCACATAGATCTTGGTTATTTGAGAGTTGTTTCATTTTTCTGCATTCCCTGGAGCATCAGAGATGAAAGAGTGGCTGGAGATGAGGCCTTGGATGCCCTTTTGCCAGTGTTCTGCATGGGTGCAAACACTCCTCTCCCCAGTCATAGGTGCCTGGGTGCTGTGTTTTGCTTTCATATTTATGGCTACACTAATTCCAATACTTAAATAGATCGGGACTTTTTCTTCTTGGCAGGGATTTTGCGGGTTACACAGTGTCTGCTGAACATCAGGCACAATGTGCACACTGGGATCATCTAGATATTTCTAATTTAGTCCATTTGTAGGGTTTTTTTTGCTGAGGTCTTGGCAGGTTAGTTTTCTTCTACACATAAATCTGCTCTCCCAAGGACTAAGCTGTTATGATTTGGGTTTTTTTTAAAATTTAAAATAGCAATAAAACATGTTGCTTTGAGATATATCAAAGATGAGACTCTCAGCACTGTTTATAAATTCTTTGAAACTTTTTGTAAATGTTTTGTATAATCAATAAGGACATGATTAACAATATAGCATGATGAATATTTTGCACAAAATTTTGGCATCTGGAAATTCAGAGATTTTTGTATCCAAAAGGAGTGATGTGATGATCAACCTGCATTCTTCCAGTGAACACTGTAGCATTTACCCTGGTAATTCTTGGTTGGAACATAAATCTTACAGATGAGCAAATGAGAACATTTACAAACATGTTTTACACACCCAAGTCTTGATTATCTTACAGTATTTCCTGGAAAATCTATCGCATTCCTTTCTCTGTTATTTAAAGTAATGATTAGCCAGGTTGATTTTCATAAAGTTCTCTAGGATTAATTACAGCCCTGTGAGCATAAAGTAAAATCCTGGCACTGGCCAAGCTGTGTAAGGGTTTGGTTATGAATAACCCTATTCAGTTTTATCCCTTGTGCAGGGCACGGGTTAGTAAGTGACACATACACAGCTACACACATGTAAATAGTGGGATGGTGGCAGGGATGTAGAATTCCTCAATATTTAGGAGAGAAAAACATTAGTAAGAGGATTTTTTTTTCCTGCCTGTCCCTCTTGAAGCTTTGATTCATGGTAGCCAGAGGGAGAAAAAACACATTATATGAGTAAATTGGGTGGAGAATGTAGCCAGGGCCCCAGTAAACACTAAGAATGAAAACCCATATGAGTGTGTATTCAAGCAAGTATGAGAAAAGATGGTGTTTTCTGCAAGCACTCACTTGGAGGAAAATGCTGTTCTGTAACTAAATAACTGGGAAGAAGTCGGGGTTTGGCTGAACTGCCTTCTGTTTAGATTTTCACTCAAGGATCCCTGGTTTTCCCCCTTTTGTTCCCCTTCCCCTCTGCGCCAGCATCATTTGTGTGGTGGTACCTGATACCCTGAATAAGTCAGCTGAAATCTGAGATCCCTGATGACCAACACCAATTTTCAAATTATTAGACTCAGCCTGTATGATTTTGGAGTGATGGAGTTGGGATATTTAAAATTCTGTCCTGTCAAGAAATGATTAGGACATTAATTTGGGCCGTATTAGTACATCTCCCCTGTGCTAATGGGAGGATAGACCCCCTTTCATGTTTAATCTAAAGAGGGATTGATGACTGGCGAGTTTGTCTCACATAGGAATGTCTGCCACTGAAATAAATGATGAGCTCAGTGAGTGAAACTGTTCAGGCTACACTCTCTACATGTGGATTCCTTCTGTGCCGAAGGCAATGAAAGCCCTTAGGTGGCAGCTCTGTAGATTTTTCTCATTGTGGGCGAAAATGAGGATTTATTTTTTATTATTTGTTAGCCCAAGGCTTCTTTCTTGAAGTTGCTACCGGTTGTTGATGCTGATTTCACATTTCATAAACAGCCAAGTCGTGTTCAAGAAGCAGAAAACTGACCTCAGAGATGACATAACCACCAGAGGCAGGGGAAGGCGGCAGCACCGCCACTGCCTGACGGGGAAGGAAAAGGGCACCTTTCCTCAGAGTTTGCCAGCAACTTTTATTTGATGTGTGAGTTCAGTACTTCAGTGGTAGAAAAACAGTAAAGTTCCTTTGAATAACAACAGACTAGAAAAGTTGCCTAATGGGTTGGTTGTTGGTTGGGGTTTTTTTACTCTGTTACTTTTAACCCAGTACTGCAAAATTCTTCCTACCTGTAACAAGTTGTTTAATTTGGAAAGGCAAATAAGAGCTCATTAGCTGATGCACTGCTACAAAGGAAGTGAGCAGGTTTTATGCCTTGGGACAGACTTTCACAACTGTTTTGAAATGGCACAATACAATGCATAAATCCTAAAGCCTTTTCAGAGATGAAGAGAATACCTTCCCTTCTTTGCTTGCCTGCATTTTTTCATCATAACCCCCTTTGCATTTCAATATTTGGGAGGCTGATGTATTCCAGGGGTCCAACTAGGTTAAGCATGTGAGTGTTCCCAAAAACTACTAGTACTATCTGTTGTGTTTTCCATTACATTCTCTGGGTGTTTTGGCTGGAGAGAATCTCTCTATGTGAGAGTTCTGCATTATGGTCTCAAAGAATAAGTGATACTATTTTTGCAAAGTATGTTTTTTTGTGTCTTATGCTACTCCTGGATATTTTGGGAGATTTGAAGCTTCCTTCTATCTAAAAAAGATGGTTTGTTACTAGTCTCACTGTTTCAGAGAGTGTTTAATGGATGGGGCTTTGAGCAACCTGGCCTAGTGGGAGGCATCTTTCCCCAGGGCAGAGGGGCTGGAACTTGATGATATTTAAGGTGCCTTCCAACTCAAACAAGTCTATGATTCTATAATATAGAACTGTATTTTTAATTATCTAACAATATGTGATTTTCTATTAGGACTTTGCCTTTTATGTTACTTACCTTAATGATTTTCAGAAATAATCTTAATTATTTTTGTAAGCACCCACCTTAATTACTTGCAATTAGTGCACATGGATGTAAAGCCCAGGCAGAAAATCCTCCACATCAATTGTGAAACCACAGTTCAGGGTTTTTAGTATTTTACAGCATTTATTTATTATGGCTAAAAAACTTCAGTGCTCAAGGGATAGATCTGTAAGGTATTCAGAGGCTCAGAAATCATATTAGTATCATTTAAATGCTGCCTTTAAGTTTTAATTTAGGAACATGTAAAATACTCAAACTATAGTGATTTATCACTCATTAGCGGTGCCTGAAATTCTTGCAGTTTCCACCTTCAGCAGTTGTTTTATGGTCACCCCAGAACCACGTGAGCAAAGCAGATTCATGATTTGTGAAACAGATGTTAGCACAGCACACATCAGTCGCTCAGCACAGCTGGGAACAGGGTTTTCTCCCAATGGGAAACCAGACAGGTACCACAGTGGAGGTGACTCTGCTCACAGGTGTCATCCCTTTGGCTTGAACGGAGAGTTTTGTACGTGAGCAGGTGTTTGCTGGCTGATGCCCAAGAAGGAACCTCTGGGAACCCTTTATTTCATGCAGTGCTGGGGCTGTAGGCTTGCAGCCCGTCCCTCAGCATTAAGAAATAACCATAATAACTTCTCATTTTCCTGGAAATGAAATGTGTTTGGCTGCTCTGTCAGGCGTAATGAGGCAGGGGTTCCAGGTGTGTGACAGCACCACCTCTGGCCTTAGGGCCAGCACAGGCAAACAGCTGACACTGGCTTCCAAACAGCCCCAGGGAGTTGTTCTGCTCCAGATTTGTGCTGGACAGCTTCTTGATTCAGGGCATTCGCAAAACTAAGGGCTATGAATGCCAAAAGTTTCGGTGGGTTCAGAAAGTGCTTGGATGAATTCCCAAAAGAAAAATATCTATAGATAGCTGCTAAACACAGAGGCACCAGCACTGGCTTAAGAAATCCCTTGGCTGTGATTAGCTGGAGTCAGGGAATGTGGGCTAGCAAGGTATTATCATGTAACCTTCCTGTTTTACATTCTTCCCTAGATGTCCTCGGTGCACGCCAGGTAAGATACAGATGGACTTCTGGTATTAGGTGGTAATCACGGACCAGGAAAAACCTTCTGCTGGTTGGATTCTTCAGCATAGTTCTGCAACCAAGTTGTGGATACCCCATTCCTTGAAGTATTGAAGGCCAGGCTGGATGGGGCTTTGAGCAGCCTGGTCTAGTAGGAGGTGTCCCTGCCCATGCAGGGCTGTTGGATCTAGGTCATCTTTAAGGTCCCTTCCAATGCAAACCATTCTGTGATTCTACAGCCTCTCTGCCAGACCCCACAAGGATGGTGCAGGCTGTCTGGAGGTGCAGGTGGGGCAGCAGGTCTGCCCTGCAGGCATATGGGATGCAACAGCACGAGACACCAGGGAGTGCGGAGTGTTCCTTAGCTTGTATGTTTGGCAGCTCTAGAAAAAACAGTTTCATGGAGCCAACTTGTTTTTCTGGGCAAGGACTATCAGCACCCCTAGTTATTCTAGTATATCCCTAGCTGCATTTCCACAGTAATTTAGGCGTGTAACTAGAATAACTACTTTGAAGGTGATTTGATTGGAGATACACAGTGATTCCAGTTTAAAAAGGCAACTTTAACAGAGTTGGTGAAGGAAAAATATAATCACCTACTTAGATATTTATTCTATGTCAAAATCTTGTATTTCCATTCTTTTCCGCCCCTCCATTCCCTCTTCCTTTGCACCTTTGCATCACACAATTCCCAAATAATCCCCACCACTCTCAAAAACTGTCACTTGAGTTATTCACAGCCGAAGAGAACAGAGGAATCTGTTCAGTATTTGAGGAAGCCTTTGGCAATGAATTGGAGGAGATTGCTTCCTCATCCCAGATGCCGATTAGTTTATACTCTGATCCACAGTTTGCTTTCCTTTCTGACTTTTATGCTAGCTGGAATGAGTGCAGAAACTGTTATTCAGCCTGTAAATGACCAATCTTTTTAGAAATTTATTATTAGAAATGTACATTAAGAATGTTGAATGTAAATGTAATTCTCTGTTCACTCACCAGTGCAGACTATTTCAGGATATTTGTTACTACACTGAAAACATTTTTGTCTCTCTTGAAAATGGCTTTTGTATTTTGTATTCCTGCGCATCAATGACTGTTTTAAAGAGCAATATCTTTTTAGGCACTAGGAATAAAAAACTAATCCTTGCATCCTGGGCAGCTGGGACTCCTTTGTGTCAGAAACACACATGTGTTTCACTTGACTTCCAGAAATAATGCCTTGGTCTTCAATTCCTCATGTGAAGTTAGACATGCAGGTTAGTGCATCTGGGGCTGGAGTCCCAAAATTAATCGCTTCCAGCCTCTGTGTTTGACAGGGAAGTGGTGCTGATAAAGGCAAGGAGTTAACAGTGATGCTGTCTCAGATGCGAAGCAGTGGGAAGAGGAAACATTTTGACATTAGGGTCAGAGAAAACTACAGTGTTATCTTGTCCTTGTGATTCAGATTCATTATTTATCAGAACTCCAAATCAAGCAGGCTCATCAGCATCTTTCCTTTTACCCAGCACTTCCCTCCGTGGCCAGTGTCAGGGGCTGCTGTCCTGCGAACTGCAGGAGCTGCAGCCCTGAGCTGTTCAGTCCTTCATCCAGACCTTCCTTTTGTTTCCCAGCTGGTGGATACTTTTCCATAAAATGGGGCTGTTCCTTTCTGGGTGAAAAACACAACAACAACAAAAAAACCACCACCAACCCTCCCTCCTCCTCAAAAAAAACAACAACCCAAGAAAGGTCATACATTAAACAAAGCCAAAGCCTAAACATCCAGCATGATTTCTGCCAGCTCGCAGTAATATTTGGATAGATACTGATTACAATGTTTTACAAACAAGTGCCTTTCAGTGCAGAATATTCTGATGGTGATTTCATGCCACCTGTGCCCACATGAAAGGACAGTGAGACTGTCAGCTCTGAAATGTATGGTCACTTAAAGTGCAGACAGTGAATGCCACAGAGCTGTATCAGGTCCCTGAGCTCTAAGTGGTCTTCTGAGCACGGATGGTGAGATGGTTGTTGTATGGGAAGAATTTAATGCATGTCCCAGGTATGTGAGTTGCCCCCTCAGCAGCATCCAACACTGGTTCTCTCTGCACAAGGGAGGGGGTGCCAGCAGGAGCCTGTAAGTTCATTGCTTATATGGAATAAAAAGACATGACTAGAGCAGCTTTATGAACCAGCTTGTCAACTCCTGTAGTACTCTAATTACTGTTCAGTTTCTAGATCAATTGCTGCTCTTTATGGATGGTCTCCGTGCCCTTATAACACCAGGTATGGTGCAGCTGTAGGATGGCAAAACTTCTGCCTGGCAATTTAATGTAATGCGCATGGAGGCACATCCTGCTTTGTCTTTTACTAATTTGAATGACCTTTATTTTTGTTTAAGGAATGGGTAATTTGTGCTAACAGCACATCAGGTTTTTTAGCAGAGGCCCACAGTGCCCATGTCGGTGTACCTTGGAAGGATGCTGTCCAGTCTGTGTTTCCTGGGACGTGTGAGGGGTTAACTCAGAGGACAGACTTTGGGTGTTGCCCCCATCCTTCATCTGCAGAACCTGGCTGTGTATGGGGGCTCCTCAGGTGATGCCTCAGTGAGCAGGTCAGCAGGCATCCCTTAGGTAAGCTACACGTTTGCAGCTGATTATCCGTATTGTACAATTGCATCCGATACACAGAGTATTTTCCCCATCATTCTTCTATGAACCCACCATGGAGGTGACCCTACCATGTGAGGTAGAAACAAACTTGTTCTCACTCTGAACAGCAGGATGTGAAATGTTTTGTGATCTCCTTTCTGTAACGGACAAATGCCCTGTGTAGAGTTTCAGCATCTTGTATTCCTTCAAAGTAGTCTACTGGGGGGGAAAAAAAGAAAGACCTGCTGGAGATACTGAATTAGAAAGTATTTTAAAACCAGAGAATTAATTAAAATGAGTGTTTTACAAAAATTAGAGATGTCTGGATGCTTTCAAGATGTTTTCTGTTGGATTCCAGAGAATCCAGAGGGAATCATTTGGTAGAAAATCATATTCACTAAACGATAACCAAATGTCGGGTCACTGCATTCAAGGAAAGGCAGCTGTAATCTGAACCAAAGTGTGGCCTGATTCAAATTACCTGAATAACTCAGCCTACCTCCCTTCTACTACTGGTTTCAATAAAAGTTTTGTCTGCTGGGAAATTCTCCTAGGTGCAAACATTTTTTTGAATAATAGCAGAAGGGTTTTGAAGTTATGCAGGTATTGAAGTTTCTAATTAAATAATTCATATGTAAGTCAAAGATGAAAAATTCAGTAACTGTAATGGTATATAAAGCTGCTGAAAGGTGTTTTAAATATATGCATCTATAAAGCTTCGTAACTGGATTTCTAGCCCAGCCTTCTTCTGTGCCTAATAAATCCTTCTGTTTCTTATATGTGTTATCCATCTTATGTCTGTCACAGAGCGCTGGGCTGAAAGACAGGCTCTGGGATGCTCCCTATAGACACAGGCAATAGAAGTGCTAATATCCAACCTTGGTTTGGTTGCTTGTGTTGTTTTGGGGGTTTTTTTAAGGCTCCAAAGTCACAAAAATGTGGAGCTGGAGGTCTGGTGACTAATGAGTAAATTGGCAAAGAGTGTGTATGCCTCCAAAGATCAAATATTATAAGATACTGGCCCTATTGGTAGTTTAGAATTTCAATTATATTTGCTATTGAAAACAATTTTTGATAGAAAAAAAAATTGAAAGAAATGGGAAAGTCTCTGCTTTTGTCAAAGACTTTTTTTTTTCCCCAGTTGTCAGCATTGACAGGCTTGGAAAATTTTTCAGTTCCTTTCCTGCAGAACTTTGTTATGATGAAGACGATACAAAAATCGAAAGTATAAACTAAAAGACAGAGGTTTTCTTTTCTTTTGGTATTTTTCATCTACTGCAATAATATGGTATGTCTAGATCCCTTTGAAGTCAATGGGAGCCTTTCCATTGATTTTAATGGCAGCTGGACCAGACCTTTAGTGAAAAGCAATGTACAAAGGCACCGCGCTAACTTCAGACTAGAAACAAAATCCTGTCAGGTGAGTGGCACCTCATGGCAGCCCAGGCTGTGCTGGGGAAGAATGATACCTGCTCTGGCACTTCTTGTTTCCCACTTCAGTGCTGGGCTATACACAACCAACTTTTTGCTGCCCAGACCCTGCTTATTTGGGATAGAAGGTAGAAATGGCTGGGATTTTTTTAGAGCGACTTGAGAGTGAATCTTGAAATAAAGTAGATGCAGGAGACTGGAAGGGTTACAGTGAGGGCGGCTGTACAGGGAGAGGCTGCCTATAATTGAGAAAGCTTTACCACATTTGATTCTGGGAAGGATGTTCTTTCAATGTGGTGTGTTTTGATAAGCGGTAGGAGAATTTTTAAAGTCAATAACTTGGTTTATAAACTTCAGCTCAGCTGGACTTAATCCTGCAGCTAGCAAATCCACAGACCAAGTAGCCCAGCTGTGTCCTCATTTGTTAAGATCTTAAACCCAAGAAGACGTCTAGGATGCTGAATTTTATTTTTTTTCTAATACTTTTATAAAAAGCCTAATAAAGGCAGATAGGAATAAGATGTGCAGCAAACCCAGCTTTTTCAGTAGCGGAAAGAGGGAGAGGGAAGAGATGCATTTAAATTATCTTTGGGCTGGCCCAAATTTGGGTCTTCTGTCTGTAAACCTTATCTCTGCCTGAGGGAAAATACTCACAGCAATCAAGCTGATTCAAGGAAGCACATAAGCACATGCCTAAGGCTTCTTGTCTTAGGTGTATTTTCCTAAACAGGGGTACTTTACTGATTTGAAGCCTGTGCCACACCATCGTATTTTGTAGAAGAGAGCCTCACCCTGTTACTCCTGAGCAAAACCTTCAGGTTTAAATCCCAGGGCTTGGATGGTTCTCTATTAAATGAAACACAGCAAATTTAAGAATGCACACAGCCCATAACAGGGCTGGGGCTGCAATGAAAAAATCTTTCTCCTTGCAGGAGTGAAACATTATAAGTAATTTAATATAGTGTATATTACTGTCTATACTGTTAATGAATATTATAGATTAAACACAGAGGAGAACCTCTCTTGACCTACTAACCACACCCTTTCTAATGCACCCCAGGATGCCATTGGTCTGTGTGCGGGCTAAGGGTTATGATCTAGTAGCAATAACAGAGACATGGTGGGACAGCTCACATGACTGGAATGTGGCCATGGATGGATATGTGCTTTTTAGGAAAGATAGGGCAGGGAAGCGAGGTGGTGGAGTTGCTCTTTATGTGTATTGGGCTTCTGACAACTTTGCCTTTCTATTTACATAAATCAGTAAAAAAACTCCCCTTTGAGCTGTTTTTGAAGACCTGCTAAGATTTTGCTAAGAACAGGCCTTTTAATTCTCATCAATTTCTCCTCTCTTTTCCAAAGAAAGGACCATGCTTTTACTTCTCTAGAACAGAGAATAGAGAAAGCAGCCTTCAAGACTTATTTTTTTTTTTTCCTTTTTTTTTTTTACATAGGGTCTAAACACTCCATGCAGATTTTGGGAGGTTTTCCCCCAAAATATATACATAGGACCTTTTCCAAGGGCTATTGAAAGGCCTTTAAAAGCTTCTTATTTTAATGATTTTACAGTGGAACCTAAAGAAAAGCAGTGCTGTAAGAAGAGCAAATATATGATTTGACTGAATAGAGAATTTCTAAAATAAAGAAAATACAGGAAAAAATAGAGATAGGTAAAGTGTTCTGGAGTAGAAGAACCAGAACAAGTTTCAATGTGGACTAAACTTGGAAGAATCTTTGAGTCAAAGAGAAGGCTAGACTGAGAAAACTGAGAACTGAAAGGATTGGAAAAGATAATATTATAACTCATGATTTCTTATCCATAGGTAAATCTGTAATGTTTAGAATAACCTCTTTTTGAAGACATACATAATAAAAACAAATGTGGTGGTAGAGAAACAGTTTTGAATTCCTGCAGATTTGCTGAGCTGTGAATTCAGAAAAGGTAAACCTCTGAAAGAGGGAATTTAAAAGCATTTTAAAATGCAACATTTAGATAAAACAAATAAACAAATAAATAAGTGGTTATAATAGAAAAATAAAAATAAAACAAAATATGGGATAATCTGAAATATTCTCTTCCATTTTTTTAAATTTGAACAACAGAAGCTGTTACCTGTCCTACCTTACTCCTAAACACTGAAACCCAGAAAGAAAAAACAAGGGACAAAAAAACCAAACCATTTTACACTCCTACAAAATTACACATATTTATATTTCAAAGAATCATTGCATTCTAATTATTCACAGTACTGCTATGACTTTTCACTCTACTTTGAATTTCTTCCCCTTAATAGCAAGTCTCCTTGCTTTCTCTTTTAATGTAGCAATACTACAGAATCTAAAAGAAGAAAGGTAAAGAAAGAGAGAAAGAAGGATAGACTGAGAGTGAAAAGCCTGACAACTGTGTAACAAACAAGAACATAGTAGAAAAAAAATGTATTGTACTGAAGCTGAAAATTCTTTTTGAAAAATGTCAGAAGACCAGGTAGATTATTAAGCAATACAGTAAGATAATTATTTGTTTGCCTTGTTTGTACAATATTAACTACCTAATTTGTAAGGCATGGTGATAGAATTTAAATGCTAATAAAATCTTAACTGAGCTGATGTAATCACAACAAAACAGATTTTATATGAGTACATATCCTGTGTGGAAGGAACAAAATACCCAGCAGGACCAGAACCCTGGACTTCCACAGGGCAAACTTTGGTCTCCTCAATCATCTATTAAGGGAAATCCCATGGGACAGGGTGCTAGAAAATAAAGGAGCTCAAGATAGCTGGTCAACATTCAAGGACCACTTCTTGCAAGCACAGGATCAGAGTGTCCCAATGGTTAGGAAATCTAGTAAGGGTGCTAGGAGACCTGCATGGTTAAAGAAGGAACTACTGGGCAAACTTAAGTGGAAAAGGAAAATCTACAGATCATGGAAGGAGGGGCTGGTCACGTGGGAGGAATATAGGACTGTTGTCAGAGGATGTAGGGAGGCAATTAGGAAAGCTAAGGCCTCCTTGGAACTTAACCTTGCAAGTCAGGTTAAGGATAATAGAAAGGGCTTTTTCAAATACATAGCTAGCAAAACTAGCAGTAGAGGCAATATTGGCCCATTGAGGAATGAGGTGGGAGCCCTGGTGACAGAGGATATAAAGAAGGCAGAGGTGCTGAATGCCTTCTTTGCCTCTGTCTTCACTCCTGCAGGGTCTCCCTATGAGCCCCAGATTCATATAGCCCCAGAAGAAGTCAAGATAGAGGAAGAGTTTGACATGGTAGATGAGGATTGGGTTAGGGATCAGTTGAGTAATCTGGACATCCATAAATCAATGGGTCCAGATGGAATGCACCCAAGGGTGCTGAGGGAGCTGGCGGAGGTCATTGCTAGGCCACTCTCCATCATCTTCAGTAAGTCATGGGCAACAGGTGAGGTGCCTGAGGACTGGAGGATAGCAAATGTCACTCCAGTCTACAAGAAGGGCAAGAAGGAGGACCCGGGTAACTATAGACCGGTCAGCCTCACCTCCATCCCTGGAAAGGTGATGGAACAACTTGTTCTTGTGACTATCTCCAGGCACATCAAGGACATGGGGGTCATCAAGAGCAGTCAGCATGGTTTTATCAAGGGTAAATCATGTTTGACTAACCTCATAGCCTTCTATGAGGAAATTACTAGGTGGATAGATGATGGTAGAGCGGTAGATGTGGTTTATCTTGATTTCAGTAAAGCATTTGACACCGTCTCCCACAGCATCCTTGTAGAAAAGTTGATCAGGTATGGGTTTGGTGATCAGGAAGTGAGGTGGATTAGGAACTGGTTGAAAGGAAGGAGTCAGAGAGTTGTAGTCAATGGGGCAGAATCTGGTTGGAGGTGTGTGACTAGTGGAGTCCCACAGGGGTCGGTACTGGGACCGGTGTTGTTCAACATCTTCATCAACGACCTGGATGAGGGTATAGAATGTACCCTCAGCAAGTTTGCTGATGACACTAAGCTGGGAGGAGTGGCTGACACACCAGAAGGCTGTGCTGCCATTCAGAGAGACTTAGATAGGTTGGAGAGTTGGGCGGGGAGAAACATGATGAAATTCAACAAGGGGAAGTGCAGAGTTTTACATTTGGGGAAGAACAACACCATGTCCCAGTACAGGTTGGGGGCTGAACTGCTGGAGAGTAGTGTAGGTGAAAGAGACCTGGGGGTCCTGGTAGACAGGAGGATGACCATGAGCCAGCAATGTGCCCTTGTGGCCAAGAAGGCCAATGGCATCCTGGGGTGCATTAGAAAGGGTGTGGTTAGTAGGTCAAGAGAGGTTCTCCTCCCCCTCTATTCTGCATTGGTGAGGCCACATCTGGAGTATTGTGTCCAGTTCTGGGCCCCTCAGTTCAAAAAGGACAGGGAACTGCTCGAGAGAGTCCAGCGCAGAGCTACGAAGATGATTAAGGGAGTGGAACATCTCCCTTATGAGGAAAGGCTGAGGGAGCTGGGTCTCTTTAGCTTGGAGAAAAGGAGACTGAGGGGTGACCTCATCAATGTTTACAAATATGTAAGGGGTGAGTGTCAGGGGGACGGAGTTAGGCTTTTCTCGGTGATGACCAGTGATAGGACAAGGGGTAATGGGTGTAAATTGGAGCATAGGAAGTTCAAGGTGAATATCCGAAAAAATTTTTTTACTGTGAGAGTGACAGAGCACTGGAACAGACTGCCCAGGGAGGTTGTGGAGTCTCCCTCACTGGAGGCATTCAAAACCCACCTGGATGAGTTCCTGTGTGATGTACTCTAGGTGACCCTGTCTGGCAGGGGGGTTGGACTAGATGATCTCTCGAGGTCCCTTCCAGCCCCTAAGATTCTATGATTCTATGATTCTATGATTATTTTATACATTATATTAATAAATGCAATGTGCACTAAGGAAAGAGCCTCAACATAGGTCAGTTTAAGAAAGTCATATATAGCACAGCTGTAACTTTTTTTAAAAAGCCATCCATTATTTGTAACACCTTTTAAAACTGTTTATTGCTTTATATTTAGCAATTGCTGGTATTTCCTTCTCTCCTTCTGTTTCCAGCTGAGCTTGATTTTATGATAGCTTTTTTTGTTTAATTCAGCACAGATGGTGAGATGTATAAGGAGAGCTTATATGTAGAGCCTACTCCTGTTCCCTGTGAAATCCATATGAATTTTGGCCACTGACTACAACGAGTGCAGAAGTGGGTCTGGCATAAGTGATTGTGTTGTTGGATTGTTTTGCTTGTAATAGGGAGACTGAATGCAGATATTTACGATTACAGACAGCATAAATAAAACTGAAGCAGCCATTTTTTTTCCTCCACCCCCCTCTGTTTTCCCAAGGGGAAGAGAAAAATAAGTGTATTTCATTGAAGTAGGCTGCATATAAATTTTAAGTCACTAGAAGGAAATATTTCCTCCTCCTGCACTGTAGACAGGCTGTTAAGATCACTGCTGCTGTGGGTCGTAGACCCAAAGTAGTTTTCCAAAGCATTCAGTAATTTTGGGGCTTGTGGTCAGAAGAAGTCAGCTCTCAGACTGAAGAGAACTCAATAATTCCTGTGGCAGTGAGGGACATCACACACTTCTCCTTCATCAGCCTAGGATGAAAACTTGCTTCCAGACCAGACAGGTCACAAATTCCCTTCCTCTCCATGGGCTAACAGTTTCATGCCCAGAAGTTGCCAGCGCAGATCAGAGCACTGCTAGCACAGGACTAGCACAATTTGCTTGCAAAGAAGCAGCAAAACACCATAAACCAGGCGATTGTGGAAGCACAGCTGTGATGACTTGGACGACCTGTCTATGGATGTTTTAAGATTTCTGTCTGTAGCTGTACAGATGATCCCATGAACTTCTTCAGGAGACAGGCAATTAGCTATTTGCTGAGTAAACATACCTCCACCAGACTAGGGACAATAATTACTAGGCACTAATGATAGGTAGCCAGGTGGAGAAGGGAGCTCTGTGATCTGAAACTCTCCAAAGGCAGTATGAAAACTACAGTCTTGGCTGAGCTCTTGGAGAGTGCTCCTGGAGCTAGTCAAAAAGAGCTGTGCAGAGTCTCAGTGGAAAGGTGTTTTGTCCAATTTGGCCAATAATCTCTTTTGGCCAACTTGACCAAAGGTTGGCTTAAAAAGCTTAAATAGGCCGTCATTGCTCATCTCCAGCCTGTGAAAAGTGCTGTGGGTTAGGGCATATTCACACTGAAGGTGAGTCAGGCAGAGCTGCCCAGACTGATGGAGGGTGGTGGAGCAAGCTGGACATAGCAGCTCCTTCAGCAGAGACTGTTGTGCTGTAAGAGGACGTTTGGATCTTGTTGGAGAATCCTGTACAAATCCCTGTACTCATTACATGCTGCCTCATGGCCTTCGAACACCAGGCTTTGAACCCAGCATAGGCATGGCTGACATTTGTTAGAGATTGTGCCTTTAATTGTCTACATGTGGAGAACTGCTGGTGTCAAATTAATTTGGGGTGAGAGTTGGGGCCAACAGTTTTATTAACTTCTGGTACAGGGAGAAGGGAAGATGTGCGGAGTGAGTGCACTTACTCCATGAGTTGTTTTCTGTGCAGCTGGCCATTTTACATATCCCAGCAAAAAGGCTAGTGGGTTGATGAAAAAAAAGAGAGAGAAATGGAGATTACAGCACGCTGTTGGTCAGATGATAGGTATTTATTTATTCAAGTAGGTCAAATCTAGTGACTCATCTGCTTATCAGGGTCTCTCAAAAAATCAAGCATAGCTTTAAAAGTGACTGTATTTATGCTAATGTACAACTCACTGGACGATCCCTGGCTTTTATTTCACCACCTCACAGAAACGATAATTGCCACAAAACCCTCCTGCCTCAACAAGTCCTGCCAGGATCTTGTTACCCTTTTCTCAGTCCTGATGCTCAGATAGCTCTCCCAGGAGACCTTGCTGAA
This sequence comes from Chaetura pelagica, assembly GCF_000747805.2. Lineage (NCBI taxonomy): Eukaryota > Metazoa > Chordata > Aves > Apodiformes > Apodidae > Chaetura > Chaetura pelagica. The sequence continues at coordinate 4,494,015 of NW_009954102.1, read as the reverse complement.
ATCTGTGTTTGCATAAGAGTCCAGACACAGGGAACTCATTGTAGGGCCGGGGTCTGAAGCCTCATTATATTTAAAAACATCCAAGGTGTTGTGCTATCAAATATCACCAGAATGAGACTGAGCTGTATTTCCCAGGATAAATGAGCACATTTGCTTTAATATTGCAGTGTTCACATTTAGATTTTCTTTCTGCAGTTTATTCACTTCTTTTCTAATTCAGAAAATGCACTAATTTGCAGGTTTGCCCATTGCTGGTGTGAATTAGGGTGCTTTTACTCTAGTAAAATTAAAAACCACAGACTAGCAATAATATCTGTACTGCAAAACACCCTCCTTAATTAAGCAATAGGACATGAAAGGCTGTATATTTCTGAGTGATTATAGCACACCTCATGTTGTTTTATAAGGCATGAAATCTAATGCAGAGTGACCACCCGAGAATTGTAGTAATTGCCCTAAAAACACTGCCTGGAGTGCTTGGTTGCTATTGTGAAATGCAAGCAAGAAGTAAAAAATAAAGATTAGAGTGGAAAAAAAAAACACACCAAACCCTCTCAAATATGACTGTTGCTTTCCACAAGAGCCTCTCACTCCAGCCATGTCTTGTACAAAGTTTTGAAGAATGTAACTGAATGGTGAAAATGCAAGTAAAGATTTGTAAACTCATTACAAACAGCATATTCTTGACATAAAAGTGTTTAAGGGTATTAAACGCTCACCCGAATTCTTCAGGTTTATGTTTAGCTTTTTACAGGCCCTACTTGTTTTCAAATTTTAACTAGGATTTTTTGGCATACAGTTAATTACTTCTACATAAACAATAATCAAATGGCCATCACCTTGGAAACTGCCTGCAACGTTAATCTTGAACTCAAATACAGGGTCTGTTACAGCCAACAAAACAAGTAATCCAATTTGTTTAGATCATTAATACAAAAGATAAAACATTAAAAAATCAAACCTTAGGAGAGGCAAACATAAGCAAGCAGTTGTGTTCTCTGCCAGCCCTGGGAGTGCTTCAGTTTTGTACACTGATGTGAAAAAAGTAACCAGCAAAAACCTGTTTTGCTGTGCTGTTCAGTTTCAATAAGGGTAGATGGAGTCCCACATGGTTGTGGTAGGTACCACAGGGTGTTTTAACCAGACTAGGGGTTAGGAAAAATAGTGATTACAGCCTGCTACGGACTGAATTACAACTTTTGATATGTCCTAGCAGCATCCTGCGGTGATGCAGCCAACAGTGAATACAGGTAAATGTAGTTTACCCCCTTCTAACTTGGGTGATATTAAGTTTATACCAAGAGGGTAAGGATATCTACTTTTTATTTATTACTACACCACTGGAATGATGCCATTTGTGTTCCTCAAAAAAACTCCCACACAACAAACGTCTGTTTAAATGGGCACTTTGTAGAGAGGAAGAAAAAAGAGAGGGTGACAGGCAGCCATAAACACCTTTGCTGCAAACTTTCAACCTAACCTTTTTCTTTTTTCTTCTTTCTCCATTTTCATTTTGAATTTTCTTTAATTGAAACCTCTGTGGCAATTCTAGCCTTCATTGAACATTGAAATGCCAATAGACCTGCTCTATAATGGAGGGCTGTGTAGCAAGACTGTACAATAATATCCTGGTGCAATATAACAGTAGGTAGCTGGGGAATGTAATCGATTTCCAAAAGAACTGGAATGACCCTCCTCGCAGGCGAGCAGGGCTCCGAAACTCTGCTGGCTCCAGCTCTGATCAGTTCTGGTTCACTTCCTTTCTTAAGAGGAGAATGTTTAATCTTATCAAGGGCTGTTATGAAGCCTTTTTTCTTTTTTTTATTCTTTTCTCCCTTTTTTTGCTTTAAAGAGTGTGTGCACCATTGTGTTGTCACCTTTATTTACCTGCCACACTTTACCCATGTGCCTTTATTAAGGCTATGTTTAGGTGAAGCTGTAAATGTCAATACTGATATTATTTCTTTGCAGGACAGTGACTGAGGTCTAACAACAGATGCCATCAGTTGAAAGGGAGGAGGATTTAGCAAGTGCTGAAAAGGAGAATGATTTAATTTGAGAGAATCCAGGATTTCTACCAGATGTGTCCTGCATTTTTCTGTGAAGGAATTCTGACCAGGAGACCCGAGCTTCTCCAAGGAAAGATCCTGCATTGTGCATTAACGTGTAATGTTACCACTTACGTACAATAGCTATGAAATGGTTCTGCTTGGTTTTTTTTTAATGTGACTTTCAATTTTTAAGAACTTTCCTTCTTTCCATCTGAGATGCACTTGCTGTGGAAGACACACATGAATATTTACTGTTCTGAAATGTTGTTTTGCTTGTACGTATGTATCCATACGTAGAATCTGGATCTAAGTGAAGCTAAGGGAGTGTGGTTCTGTTGGTTTTTTTGATTTCTTAATCTCTCCACATCTTGTAAAGGCCCTCTAAGGGGTAGCACAAAATCAGGCCTCATGTTCAGAAAATCATGACAGATCTCAAAGTGCATTTTGAAATACCTGTTACATGAGTTATAGGGGTCAATGAAAATATCATTTTGCACAGTCAACTTGTAAATACCCATTGTTTTGTAGCAGATATTGCACCACTCTTTACGTGAGACTTCTTTATGAAACTGTTGCCAACTTAGCAAAGATTTTACACTCGTCCTTTCCGTTTCATAAACAAGATCTTCAGGTTTCAAAAATCTCCCTTTACAGGCAGGAACCTGTATCACCTCCCCATTTCCAAGCAATTAGATGTATTTGCGTTTCGGATGAAACTGTCAGACAACCCGACCCTCCTCTTTAGGCCCTTCATTTGCTGCTTGTCTGTGCCAAACGGAGCGTTCACTGCTTCCCCTTCCTTCTTATCTCCCTTGTTCTGTGCCGTGGTCACCTCTGCCTGTCCCTTGGCTCTGCTTGCTCAGCCTCAGGGGTATTTCGGTAATGTAATTCAGTACCAGCTTGCTGCTTTTTTTCTATAAAATCCTATTCAGCCAAAGCCTTCAAAAGCACCCATGTGAAGTAAGCAAAAGGCCCCACTGTTGGCCTTAATTTGGCCGCGTCAATAAAGTCCAAGAGAAATAGGAAAATGAAAGGATTGGTCTCTTTTTGTTGTTGTTGTTGTTTGTTTTAACTCCCTTTGCAGCTTCCCGTGCCGGGCCAGTCTGCGCAAAGCTGAGGGTTTAACCCAGGGAAGGGTGTACAGGACCTCAGAGCCCCCCGGGCTCCCGGCTCCCCTGGGTGCCCCGATGCGCCAGGCGGGAATGCGGCTGCCAGAGGGGGGCGCGCGCC
>NW_009954102.1:4484493-4490558 GCF_000747805.2 Chaetura pelagica | reverse complement strand
AGGGGGGGGCGCGCGCCTCTCCCGCCTGCTTCCCGAGCCCGTCCCGATCCCGATCCCGATCCCGATCCCGATCCCGATCCCGCCCCGCGCGCCGCTCCCGTGCCCGCCCCCTCTCCCCCTTTCCAGGCTCCCCGTTAGAGCTGTGCTGCTGCTCCTCCCAACCCAGGAAAGCCCGGAGCATCCCGGAGCCTCTTCCCTCCCCTCCTGCTCCCCGGGCGTTACTGGGTATTTTTCTTGCGCGAAATAAAGCGGCTCAAGGTCGAAGGACCTCTGCAAAACTTCCCGCTTTCCTCTCTCACCTGCCTCCTCCAGAACAGGGACGGACAATTACATGAATCCCCTCCTTCCTCCCCTGAAAATCCCGAGCCCTTTTAAAACAAACTGCCGTGCTGCACACACCCTGATAACAGGGAAGAGAAGGTGAATGATCCCCGAGAGGTATTTATCGTGTCGCTGATAGCACTGCTGGTGAGCAAGGTGCGCTAAGGAGCTACCTGGACTGGAGCAGAATTAAAACGTGCAAGTTTCCCTGTGTTTAGGGAGACGGGGGAGCTGCCGGGGAGGGCTGAGGGGTGTTTTAGGAATCCGCTTGCAAACAGCTGTTAGAATTGCAGGTACACATTTAGTAGCTTTAATTCAGTCTTTGAGTCTCCCAGGGTTCGTGGGTCAGTCAATGAGGTACTATGGGTTTATCTTCAGAATTTAACCTGAGTGCTGAGGTTTCACCTCAGCTGTGCAGGAGGGTCCAGGTCCTGCTCCTTCCCCCCTGTAGCTGGACATCCAGGCTTGCACAAACCCTTGACAGATGTCACTGTCTAGCTCTTTGCCAATTATCTTTGTGCTATAAAACCAGGGTTTCAGTCCCAAATGTCTAATATTGTCCCATTCTTCCTTTCTTTCTGCAGGTGGCCAAACACTCTGTTTTCTGGTTTTTCTGTCTTCTCCATCCAGAGATGGTCTTGTGGGTATAAAGCCTGTGAAGCGTTTTGGAAACAAACCCTGTTATGCAAATTGTTGCTAGAAACAGAGCACAGGCCTCTGCGTTGCAGATTCAGACTGAGCTCTCACTGAGATCAACTATAACGCTTGTCTAAATAACAGCACAGTTTGCAGAATCAGGCAGGTATGCTGCATTTATTTATATAAGCTTTTGGAGACCGAAAGGTGAATTTTGGCATACCAAATCATCAGCACGCTGGCAGCTGAGCCTTATTCTGTCAGCTGCAAAGTCTTGTTGGGTTGAAATGATTTCTTTTTAGCATTCTCAAGTCCCTCCTAAAACCTGCTGGAACCCCTGTTGTAGCTCCCTGCTAGGACGTGACAAAACACGTCTCCAGGTAAGGGGAGCCTGTAGCCTCATCAGGTGGAAAGGACATAAGAAGTGTTTGAGGTTATTAAACTAAGCAGCTTTAGTCATCACGTGGCAACAAAACACCTGGAGGAATTAAGTTTTGAAACCAAACAAGGTTAGTAAAATAAATGTTTGGGGTAGTGCATACAATAGGTACGGGTTATACTAGCTAGAGGTGCCTGTAGCTGTGTGTCAGTGTGCTCAGAGGAATGGACTGGCTTTCATACTTCTGCTGAAGTAATAAAACAGCAGAGCATCAGTCAGCCTTGTACTGATGCAGTCTAGCTTCAGTAGGCTGGAAAACATACTTGTATCCTGAAGGTGCTGCTCAGTGTTATCTTGTGATTATATTGTTTGGGGGAATGCAAAAGTTGGGTGAAAAAAACCCTGAAATACCATGTTTCTGGCTCCATGCATTTAAATCTTACCCCTTCCCTAAGTCATAATCTTTTTATTAAGAGTCCTGATGCTAATTTCAGATGATAGAAAGCTGTCTTGGAAAATGGCAACTGAGGGTACAGGATCAGTAAGAATAAAGGCAGGACTGTTGTCTGAAGCATGGATAGGCATTGGGTTGGGATTTTCCAAAGCAGCTGGGGATTACTTACCCACCTCTGAAACAGGTTTGCAAAGGACAAGTTCCTGAATATTGCCTGGAACATGTTGCACAGTAAAAATATACAAGTCAGTTTTATGACATAGTGTCTGCAAGTAGGAAACATCATGTGAGAGTGGAGTAGGTCTGCTTTTAAGGGTCTTGGTGGCTATATTGCCATTTACAGTAGTGATAGAGCTGATTACCATGGTTACCACAAAGAAGCATTATGCACCTTGTTTGTAATTTTGGTTTCATGCTTAGAGAAAGAGAGAGGGAGGGATAAAAAGCATATTTGAGAAGTGTAGCATTTACTTAACTCATAGGGGTCTTGTAAGGTTGAATTATTTAGTATTTTCTGCTTTGCTTTAGACATGTAAAAATTATTTCCATTTATTTATTTAATTATTTCTTTATTATTTGGACAAATCTTGCCAGGTTTAAGAAGTCACCTTTCTTAAATGGCTTAACCTTTCAGACTTATGGGAAGAATTTTACATTATGGGAAAACATTTGCTCCTAAGGAGAAAGGAGGATAGATGCTGAAGTGATTAAGGTGCTGAGGCTGCACCTTAAAACAATAACATTTCTGGCTCTGAGAAATCCTTCCTGGTGATAAGTCACGTCATCTAACTAGGGCTCAGTTTACCCTCAACAGAGGGTAATAACTTTTCTTTCACACCTGGTCTACTTAGTCTGTTAGTTCAGAGACCAGAAACTGCCTTTGACTCCCTGTTTGCATCTAGTGGGACTGTAATAAGAAGTTGGTCCTAACTGTGGTTTGTGTTTCCTGGAATAATCATGTCAACCATGAATAATTTAAGGATGGGATAAGTATTTTACTTGAGTTGTTTAGGTGTCTTCAGTGGACTGTCAAGAAGCTGAAGGAGATATGGTAAATCAGCTACTTTTTCTGACTTCAGCTGTACAAACATTCATAGTCAACAGACTGCATTTTTATTACAGAGACATGGGAGCTATTTTCTTCTCGTATCTTTAAATTAACCAAGGTGTTAAGTAGGGTAGTAAAGAAAATGTCTCTTTTAGGTTTACTGAAGCTCCACACAGAATGGGAACCCAGACCCTCTGCTTGTAAATGCTAATGTAGCAAGTGCCATAATTTTTCATCAGCTGGACAGCTGGCTCAGTATCCTTATATTAGAGGGCAGATTCCCACTTAAAATTTTAAGCAAAATGGAGAAGTGATGTCTCAATTACATTGATTCTCTTCAAACTGGAAATCAGGAGATTAATTAAAGGTTTAGTAGATGTGAATGGGAAGATGGGTGGAGAAATAAGCTTTTCCTCAATCCCTTATGTGACAGGGTTTTGTGAGAGGACCATGACCCATTATCATCTGTTGGAGCTGCTGGGCAGGATTGATAGGAAACATCAGTAATATATTCTGTCCAGATTCCAGATGGCTTGCTTATGCTGAGCTCTGAAAAAGTAAAATACAGACAGAATTTGAGCCAGCAGCTTCGGGCGCAAATTTTAGGCACATGGAATAAACTGGAAAGCATGTCAACTCTCTTTCCCATGCAGACTGGCTAAAAATACTGCAGGAATCCAAGCTGAATGCTGGAGGTGTTTTCTTCTCTTTCCTCCTAAGCAGTTCTCTGGCAAAAATAATTTCTCTGCCACCAGAGAGCTACTCCAAGAACGTACTCTAAAGGCTGATGGGGTGGGCTAGGTGAATAAATAATTTCTTGGAACACTTTTAAAAATATGGGTTTATTTGCTTTTGTTAAAGTCATGTTAAAGCAATAAGTGCTTTGTGTCTCGTTGGTATGTAACCTTGCCTCCAGACTGTGCTGACCAAGTCTCCAAACCAAAGATTAATACATCCGTGTGGTCCCTGTAAAAAGCACAGATGTATTATCCCTGATGCAAATTATTCCAAAGAAGAAAATACTTTCTTCTCGTGTTGGTAGGTATAACATTATATGTGGCACTCCTAGTAAGAGTTTCTGAAATAGCTATGCTGCACAAAAAGGTGAGAGGGATGAATAATTAGGCAAAGAAGTATTTAGAAATTTATCTTAGAGCTGCAACACAAGTGAAATAACATCCCAGCTTTAATTTTTCAGTAAACTGGCCACCTGGATGCAAAGGTGTCTCTCTCACAGAGTACAGATAGTCCAGCTGCCTTTCCCTGCACACACGCAATGAAATTTCTTCTCTCTCTGCTACAAATGCATTGGAATCTTTGTTTCAATTACGTTATTTACAATTAATTGCACTTTGGAAGCTCCACAGGCATGAAGCAGAGGGCATTCTGCAACCCTTATGAATGAAGATACTAATAAAGTACTCTGAATATATACCCAGACTTATGCTGAGGAGGAAAAGATACCTGATCAGAGGGTTTTCTTGGACTGGAAAAAATGGTCCAGACCTCTGGGCAAAGGAGTGTTGACTGAGTGCTTGGCTTCAGTGTCTTCAGTTGTATCTCAGGAAAGAGGTGACAGAAGGTAATGCAGATTTGAGAGCAGAGAGGCTGCTCTGAGTCATATCACCTCTTGTTTTAACTGGAGACTGGTTCTTCTCATTTACTATTTAAAACTGTGAGTTTATAGTAAGTGTCAGGACCCATGGGTCATCAGAGCAGTGGAAAGGCTGAGTGCCCAGCTCTGTGGAGCTGCAGCAGGTTCTCCAGTGTTCCTTTCTGGCACCCTGGCTTCTCTTTGCCATCAGCTCTCCAGCCAGCTCTGCAGCCAGGGCCTGGGTCAGGGAGGGTGTGAAGGCAGTTCCAGCTAGCACTGGGTGCCTGCAATATATTGTGTGTTTTAGTCCAGATTGTTTCACACTAAGCACCTTCTTCTAAACATTGGATTAGGTGGAATCTTTCAAAACTTCATGGGTGATAGGTCTGGAAGTAGAAAGTCTTAATGACTCACTAGATATTGTCTGTGAGGAATGATTGAAGCCATCTATTCCCAATCCCACTAATCCTTTGCCTTGTCTCTGAGATGGGACATCGGAATTCCTCTGACAACTGTATCAAATGCCATGCTCAAATCCTGCATGAGGAGTTATTTTTCAGAGTTCGATAAAGGGAAATGTAAGTTATTATGAGAAAGGGATATAAATTTAATAACAATGTCTGATATAAGCAGGAAGGCTTTTTACATTGTCTGTTTTATGAAGATTATGGGCAGACTATAATGTGATGTGCCAGCAAAGCAGAAAAATGTTTTGTGCTATTACAGCCTGGTGTTGGGAGTGAGGATCTTCCCTTTTCAGTGATTCAAGTGCAGTTGAAAGAGATTTGTGTGCAAATAGCAGAAACAAACAAACAAACTTAAATTCAATAGCTGAGAAAATCTTTGAAGTCCTATGACTGTTTTTCCAGGAAAGCTAGCAAAGCTTTTCAAAATGAATAATCCAGAAATCTAACTGTCCTTTTAGTGTTAATTCAGGAATGTCACTCATTTAAATATAAAGCTTTATAGGTGGGACATGGCCTCTTAGTACAGGGCTTGAACTGTTTTACTACCTGATGCTTTGCGACCATTTGCAGCCTTGAGGAAGTCGTTCACCACATGAGGAACAGATGCTTGCAGGAGGGTTTGTACAATTGAGTGTTTTGAGGAAGAACTGCTGTTGATGTAAGAGGGAACAGCACTCCCTTTTGTGAAAAGGCTGATTTACATTTAAGTCAGTAACCATTGCATTGATGACTGCTACAGAACATAAATATAGCTGTTCTGCTGATTGTAGAATTAATTAGCAAAAGCTTTCAAGGTTATGTGGTATCACACCAGTGTTTCTGGTTTGAAATCAATGTATTCTACAGCAGAACACAGCTGGGTGAAATGCAGGAATGAATGACCCTCAAGAACATCACAAAAATTATGACCAGGTTTCAAGCAAAGAGATCAGCTGGGACATACTTGAGAAACACATAGAGAGCCTTCCCTTGCTGTTGTACAGTGAATTGGTTTTTGTTACTGTCTGAATGAAACAATGGCAGAACATAATGCAGTTTCACAGCGAAGGAAAAGGGTATCTCAAAATAATGTGAAGGCAGCAAGGTGAAGTGCCCACCACTTAGATCTGGCAGCACTGCTTCTTCAACTCGTTGTCTTTGATTATGTCATGGTCTCTTTCAGCAGG
>NW_009954102.1:4481876-4484249 GCF_000747805.2 Chaetura pelagica | reverse complement strand
CAGCAGGACCCATTTCTCAGAGTGTGCAGGAAAGGGCACAGGTCACTGAATCAAAGAGTCTGGTTCTTATGTTTGTCCTCAGTACTCAGGGTAAGGTCCCCATCTCATTTACTGAACACTAGTCGAATCTTGTTTGGAACAGAATGTTTTCCCTGCCTCATAGAGGGATGCTTGTCACCATGGTGTCTGAGTGCCTGATGTATGTTGACAATTTACCATTTCCATGTCCCAGTGAGCGCAGGATGTGGTATTAAGAGGATTTCATATATGAAGGACACAGACATAGAGAAGTGAAGTGATTTATGTGAATCCATACAAGAAGTCTGCAGCAAAGTTGGAAAAAATACTGCCATGGTTGTGCTTACATTAGCAAGTAGAAGGGGGGCTGTAACAGAGAGTAGTGGTGCTGAAGACCTGACATCCACACTAAATTTGTTTTGGAGGCTTTGCTTCCGACCAGGTCTAATCTCATCCAGGGAAATGGACTGTTGGCAGCTGGAGTACACTTGGAGTACCTCCTTTGGTTTAATTTAGCCCCCAGAGAATCCACTTTGCCTATTCTGAGACCACTCATGGTATGAGCCTACAGGTGATGATCAGGAAACTTGCTTCTAGTGCACTGTCCTAGCTAAAGTACTGAAGTACTGCTGTAGAAACACCCTCTATCTCCTTCCACACTCAGTTCCACTACAATATTTAAGGTGAATCCCAGGAGGCACTTCCTACAGTATCTCTGACAACACGTGCAAAACCAGGCAATTACTTGCAGATTATTGGTACTGTCCTTGGCTCACTTTTCTCATTTAAAACCTTCCTCTCAGCGAGCTCACTGCCTCACATGGCTTCAGCTATCTGCTTTGCATCAATGACTTACAAATCTACCTGTTCTCTTTTGACCTCCCTGCTTCTGTCAAGTCCAGCAGCTTGTTGTGTTCCTCTCTGAAATTTCCCTCTGAATGTCTTGCCCTCCATTTAAACTTTGCATGACAAAAACATCATAGCTCAGTGAGCTGCTGGAAGTCATTACAGCAGGAGCTCAGGCAGCTATTAAACATAGTAGAATTCTACATATGTCTTAGGTCAGCAGTAAAAAGAAAAATGTTTCAGCTAATTGAGCTAATTTATTTTTAGGTATTTTATTTCCATATTGTGTTAAATGAGTATACCTTGCTAACTGTAGTTCAAATGTTTTATAGATGATAGAACTAAGTTTTTCTGATTAAATGTTTAATTCAGCTTTTGGAGTACATTTCTTAGGCATCACGGAAAGCAAGCATCCATTCTCATACCTGTGGATCTTTTTGTCATGTTTGACATTGTTGGCCACAAGCTACATTTGCTTGTCTCAGGGAGGCTGTGAGCCCCAGGGTAATGAGCTTAAATGGTGTGAGACCTGCTTCAAGGCATAGCTGCAGCAGGCAGGGAGAGGAAACAGCACTGCTGTCAGGAGACCTCTCACTGGTACCAACACACACAGATTCCCCTCTCTATATAGTGTTATTCATTATATGAGTCAGTAGGATTTAGTGTCTCTGAGTCTGGGATGGCTCCATCTGCATCCCTGCCACGGTGACCAAGGTTGTGTTGCCATAAAAAGGCTGCTCATACCTTTTCACCAGAGGGCAGAGCAATTCAGTGACTTGAAAGCAGTTATGTATCTTGATGCTGTCAGTGGTAAGTGGCATGTTTGGGTCAACAAGAGCTGTTCTGTGGCAGTGAGCCCCAAATGGAGATCAGAAAGGATGAAAAAACTCAGAAGAAGTAGCAGTGTGTCCTGGGGCAGCAGCTATACACAACCACCCAAATCTCCTGCTTCTTTGGGAACCTCTGCCAAAACCTGCCTGAACCACCTTCCTAATGGGCTGTACTGTGACCTGTGCAGGGGATGTTGTGTTTGAGGAGTTGATAATCTTGAACAGGCCCTGGCTGCTCTGTTGGCTGCTTGAGAAGTCCCTATGTTATTAATACAACCTGTAAGTTGTGAGATATTTGGGAAAGGAAAACTCAGTGTGGATCAAGGGGTGGGACATACTGATCTTGTCTTGGAGAATGTTGCATGGTGAGGAGCTGGTGATCCACATAGCAGTTTATCTGAGCAGCCTGTGCTGTGCTGCACTGGGCTGCATGTCCAGTGTGGCCTTCAGGCTGTGTTGTGCTGCACAAACCCCCTGGACTCAGGACAGTCTCAACCAACTCATTATATAAAAGGATCCCGCAGGCATTTCCCACTGGGTACCAGTGATTACACTGCCTGCTTGGCCTTGCTGTTATCTAAAAGTGCAGCAAGAAGTTGTCTTGCAGACATCCTTTGTGAATAGAGTTGTTTTATTGCGAGAAAATTATATATTGACTTGGGTGACCAAAAAGGAGATC
>NW_009954102.1:4458360-4481827 GCF_000747805.2 Chaetura pelagica | reverse complement strand
TTCTGTGCGATGCTGCATGAACAGGAGGTGCTGCTGTCTGAGGGGATGTAAGGTTTACTTGCTGTCTATATGTATCCTCTTATTCTGTCTTATAAAACAGTTATCAATCTACCTTGCCCAGCAGCTTGATCATCACAGAAGACCTTTCACCCACATCGTGCACTAGCAGGGTTGTAGATTTTGTATGACTTCTGGAATGAAAGATTCCAGGCAATCTTCCCCTGTTTCTGGATAAAATGTCCCTTGACCCTCACAATGTGGCCAATTGAAACTGGAGTTGAGGCTTCACTTCTCCTCATGAGGCAGCATGAGGTGCTGCTGCCCAGCAGTCTCTGGAAGGCTGACCTTGCCTGACCATCCCCAGGCAATGCAGGTCTGTGAGTACTTCTGTTCACCAGTCCCACACTTCATTAGTCTTTACCTCAGCAAGAGAATGTGTACTGGGATTAGTAGGGAGGAGACTGTCAGGAGACCTCTCACTGGTACCAACACACACAGATTCCCCTCTCTATATAGTGTTATTCATTATATGAGTCAGTAGGATTTAGTGTCTCTGAGTCTGGGATGGCTCCATCTGCATCCCTGCCACGGTGACCAAGGTTGTGTTGCCATAAAAAGGCTGCTCATACCTTTTCACCAGAGGGCAGAGCAATTCAGTGACTTGAAAGCAGTTATGTATCTTGATGCTGTCAGTGGTAAGTGGCATGTTTGGGTCAACAAGAGCTGTTCTGTGGCAGTGAGCCCCAAATGGAGATCAGAAAGGATGAAAAAACTCAGAAGAAGTAGCAGTGTGTCCTGGGGCAGCAGCTATACACAACCACCCAAATCTCCTGCTTCTTTGGGAACCTCTGCCAAAACCTGCCTGAACCACCTTCCTAATGGGCTGTACTGTGACCTGTGCAGGGGATGTTGTGTTTGAGGAGTTGATAATCTTGAACAGGCCCTGGCTGCTCTGTTGGCTGCTTGAGAAGTCCCTATGTTATTAATACAACCTGTAAGTTGTGAGATATTTGGGAAAGGAAAACTCAGTGTGGATCAAGGGGTGGGACATACTGATCTTGTCTTGGAGAATGTTGCATGGTGAGGAGCTGGTGATCCACATAGCAGTTTATCTGAGCAGCCTGTGCTGTGCTGCACTGGGCTGCATGTCCAGTGTGGCCTTCAGGCTGTGTTGTGCTGCACAAACCCCCTGGACTCAGGACAGTCTGAACCAACTCATTGTATGAGAGGATCCTTTAGGCATTTCCCACTGGGTACCAGTGATTACACTGCCTGCTTGGCCTTGCTGTTATCTAAAAGTGCAGCAAGAAGTTGTCGTGCAGACATCCTTTGTGAATAGAGTTGTTTTATTGTGAGAAAATTATATATTGACTTGGGTGACCAAAAATAGGCATTTCCCACTGGGTACCAGTGATTACACTGCCTGCTTGGCCTTGCTGTTATCTAAAAGTGCAGCAAGAAGTTGTCTTGCAGACATCCTTTGTGAATAGAGTTGTTTTATTGCGAGAAAATTATATATTGACTTGGGTGACCAAAAAGGAGATCCTTATGTCCATGGACAGAATCCAATCTGTGCAGTTTGCCGTGGGAAAACCCATCTGGATTCTGTGCGATGCTGCATGAACAGGAGGTGCTGCTGTCTGAGGGGATGTAAGGTTTACTTGCTGTCTATATGTATCCTCTTATTCTGTCTTATAAAACAGTTATCAATCTACCTTGCCCAGCAGCTTGATCATCACAGAAGACCTTTCACCCACATCGTGCACTAGCAGGGTTGTAGATTTTGTATGACTTCTGGAATGAAAGATTCCAGGCAATCTTCCCCTGTTTCTGGATAAAATGTCCCTTGACCCTCACAATGTGGCCAATTGAAACTGGAGTTGAGGCTTCACTTCTCCTCATGAGGCAGCATGAGGTGCTGCTGCCCAGCAGTCTCTGGAAGGCTGACCTTGCCTGACCATCCCCAGGCAATGCAGGTCTCTGAGTACTTTTGTTCACCAGTCCCACACTTTATTAGTCTTTACCTCAGCAAGAGAATGTGTACTGGGATTAGTAGGGAGGAGACTGGAGAAACCTCTGATTTGGCAGAAATCCCCCTCAACTGATTTCCAGATCACAAAAGCTAACCAGCTGCCAAGCCTCGGGGACACTCCAAGCAAGCATTCACATAGGCAGGCACCACACATTTGACAGATGTTACTCACATTGCTTAATGCTCCACTGAATGCTACAGATGTGAATGTGGTATAAGAACCTACAGAGGAAAGAAGGGGATAGAAAAAAACAACACTAAATGACAATTTCCCTGAAGAGATCATTTCCGCACTTCCTTGTCTAAGCTCTCAGTGCAGGTTCTGTTGTATAATTAATAGCACATCACCTTTATTCCCATTCCAGTCTTATGCCTTACAGGCTGCCATCTGAAAACACAGGGGCAGACTTTGTGCTGTGCCAGGTTGCAGCCAGGGAAAGGTTATGGGAGAATGTTACAGCATAGTCAGTCACAGAATTTTAATTTCAGATTATTAACCTCTATATGGACATATATGTAGGCATAAGTTAAGTTGACCCATGGTCCTCTCTATAACCTTTGCCTGCTACAGACACCCAAAGTGCTTTCCCTAAGCTAGAGGCAGGAAGGTCAGAAAGGTAGAGGAAGGCAGGAGCAGAGTGTTATCTACTTGGGTTAGCAGAGTTAAGTGACACAAAGACTCAGCTGCAGAAAACGGATCTTTACTGCTATCTTGTCCTCAGATTTCTTTGAAGCTCTACACCACGATTTATATTCCTAAAGTCATGAGAAGTAATGTCTTTCCTGAAGCCAACTCTTCTTTCTCTAGTTATACTTGCCATACTTCAAGACATGCACGTGCTGTGGACCTTGTCATGAAGGACAGAGCTCTTGCTTTTGGTATCCAGCTGTCTCCTGCATCCTTTTCCTTACAAGCTCAGAACAAGGGTTGTAACAACACAGCTCGAGATGTCTGGAAGAAAGGATGGCTGATGTTGCATGCTCAGAAGATTAACAGGTTTGGGAACAAAAGTTCAGTTGTAGAGGTATTCCTTGGGGTAGAATGTATCCCTACTTTTTTTTTTACCTTGTACCATCATTACAAGACACAGTGAAATCTCACTGTTTTATATTTTGTTCTGTTATCTGTGTTACATAAGGCTCTGGAATAAAATCTGAAACAATTTAGCTTGCTTGTGTGTACAGAGCAGCAAACAGATACAAATTCAGAAGGAAAAGGAGAAAAAAATGCCCTCGAGAGAAGTATGAATGAGCTTGAAAAGGGCAAATAAAACAGCAGAGACATTTATATTGGTCTCTCCTAGTGCTCTGAACAAAACAATTATGAGATAAGAGAGGTAAGAATGGGAGGAAATTCTTTCATTTTTCACGTTGAAAGTCCAAAGAATCCAATAGCCTATTTATGAAGAGCAATAAAGAAGATACATGAACTCGGTGAAGATGTTATTACAAATATATCGGCCTGTTTGGAAAGGCCAGGAGTTTGGGGTTTGGGGAGGGCAGTTTGCTTTTTGGTAGTGTTGTTGCTTTTTATATAGAGCTATCAGCTAAGTTTTTAAGGGTGGAGCCTTTTATTTGTCAAGAGAGCAGTACATGCCAAGAATAGTTTGTTATATCTAGCAGAGAGGACTAATGCTTTTATTTAGGATTTGGAAATCGTATGAAAAAGAAGCAGATAGGAACCTGAATTTATTTAAGCTTCAATAAGCAAATATAACATTGGCCAGCTTTTAAAGAAACTTAAAAGCAACTATTCTTTGTTCCTAATTTAAAGCACATTCAGAAGAGATGTATCACTTTTTTGCCTACTAATATGAAACGTTTATTCTTTTGAAATGGTGCAGGGAAGCCCAAGCTGCTAGTTAAGGGATGATGTTCACAGCCTTATGACAGTTAAAAAGCAATACAATTAATGTAAGTGTATTATTTCCTGAATTTTCCTTCTCTTGTCTAAACATAACAAAATAACAACTTATTCCAATACAGAAATGTGAATTTGTTGCCAGCCTACTAGCGATTGTATTATGCTGTGGAAGAAAATCCAGACTGAAGAGCAACTCTTTCACTGTCCTCCCTTCCATGAAACTTTTATTCTTAGCAAAACCTAGCAGTCTGAGCAATGTGTTTGCTGCAATAACTTTTACTAGTGCTGTATTCTCCTATCATAATTAGACAGAAAAAAATGTTTAGACCAGGAATCTCTCCAAGTCAAGTAATCAAAAATTAAGTAATTTCTTAATCTTTAAAAATTGTTACTGGTGTAATAACCCCCTCTGGGGATTAACTGCAGTAGCAAAGCCTGTGATTAAGGTTGCCTAGCCCTTATCATTGTTGAATTCTTCTTTCAGTGGTTTATAACTTTGCCAGACTGCAATAATTTGGATTAAAACTTTCCCAAAATGTGAAAAGTGTCTGTGTTTAGCTGAATATTTCAGGAAGCTTTAAAGAAAAATGAATCAGCGCTTTTCAAAACTGGGTCAGGGAAAAAATATTTTTCAGCCAATATTAAAAGAAAAATCTTGCAGTTGTTTTATTAACAAGTTTTGGCCTATTCTGCTTTTAACTGTTATTTCAGGCAAGAACTTGAAATTTGGCAGATAAATTGCCTGTGTCTCAGGGAAGTGCTGTCCTTGTGTACAGCTACCTTCATATAGCCAAACTGTTCATCTCAGAAAGATCCTTATGTGACCATCAGTCCAGGTGCCTCATATAGCATCCCAGGAAGTTCATCTCAGGAAGATCCTTATGTGCCTTTTTTTGGTCACTGGAGGAATATTTTAGGTCTTAAAAGGTTTCAAATCCAGTGAGCACCCTGAGAAGGTGAGGCAAGCAGGGGACTTCTTGCAGAGCAAAAGGCTGGGACATGAAGCAGAGTAGAAGAAGGAAAACAGATGTGATCACAGTGTTTGGGATCAGGAGTCCAGAGGTGGGTCTGTCGTTTTGAAGGTGGAGGTAAAAAGTGGAAAAATTCTGGTGATGAACTGGGAGGAAGATGTGTGAAAAATAGGGCAGTAGGGGAGGCCTGGGTCTAGCATTTGTACAAGGACAGACTGTAGCTATGCCTGCATTAGTAAGACAGTGTTAGGGCATGTCCCAGCACTGGAGTACTGTAGTTTATTTAGTTATACTTGTTCTATGTATTTTTTGTTAGTTTTGACCTGTGTAACTCACACTCCCAGGTGATGCTCAGGCATGGTCCTGGCATTAGCGTGTGCCAGGGACGGTTTGCAAGAGGCAGTTTAGCTGTAGTCTCTCTGTTTTGGGGTGATGGGAAAGGCTAGCTGTTTTGGAATGAACCATCCCATTCCAGGTGTCTTTAATTGTAAATCACATTCAAAAAATTCCCATTTATTTCCCCCATCCACACCCAGAGGATGAGATACAGTGAGAGAATGGAAGAGGCTCTGCCATGCCAGACTGTTTGGTGTTGCTCTGACTCTCTTCCCACTGCAGTTAAGTCCGAGCTGCCCTAGGACAGCAGAGTTAGGCCAATGCTCCTGTTCTTTGCAAGCTGCAGACCTCAGGAGACATCTCATTAGGCAATGTTGGCCACTGGCTCTGTGCTCCCAGAGTGGATCTGAGCCCAGACAGCCCCCATGGGCTGCACCCGTTTTGTTGGCATTGCTGGCGTGTGATTACAGCCTCCTGGCAGGGCTTAGCTCAGGCTCTGAGTGCAGTGGACTGCAAAAAGGATGGCCAGTAGGTGAGTGGGTTGGTAATTGGGTACTAACTGACTTGGCATCTTCCTCTGCAAAGCCCTTCCTCAGGCTTGACACAGATCTACAAATGATCATGTGCATACATGTAAATAAGGGAAGTGACCCAAACAGTGGCTGCCCTCTTGGCCCATTGTATTATTAAAATGCCAACTCTGAGGAGAGAAATTAGGTTTAAAATTCTCTGAGCAGGAGAATTAGCTTAAAGTCCCAAAGAGGTGATGGCCCAAGAGGGATGAAGTGGTGTGAATCAGGACTTTGTGAACTTCTGTAACTACAAGGTGTTTGCACACAGAAGCTTAGGAAGCTAGACATGGACTTTAGCTTTGCTTAAGGATAAATTAGTTTTTTCTTCTTTGCCAAAAATCCTGGCAGGTGTTCCAGTCAAGTCCTGGGATAATCTGTTCCTGGAATGATGAAAGTCAGAGCCTTTCCCACTTTGCTGTGTAGGTCTAAATTGCAGAAGATACAGTGTACAATCAAATGAAAGCTGACACAGGAGATGAATCAAGGAGGCAAGAGCAGAGAGTCTTGACCTTGTTGCTTGCAGTGATGGGTGGAATTGAAAGGGTTTGGGTAGCAGGTCTGTGCTCCAAGAGGAAAGACCTTACTTTTCCTATGGTTCTATATTGTGTTTGTGAGCAATGTAACGTTGTGGATGAGGCCAAAATATAAGCAGAGCAAAGGAAAGCAATAGAGATACTTTTATTTCCTGTGATGATTATGTAGGTCTTCTTATTTCCAGCAAAGTAGAAGAACATCAGAGATACAGAATTAATTGTGTATTGGTAATACATATGTGCTGGAAGTGCATACTAGGGTTATACCTATAGATGGGTTTTAGCTCCCCTCTGACAAAACAGGGACAACAAAGTTATTCCCTTCTGCTGTTTTATCTGTTTGGATTTTTAATTTTTTTATTATTTTTTTACTCAGATATTGACTGCTTGATATGTGTGCACATGCATGTGTGAACACATCTTGCCATCTTTAGCATCACATCAGAGATCAGAAAATGTTTGTATTATTTATGATTAAAGTATGGTAGCAATATCTGTAAAAGTTTGGTTGTGCAGAGAAAGGACTACAGTGCCAGAAGTGACAGAAGAAGAATTAATGCTTTCTCCAGGCCTTTTTTCTCTTAGAAATGATTGACAAAGTAATTTTCTTCTTGTACTTTAATAAAAGTGTATACATTATACACACCAATAAATCCTCACTGGGCCAATTACACATCATATGACTTATCTTGTCACAGCCCCTAATATCCAAACAAGAAATTAAAAGCATGCAGATTTGCATATGAGGATGTTTTCTAGTCCCCAGACTCAATTGTCTTATGAACACTACAACATACACAAAAAAGAAACAAGCTGGCTAGGATTTATGACTAATAAATCCTGCCTGGTGGAACAAACTGCATCTGTATGATGTACCAGAATGTGCTGTATAAGTAACATTTGTTTAGCATTTTTAAATTATATTGGGAGATAAAATATTGAACAAATATCGAAGCTCTTCCTTTCACACAAGACACTCTGCACAAATGCAAAGTCCTATTAGCTATATATATGCAACACAATAGATTTGATTCGTATTCATACAATTTTTGTAATGTAAAGGAATCTTTCTATAAAAAGAATCTCACTTGTTTTTCATTTCCAAGTGAGGACTTGAATGGAAGGTGGAAGTTCCAAAGTTTGCTTGCATCCTGGTAGCACCTGCTGGGCTTTTGAGAAGCTTTCATTAAATCTGAATGTGTGCTTTCTAAGAATGTTTCTGGTCTAAAGGTACAGGCTGTGTATTTTCCTTGATGCGTGCTATCAGCCTGTTTTTTCCTAAACTAGACTGTTTAATAGTATGGAGGCAAAAAGAGGGGCATTCAGCTTTATTTCCACATTCCTAAAGCACATTGATTGATAGCACCTAGTGCTACATGTGCAGCATTCCCCCCATTTTCTGGGGCAGAGTGACCCATGCATTGTGGAGAGCAGCTTCATCGGAGGAGCAACTTCCCTGGGGACATGTGGAGGTGATGGATTGGATGATGGTTCTGCACCTCCAGCAGGCTTGGGTATTATAAGTGCCTGAAGGGGAAAAAACTTCAAAATGATGGAGCTAAGATGGTTGTGCTGGAGGGAAACGGGGAAAAGATTGTGCCCTCTGAGACAGTCTGTTTCTCATTCTCCTCCCAGGCAGTGAATCATCCTGCTGTCCCCTTCTCTGAGCTCCTGGAGAAGCCAAAGTTTGCCTTTTTGTGAGTATGTTAATAGAATTACCCACTTTGTTGCACTCTTGTAGGTCAGGATAGCCTGAAAGTCAATAGTGTTGGCCAGGTTTTTAGCATATGTGGGATATTGTTATGGAGGTGCACACATATTTGGTACAGGAGAATGTCCAGACTTTGCAGAGGGAGCTGAAATTGTTTAGCACTCAGAAGTCCAGCTAGTATGCTCCCCTCCATATACATAAATAAAATAGAATAATGTCTAGAAGACAGGCCACAACAGATTAGTCTTCTTATTCTTGGCCTTTAATTAATACAGTCTTCTAGTTCAGCCTCAGAATGTGTTTAAATTACTGTGCCTTTCAATTGCTTAAGACTGGTAAAAGACATTCTTTTGGGTCTAAATATTTTATTAAAACTCCTGCTTTCACAGAAGCAACATTAGGGTGTAAACATTTCTGTGCAGAAGGTTCTAGATATAATTAGTTGAAGTTAATTGCTCTTCCCTGGGCTCTTAGTTGCCCAACATTTAGTTGTCTCATCAAAACAGCAACAAATATAGGCTGAGCCTGAGTGGTGCATATGAGGCCTCACCTTAATGCAGCATTGCTTGAGCTTCATTTTTGCAGAGACAGCAAAGGAAACTGTGGTCAACAAATATACCTGCTCCATAGACTAGTGCTGGGGAATATGCTGATGTTCAAAAAAGAAAATAAACAAATGAGGAGTTTTTGCTTTATGTGACATTAATGAGGAGAAGAAATGGAAAGGGAAAATGGTAACAAAACCCAGGCTTTTTGCAAGCATATTAAAGTGTGGTGGTGTTTCCAATTAAATACCAATTTTTGAAGCTTAACCTAGGAGATGAGTACCATAAGCCTCTTTTGTTGGTCAGTGAAGAGTTAGGAACTCCTTCAAAGGATGAATCAACACAGCAGCTGGTTTGAGACAGTCTTTAGAAGAGCCAGTCTTTGTGCAGCATCAGTAACAAGAAGCTAGGATGACCAGCCTTCTAACTTGGGCACCTCCAGCAATGTGTCTAACTTCATACCAGGTGAATCTCACCGAAGACTTCAATTGTTTAAGGCCAAGCTTAAAGAGGAGCTACAAACCCAGGTTTTGTGATGACATTTGTGATGACAGCCACTGGATCGCAGAACAGTAATACCTGTTAGATCATGCAGCTACTAATTTATGACATTAGCTTCCAACATCTCATTGAGGGCAGTGGACAGAGTTAAGTGTGTTGCTAACTCTGCAGTGTGTCTCTTTCTGCACTGTTGACTTCAACAAGCAGTCAGCACTTCACAGGCTGTTACGTGGTGGTGAAATCTCATTCTATTGCACTTGGCACAGATAATGTATTTTTGTTTATCATGGGAACACTGTAGAATTTCTGATGTCTTTTGCTCTTCATTTTCTTGCTTTTAAGGTTTGATATTTTTAGCCAGGTTTCCTAAGGAAACAAGGCTTATGCCATCATGCTGTTTGTCAGCTGCCTCATAACTCCTGAACCTCACGGCCAATTTCAGCTCTATTTGACACAGGAGTAAAGGTTTCCAAGATATTACATTCCCACAAGGTTTGTGAAAACCAACGACTTGGTAGAAGTTCTTTCCTGTGACAGTGGTGAGACACTGGCACCGGTTGCCCAGGGAAGTTGTGGATGTCCCCTCCCTGGAAGTGTTCAAGGGCAGGATGGAACCTGGAGCAACCTGGTCTAGAGGGAGGTGTCCCTTCCAATGGCAGGGGGGGTGGAACTAGGTGATCTTTAAGGTCCCTTCCAACACAAAACATTCTGTGATTCTCTGATTATTTGGTAGATGAGAGAATATATCATTGCTCCATCTGAAGTCCTGTAAAAGACAATTCAACACTTACTTATTCCATTTGGCAATGGGCACCTGGTCAGGCCCCAGGCAGCATCTGGTCAGCACAAAGGAGTGCTGAGCAAACTGTAGCCCAAGTCCTCTCTCACCCATCATCTAGCAAACAAAGTGCAGAAAGAGGGTCTGGAGGTGGCTTTGGAAAGTTGAGAGGGATTTTATGCCATAGAGTATGTTGGGGAGTTGTAATAGTGGTAGTGCTATGTGTCAGAAGACAGAGAGGTGCTGCAGATAACTCTGCTGGGAGGGATTTTGGAAATGAGACATAATGAAATTCTTTATTCACCAAACAACTTCTCTTGCTCTTTCTGTGTTTTGGTTTGTGTAATTAACCAAAGATGTAATAAGTACCTTGATGGTTTCAAAATGAGGATAGGAAGGAAAATCACTGAAATAGGATGAAATGCAAACACAACTCTATGTTTGTGAAAAAAGAAAAAAAACCAAACACTCTAAGAGTGCATTGCAAACAAATTAATGCAAAAATCCAATAATCTACTGGTCTATCATCTTTTCTTTATTTAGAGGTGGAATTAATTAGCAAATGATCCATATGGAAAGTATTTCCTATTAGGTTTTACTTATTCTTTTGCCTCCAGTAATGATCTTCAATAAGTTTTCTAACAGTGACATGTTAGGATCAGAGGAACAGCAGCACAGAACATGTTAAACGTCTGTTCCAGCATCCACTCTCCAAAAGTCATCATAATGAGATACATCTAGGGAGGGTGCAACTAATCTCCTAATGAATAACTGTAACAACCAGACCTTTAGGGACATTTCTTCTTAACCCCAAACAGTCAGTGGTATGCTTGTGCCCTGCAGCAGGAGGGCTTATGTCCATAATGAATCTATTTTTCAGTCATTTAGCTATGGACCATCTTATTAATAATATAAATGCAATCACTCAGTATTGGGGTTTAACAAAAGAGAAGGAGAAGAAAGTGTAGGAAAGAAAGTGTTACTGCTCAGTGAGGACAAGGATGGAAAAATTGGAGTTTTCAGATGTGACAGAAACAGCAGTGTCTAATAAAATTGCTTTTATTAGCTTAATTTGCCACATATAGCACAAATATTTAACTTGAATGAGGCATGAATAAGTAAAAAACTATGCGCTGTACCATTTAAAGTGCTATACTTGAATAAAATAATGTATATCTTTTCATATGCAGTCCTTGAAGTCACACTACATGCATCTTTAATTTCTTCAATTAAGAAAAAAAAGAACAAATGGAGTTAGATTTTAATTATTCATAGTTCATTTGAGAAAAATCTTTGTAAATGAGAGGAAGGAGAGTTGTGCTATCTATCACAGAGAGAAAAGGAATAGATAGAAAATCCTATTTGACAATGCAGAAGCTCCTGCCTCAGTAGGTGCTGCAGCCTGATGTGACAAGAAAGCAGCATTATAGAAAGAGCTATTTAGGAGGCCACATTGTGGAAACCCCCAAAAATACTGAACTGCTGGTTGACAAATAATCAGAGCGCACGTTTGATAGAGTCCTAATGAGGGATGTATGTGCAGGCATGTCCTTGAAGCCTGTGTTTAAAAAAGACAGGACTATAAGGAACTGCCATCTTGGATCAGACTTCTGGTCCATTCAGGCCACCTTTGTCTTTGGCAAGGGCCAAAGGCAGCTGAGTCAGCAAACATGCAGGAACATCGTAGATGTGTCTAAGGAAATTCACGATCACCAAAGTTTCATTTCAGCCTTGGAATGTTTGTTTCTTTCAGCACAGGGTTGTTGTTTTTTTACCTTGTTGTTAAAAGGAGAGGTATTTTTGTTGTCAATAAGAAAGCAAGCTCTTCTTTGGGTTTTACAAGCCTATTGATCTCAAGACTGCTTTGCTGCAGTGAGTTCCACAGCCTTATCATGCACTGGTTGAAAAATGATTACTTTCTATCAACTTTGAATTGATTATCTTTCATTTTCATTGAATGTCTCCTTGGCAAAGGAGAACAGAGCCAGCAATCTGCCTTTTTGAGCATTTCATTATTTTCTACGCTTTTATGTAGGCGTTCTAGGTCTTCTAATTTGCAAAGTCAACAATCTCAGTCTTTTCGTTCTGATTTGTTATGTGACCTCTGTGCTCTTAATGATTTTCAACCTGTCTCTGAGCATGTAATTTTTAATAACAATTTTGAGATCACGGTCTGATTTGGATACAGTATTATAGTGGCAGATCATTATTTCATATACTGACTTTATTATTTTTCTTGTTATTAAATTGCATTTGCTTGTGTAATTGCAATTGCAGTCTTTGTTCCACGGTCATGATTGTAACTGATCTCTTTCCTAACATAGTTTCAAGTGTTGTGTTGTATGTATAATGCAATTTCTTTCAGTCTGATGCATATTACTTTCCCTTTTTCAGCAGTGAACTTTAATTGTTATTGTCTTCATTAAATCAAGATCTGTATAGGTTAAAAGTTTCTTTGAGAATCCCTAAAAAGGATCCTGAGCCTCAGTTATGTAAATAATATATCGTCATCTGCAAATTGAGATGCTTCACTGTTCATCTTCCTGTCCCAGGTGCTAATAGGTATGTTAAATAATGCCAGTGACAAGGTAAAATCTCAAGGCATCTGCTGTTAAATTTTTAACTTGGCCATTAATTCTTACTTTGTTTTCTGTCTCTTAGCCATTTGTGAATTCACACTGATACTTTGCCTCTGTGTGACTTTCTAAGTTCAGTAGTAACGTGGTGTTAGTAACTCTGTCAAAAACTTTGTGTATTCAAAAGAAGCTTTTCTCCTTTACCTGCTAATTTATGAACACCTTCAGAGAATATTAATAGTGAGGCATAGTTTCTCTCTGCTACATTTATGCTAATTACATATCATGAATTATCAAGTAGTGTAATTCCACATGCAATGCTTATTTAAAATAGAACACCACCACAAGATATTACACTTCCATGAGTATAAGTTCAGCCTTTTCAGAGGAATTGGGGCAGTGTCTGCAATCACACAGAACTGTAATAGAGTAGCTACCTGAAAGAGAGATCGTGTTTTACTATCAGCTCAGCTACTTTATGCTTAAAATCCTTGGAAATCTTGAACTCTCACCTCTTTGTCCAGCAAGTCAATAATGAACAAAGAGAGAATCAGTATGAAAAGGAGTTTACAACACTGGTTCCCAAAAAGCAAAATACACCTACAATAAAGCTGAGGCCTTGAGCAGAGCCCAAGACAATAAAATCTATTCCTGGTGAGATAAATGTGATCACTTCTCTAATACATCCTGTGCATCAGCCACCTTCAGAAAGGGCAATTGCAGGAGCTCCTGTGGGAGCAAGAGCTCGTGCAAAATGCACAAGTCCAGTTAGCAACCCATCCCTTGAGCTGGGAGCACACAAACTGCTGCCATGCAGACTGCCCAGCCTGCCTGCTCACCACCTCAGAAGATTTGGAAAGCTGCTGGTAACTGCAGAGCACTAACCTATTTCCTTGGGAGAATATTTTCTCCTCACCTTCCTTCAAACAAGGAAATGAAGGTTAGCAATGAAATTCCATCTGGACTTCACCATCTGAGATGTGATAGAAAATCTTGCAGGATAGTTTTTGTCAGAAATGCTCTCATCTCCACTTTGGCTCTGATTTCTTAATCTGTTTGACCTTCTACTTTGCTCTTAGTCCTGGTGAGGCCAAAGAGCTAAATTTGTACTTGCTGTGAATGGTATTTTAGAGGAATGTTTTAAGATGACCTACTGGACCCAGATATTTGGTGTAATAAAAAAAAATACTGTTGAATTACTTTTTAATCTTTCTTTCTGTATTTTAATTAATGTATATTTGGCCTAGAGCAAAGGAAGCCAGGCCCTTCCAATTAAATTGAAATTAATAGTAATAAAAAAATACAGAAGGAGACAGAAAATAAATCAGAAGCATAAGGATCGAAATATATCACATTCTTCTTGGCTTTCTCTTACCATATGTAAGAGTGCTAAGTCCATGCCCAACTTAAAATATGTTCTGGAACTCTGTCAATTTTCTACTGAGGGAAAACTGCAGAACATCCCAACTCTGTGGTGGTCCCATGGCCACATTAAACTAGGTAATTACAACTTTCTCCAGCTGAGGTAGCCACTGGAAGGAAGGTACAGCTGTGTTATAAGTCTGCCACACTGTGTTTATTTTCTTGGAGTCTTGTTTTGTTTCCCTGATGACTTTTTATTTTGACAACAATTACTGTTTTCAATCCAAGGGTAACCCTCGTGTCTGTGAAGAGCCTCTCTGACCTGAGTGAACCATCTTGTATGAATAAGAACATCTATTACAAATGCTTACTTGTCATATTGGATCCTAAATGCTGTTGAAGCCACAGTTGTTCCTATTTTGAAAAGGAGACTTGAAGTAAACTAGTAGGACAAAAGACTGTATAAAAAGAGGAAAAACTTCTGTGTGAAGCGTGAGTGCCAGGGAATTACTGGTCCCTTTTATTGATCCCTTTTACACAAACCTTGACTTATAAGGACATGCGAACACACAAATGATTGCTCTCAGTGTCATAGGCTTCTGGCAATGGGGATGCTGAAAAAGACACTAACAAAGGCTGGTAACATCACAAAACCCCAAAAGTTTTCAGAGCAACACCTTATGAAAACTGCTTTACCACAATGTAGGTTGTGAGACTTCATGCCCCAAAGCAAAAGAATATGTTCATTTTTTAATCAGTGCGATAGAAGTTTTGAATATCTTAAGTAAAAGATGGTGATAGGGGTTACAAAACTGTAACTTATTTTTAAAATGTTCATATGATCACATAAAACTCTTTTTTTTTAGGAATATAGATGGAAAATGTTTTTCGTATTTGCTGAAAATATAGTGAAGTGTGTGTGTGTGTTCCCAGAAAGGTGTCCTGGAAGATAATTTCCTTTGGTGAGGAACATAAATTTTGCATTACTTCCTCTCAGAACAATATTTCTTTAGGTTATTACACTGAGTTCTGAATGTACTGGAGCCTGAGAGGCTGAAGTTGGGGAAAGCCTGGATCAGAGGCAAATAGATTAAGAGTTGTTTGCAAGTTCTCCATACTCTTAACTGATATTGCAGCTATTGGTGTTAGATTTATGTAGCTCCATCACAGACCAAGAAAATATAATTCAAAGACAACAACAACTTTTTTGTCTCTTTTATACATTGTCTATGTACACACCTCTGAATTACTTCTGCATTTCTTATGTCCTCTTTCTTTCTTCGCAGGCATCTTAAACTCCTTTCGTACTATCTTAGCAATACAAACATGAGATTTTCTGTCTGTAGCTCTGGTCATTTAGAGCATCTTTCCTATATCTCTTTGTTTTCTTGTTGCTTCATCTAATTGGAAAAACATGTATTTTCTCCAGGCTCAGAAAAGCGTATTACTCAGTCACTTAGGACAACTTAACAACCAGCCTGGACAAATGTAATTTAATTACTTCTTCCTCACTGGCTAAGGTGCTGACCTGCATTCAAAGATCTTGGGTGTTCTCCAGCCTCATGCTGAAAAGAAAACTATCTTCCACCTCAGTTTCTTTTAAGTGCTGGTAAAAGCAAGAAAAGAAAGAATGGCTTTGTTCAACCAATTGTTTTTTCAGCTTCTACCTCCGTCTTGTTCACCAAGTCATCTCCTTAGCAAAATAATGACAGTGCTGGCATATGTAGCAGAAGAACCAGCAAAGCTACAGTTCTTTGTCAGAAAGCAGGTTTACAGATATTTTCACTGGGAAAATCACCAAAAAGACACATTGGCTGATCTTTAGTTCTCTTCCAAAATGCAGCTTTATTTAACTTCAAAATAGGTTTTAAAACACCAAGTCCTTCTGGCCCTTTCCACCAGTTGTCACTGTTCAGGGACCTTGCCTAGAGTTTTAAGATGTAGTGGGAAGAAATCAGTGACCATATTTCCTTGTCCTGACAGTTCTGCAAAGGACCCAGAGGTCATCTCCTTCCAATTCTTAACCTCTCTGTAACTGAGGCAACAGTTACAGGGTACTTAGTCCTAGAATATGAACTCAGTTTGACAGTTAGTTGAGTAAAACCTATTCCTGTAATGAGAAACCACTTGATCTGTGGTGACCAATTTATTTCCAGAAGCTGCAAGACAACTTCTCTGGCCAATTATCTTCAAGATGGGAAGAGGTTATTTTGAAAACATAATGCTAATTTCTTGATTCCTCCACCCAGGAGGGAAATTATATCTTAAAGGAAAAATTGCTTAGAGGCCTTGGACTTTTTGGGTGAGAAATGGCATTCTCTGTCAGTAGGGAATTCCTCTCTAGCCTTGGTCAATGCCACAGCTCATGCAGACAATAGTACTTGAAGTAGCACAATTTGTAGCTATGGGGAGTAAGATATTTTACATGACAATCAGACCTGGCTGTAATTTAAGAGCACAGTTCTGTCTCAGCCTGGGTTCACAGATGCTTTCAAAATCAACTTTAATGAAATCCATGGCATTTAGAATTCCAAATGACGATCTCGCTGGCTGGCTCCAGGCAGTTGGAGAAATGTGCTCTGTGCTGCACCCTGCCATCCCAGCCCTCCACCCCCCACGTTTGGGATCTGGAGAGGGTATTTCATAACCCCTTCCAGCCTCCAGACTGGGATTCCCTTTATGGTGAGGGTAGGGCAAAGGGACAGTGGCAATGGGACCATGCAGTGTACTTCCCAGGCTGCCAGTCTCCCCCTGTTCAGATACAGGTCTCACTGACTGCTGTCAAAGGTGGCTGCTAACACTGTCTTCTTAGTCTCACAGTTGCATGGGGAGGAAAATTCCATTAAAGTTTGTGATATGCTGATATACTACGGTTCTGGGAGCCACAAAAGTACCTAAGATAGACAGCTAATTGTTACAATTTTGGCAGTACATCCCATGATGTGGCACACTGCAAGCTCTATGAAAACTCTTTTTGTATATTTTGAATAGCTTTAGTAAATAATCTATTAGAAAGTTATTGCTTGGTGTATTCCAAAAGCCTAGAGGCCCAAATTGAAAGTGAAAGCCTGTTGAGCTTCATGCTGTCCAAAATGATAGTAAGAGATGTATACAAACTGTCCTGATGAGCTGAGCATATTAGACAAGAACTGAGGATGTTTTGTCATTGCAGTTTTATTGATGAGCTGAGTTTCAGGCATATGAAGTTTAACTCCCAAGGTCACAGAGCACACTCAGCACAGCTAGGACCTGAATCCACTGCCCTGGTGGTCAGGCACAAGACTATCTTCCCAGTACTCTTTTATTTTTTTTTTAATGCAAATAAGTAAGTGCTGCATTCCAGTTGCTCCCAGCTGTTGACAAAATTATTAATAATTGATCATTGCTTTTCACTGCATTTTACTGGTTCTTAAACTCAGAGTACCTGTAGTGTAGGATGTGTTAAAAAGCATTAGAGGAGCCTGTAGTCATACTTTGGTGACTTGATGAAGTGGCTGCATCTATATGACCAACTAAACAGTGCTAAGGCCTTTGGCTGTGGATATGGCAAGTTGGTCCCAGTTCTCTAAGAGAGGGTAGCTGATGTGTCTACTGGGAAGGGGCCCTAGCCCATGCTAACTCCTAAAATGTGTCTGCAAGGTTTTGTGTTTTCTTTTGTTTTGTTTGTTTGTTTTTGTTTTGTGGGCTTTTTTTTGTTTGGTTTGGGGTTTTTTTTTGTTTTTTTGTTGTTTGTTCGTTTTGTTTTATTGTGGGTTTTTTTGGTTGTTGGGTTGGTTTTGTTTTTCTTTTGAGAAAGCTAGTTAGCTTTGGGCAAAAGCATCCTGTACAGAGCATAAACCATTTAACAGAATCACACACAGAAACACAGAGTGGTAGGGTCTGGAAGGTCCCTTTTGGAGATCATCTAGTCCAATCCCCCTGCCAGAGCAGAATCCCCTAGAGCAGATCCCACAGGAACACATTCAGGAGGGTTTGGAATGTCTCCAGGGAGGGAAACTCCTCAACCTCCCTGGGCAGCCTGTCCAAGGGCTCTGGTACCCTCAGAGTAAAGAAGGATTTTCTCATATGCAGGTTAAACCTCCTGTGCTCCAGTTTGTGCCCATTGCCCCTTGTCCTGTCACTGGACACCCCTGAGAAGAGTCTGGCCCATCCTCCTGGCACCTCCTGTAGATATTGATTAGCACTGATGAGATCCCCCCTCAGCCTCCTTGTCTCTCAGCTGAGCAGCCCCAGCTCTCCCAGCCTTTCCTCACAGGCAGATGCTCCAGTCCCCTCATCATCTCAGTGGCCTGTGCTGGACTCTCTCCAGTAATTCCTTGTCCTTCATGAGCTGGGAAGCAGAGAACTGCACACAGTGCTCCAACAGGACATTTGGGCTCCAGTGTCTGGGCCCAAGCAGTGTTCAGTTTAGAAGTACAGATGCAGCCAACAGAGTAAGTTTAGATATCTTGAATGTAGATTCTTTTTGTCCAATGCAGGCACCATCCTCAGATGCTGTTGGGTTTCTGCACTTTCCATCAAGATAATGGCTGAAGGACCCAATGCTCCTTCATATCCATCCATATTCTCCAGGTGGCTTTGAAAAGCCAACCCAATTGTTAGGACAGAAGAAACAATCTAAAGAGAAAGAATATGAGATAATTTTAGACCTTTGGCACTGTTATTGCTTCAAGTGGTGCAAAGTCCTAATGAAAAACTCTCTTCTCTTTTGCTCACACAGAGGCATAGATACACGCAGAGAAAGTATGTAACAGATAGAACAAGAAGCCTTGTCCTAGTTGGTAAAAAATGTCACATTTCATATCTTTCACATAATAGTCATCTTTTTTGAAACTGAAATACAAAATCCAAATGTCAGCCTACTCTGGGTGTCTTGAAATCCCTTTCTGCTTTTTTAACATGTTATTGTTCACTATATTGCATTTTTCATTTCCACTTGCTGTGATATCATGACATTTGATTTTGTTCTGGCCAAGAGGCCAAGAAGCTCAATTCAGTGCCAGGAGTCTCATTGGTCCACTTGTTTGCCACTGAGACACTGTGGATGATTGAAGTAGCAAGTGTCCCACCTTGCATGCAATAGGAGCCCATAACCCCCACTAGGAACTCATTCTCCATCTGGTTTGGGGCCAGCAGCACAAATCTGTTCTCATGCTGATGTCTTCTGACTTTGTGACCCGAAACCTTAGCACATCTTTTTTGGGGGTTGTTTGGGTTGGTTTGTAGGGTTTTTTCCCTTGAAGTTTTAATGTCTGAGGACCTTCTTTAATGTATCACTTTCACAGATGAAAAAAAAATCAGCTTCTTATATATTTTTATGAGAATATATGTAGCTTTTTAATCTTCAGGGTTTTTTGCTGTGACTGGTACCTTTACATACAAAGAAGCACAGCATTCCCCTCCTTCTTTCCTTCTAAATGGAAAAGTAAATGCTTTTTCTTTCCTTCTACCTGATGCATGGCTTCAAAATACTATAAAGATATGAACCCAATGGAGTTTCTAAATTATAAAGCAGGAGTTCTTTTATATTACCCTGAATAACAACTGGAAATCTAGTTCTTTATAATAAGTTATTTATTCTCCATTTTGAGGTTTTATCCACACCCCAGGAGGTGGCCATATATATTTCAACAGGTGCTGCATCCAGATTGCTATGATACTCTCAAACCATATTAGATTGTATCCAGTGGAAAGAAATGAATTTCAGAGCAAGACTTACAGGCTGATGAAAAACGAAAACCTTTTCTCTTGTTGAATGCAAAATTTTCTATTAGGTTCATAGCTGTTATCAGCATCAGCCTCATGTAAATACATATTTATGACATGACACAGTGCTTGTCTGGGAGAACAAGCATCTATGTTGTGTACTCTGGCCAGAAAATTTACAGAAGCTTTCCAAACCTTCTGAAAAATGTAATAATAGAGTTCAAAAGGGACTAAGGTGGTGGGCAGGAGGAGGCATTGCAGTAGGATCTCCACATGCCATGGTTACTTGCTTGCTTTTCAGGAAAATGAAGCACAAATGTCTCTGATTCATGACAAGTAGTCGGGAGGGACAGAGACATGGAAAAAAAATAGTGTATGATGCTAAGGGGAGACTGGGCATTTGGTGTTGGAGGAAATGTGGTGGGTTTTGTGGGTTTTTTTGTTTGTTTGTGGTGGTGTTTTTTTTTTAGAATGAGTGGTCTTTGAATTTCCAGCAAATGCAAAGCCTTTAAACCCTAACACTGTATCAAGAAAGAGGAAGCATGTTCTTTTGAAACAGCCTCTACTGAGATGTGTATTGAAGTTTCTGTGTGTGGCTTATATCGCCCACCTTAGCAAAGTATACCAACACTTCATGGTCTTCAGTGCTCTTTTCCTTTCAAACCTGGGAAAAGTTTTAGTCCTCATCACTGCAAATGAAGCAGAGACAGAACAGGCTGTTTCCACACAACGACTTCAGATGGGGAGTCTGATGCTTCTCACTGTGCCCCTTATCCA
Organism: Chaetura pelagica; assembly: GCF_000747805.2. Lineage (NCBI taxonomy): Eukaryota > Metazoa > Chordata > Aves > Apodiformes > Apodidae > Chaetura > Chaetura pelagica. Next base: position 4,461,563 of record NW_009954102.1, on the reverse strand, counting down.
TTCTCCTCTCAAGGTCTCAGTTCACTTGTTGTCATGAAGTGCTCCCTTTCTCATATAGCCATTACATGATCTGCAGAAGAGAATAACCTCTTAGAAGACAAGTCTTCTTTTTCAAGAAAGCTTCAGTCCAGCACTTTAAAAGCCTATCCAGAAAGGGCATGGCAAATTCTACTTCTGAGCCTGCTAAAATTTGTTGCAGTAGATGTGTGGAAAGAACTATTGTGAAATGAGATTGCTGGGACCTTTCAGTCCTCCTACCAATCCAGTAAGATTTTCTTTTATAGTCAGCTGCTTTTTATATATCCATATAAAATATTAACTATATATTCTAAATTTGATGTTAATTTGGTAAGTGCTGATAGACCTGGTACACAACAGCTAAGTTCACAAGAATTATAATAGCCTTACATCTCTGTCTGTTTGATAGAGAACAAACAGGAGCTGCTGTTTCTAGAGAGCATTTCCTCCAGCTGCCTACCTCTTTCCCAACAAATTCCTTAAACAGTATTGGACAGCGGGGGCAGACTTCAAGATTAAGAATCTGAATATTCACCTTTAAGCAGATGCCTAGAGACACTAGGCCAACCTCTATAATCAGAGAAGAGGTGATCAGTGCAGCCAGTGCAGCCTACAGAGCCGTTCAGACTGCCAGCAGCTAGAAGAACCATTTGGTTGTTCACACAGTCATCCGGTGGCATCTGAAATGGTCTAGGGTATTGTACCTGCTTGGGAAAGCTATGAGGCAGCTTTGAGTCCTGTGCCAGCCCAGTGATGGTATCTCGTATGATATTAGATACCAATATATATGTCTGTTCAGCTGCTTAAGCCCAGGTGTCCAGTATCATCTCAGAGTGGGCTACCCTGAACTCCTCTTTCCTGTTGCTGGTCTTATGATGTGAAGGTCCTGACCAACTTAGGGGAGGTGTCTGGAATTTCAAGAAGCTGTCTGAGAAATCTCTGCTATAAGGAGCAGCAGCTCCACACCCTTCTCTTGGGAGGTGCATCTAAGCAGTCCCTGTATGGTCTATGTTGAGCTGTATGACCATGGGCAGCCATGCCTGTGACTGGTCATACCATCTGTTGATTCAGTCCCTGCCCCTGGCCTGGATACCTCATCACTGTGGTCTCATCTGGCAATCTGGGCTCTTGAGTAAAGCTGGTTACTGCCACTGGACCTGCTGTGCCCATCTCGCTGGGGCTGCCTCTTTGCTAGTGAGGGCTTTGCCCTACCTGCCCTGCAGTTATCTTTGCTCCAAGCTCCCCTTCACTTGTGGAACAACACCAGTCCTTGCTGCTCCCTAATGCATGTAATGCATTGGAGCCCTGGGACAATTCAGATAACACTGTGCTCAGACAACTGCGTTGGACCTCTTCCTACTTTAGGGTGTACTAAATCACTATCATTGTCTGTACTGACTAAAGAGGAATTTATGTGCCCTTCCCATATCTGCAGCTGGAGGTATTATATCCTAGGGCATTTGAAATGGGAGTGAAGACTTATTATGGGAAACCTACAGTGCTGAGTGACCAGGAGGAGCTAAAGTTATTCCAGGTTGTCTCTAAAAGTGGGCAGGATCAAATGTAGGCAATGACTGAAAGGTGGCAAACAGCAGGATCTTAGAAGTGCACTCTCAGAGTAAACTAAGTGACAATTTTTGAAAAGCCTTTAAAAGTAATTATAATCTTTTCTTTTCTAGCAACCAATGTAGAAGATGAAACTGAACTGCTGAAACTTTACATAAATTATAGGCAGAATTATTTTTCTTTGGGTCAAGGAATCTTTTTCCCTACTCATCTGAAATGTGCAAGGTAATAATATAGGATTAATGTGTCTTAATGAAACTTCAGGCATGCATATTTATGCATAGATTTTAGCACAATGATATACAAAAGAAAATTTACAGTGAAATAATAATAAAAAAAGCAGCTAATCTTTGCATTGTTGTTCTTTCCATTTCTCTTTTATTTTTTCTTACTTTTGTTCTGTAACTCGGGGCACTTATCCAGCAATTAGTTAAGCCTCATGCCTATTAATGACATTGGGACTACTGATATGAATAAAATTAAATGAATACCTAAGTGCTCTTCAGGACTGAGTTTTCTATAGCCAGAATCCCAATATGCATGAATATTTGTTTTAATTCTGAGCATCTGCTCTATTTGGCCACAGAGTCACCCACAGTATTTATGGGAAAGGGATTTCCTTTGCTAAAACACTTGAGGAAAAATACTCTTTTTTGAAGGGCTGAGAACACATTTTGATTTTGATAACTGTACAGGGTTCTTGAATGGTTATACACATGGAGCTTGCTTGGTTAAGAACAGTGGGTTGGTGCAGTGTAGAACTTGGGGTAAACATGTTTGAGGCAGTAATGCACACCTACTGTACTATGCATTGCAGCCTCCCCAGGCATCACTCCAAAAGAGAGGGAAGGGACAGTATAAAACATTCCTGGGTGTTCATAAATACTGTCCCTAAAAGAAAGTGACAAAGTGATAGTGTGGAAATCCCACTGTCCTTTGTAGGGTCTGAAATGCATCACTACTCTCCTTTCTTTCCCTACTAGGAATTGCAGAGATTTTCAAAATGCTGTTCTGTCAAGGGTCCTAAAGATCCTCTCCTACTTTGTACCCCACATCCTGCTGGGGGCTTTGTGAACCCTCCTGTAGCTTTTTGGATGATAGAATGGTATGGAGAAGAAGAAGCCACAAAAAAAGTCCCATTATTTGAGAGGTACCACTGAATAGTATAATATGGACATGATTTCTAGATAGGTCAGTCTTGTAAAGCAGCAAAGGGAGAGGAAAGAAAGCAGAGTACATGAATTGGAGGTGGGCACTTGTGACAAACAGTGGAATGGACAGGTTAAAATCAAATTCACATTCGATTAAGGTTTGACAATTCCCCATTCTTCCTTTATGTAAATACCCAGATCCACATGCAAAGAAAGATAATCACATAGAAAGATATCTGCTGTTCACCAGTGGTTATTTTTTGTTGACCTCATTAAGTTTTTAGAAAAGTTCAAACCATCCAGTCAGGGAACAGTGTCAAGTGACATAAGTGCCTTTCAAATCCTGTGAGAGAAGAATTGCAAATAATGATGGAGCTAAATCAGCTCCCCCCCATCTTGGGGAATTTTTTTTTCAGAGGGAAGACTTAGAGAATACTTGCCAGTAATGAATATGTTTGTAGGAATGTG
>NW_009954102.1:4433558-4458173 GCF_000747805.2 Chaetura pelagica | reverse complement strand
TCCTGCTGATAGGAAATATGCTTGTGAAACACAAGAGTCACTAAATCCTAAGGATCCTGTTCTAAGCTTGTGGGCAAAGCTCTCTCCCATTCACTTTGCAAGGTCAGAAAACTGAAAAAAAGTGTTCATGTCTAATCTGACCTCTGTCACATTGACAGACCACAGAGTTTTATTCAGCCATTTCTGCTTTTAGTCCCTAACTTCAGTGGGGTTTAGTGACCCCTTGTTAGTTTTGGGTTGACCACAGAGGTCAATAAGCTGCCTGAGCCTGGCGAAGATCTATCAGGGATGAACTAGTTAGAGTTATGGATTAAATGTGCTTAGTCTCCTTTGCAGCAAGGGAATGGTTAGACTGTGGTCTATTTCAGCTTCTGGCTTCTTTAATGTAGAGGCATAGCTATAATTTAATATAGAGACACATATCAAATCTCAACATTTCATTTCAAGACCATGAATGAAACCAAGTCTTTGCCTGGGTTCCATTTATTTTAATGATGGATTGAGGTTTCTGAGTATTGAATATGCTGGAACTATTTCTGGTGTGACCTAGAAGAGATGACAAGGAAAAAGAGGCGATGACAAGTCACAGGTAGCTGGAGTTTGTGGAAAACAGGACACATCTATAAGGATGAGTATGCTCTGCCTGTGCCTTAGTTGGGTAGTCACAAGCTGGGAGCTTTAGGGTCAGGTCTGTGCTGCAGCAACAAAACGGTGTGTGTGGCTTTCATATGGGAGTAATCTTTCAAGCCACAGGGCCAAATTCTGTTCTATAAAACTCTTCTAGCTCCATAAATTTAACTGATGCTGCTGCTTCAGATTTACAATGCTGTAATTGAGTCTAAATTAAATATCTGATCAAAAGTCTATCTTTAGAGAAAGAAAATGCTGACATTTGTCTCTAAGCCCAGATCACTCTATTTAACTGTGCAAAGTTTTATCCAGGCATGTCTGACATTATGCATGAATTTCAGCTATTAGCACTGTGGAGTTCGGATAAGTCTTAAAGAAGGAAGCACAGGGCTTTTTTCTGCTTGTTCACCACAGTTCATAGGCATCTCCTGGCACATAAGCAAATGTACCTTGAAGTTAATAATGATGAGGGGATTGTGACCTGAATCTCTAGGCTTCTCAGGTGAATGATTTGCCAGATGAGTCCAAGAGATAATGCTGAAAACCAGTAAAAGGTTTTTCAGGAATGTTGCTTTGCACCTTATCCAAAGCTCTTTTCACAAGGCAGGAAAGTACAGTGATAGACTTAGCTGTGCTGTTACACTAAGGCTGTCAGGGTTTAAGCATCACGATAATGTTATCATGAGGAACACTGTACCACTTGCACTGGAAATGTGTCAAAGCTCTTTCTTTCTCTCTCTTTTTTTTCTCTTGAGCTGCAGAAGACAGGAGCATTTGTAAGCCATGAAGCACAAAAGGCAAAACAAAAGCATTTTTATTACAGTAATTGAGAATTTGGAAGAGGGGAGTTAAGTGCTTGTACCTAATTGTAGTGCAATTACCCTGTTTAATCCAGCAACAGGCTTCTTTCAAGCCTCATCACTATACCTGTGTAGAAGAATCTCATTTCACCACTTACCGAAGACTTGTCACTTTGGATATTGAGTACAATAAAGCTTCTCATTTCCTCTGCCTCAATCTTCCATTCATCTGGGATCATCAGAAAGATAAAGACAGACAATGCAGAACATGGCCTCATTGATGGGATCATACAGAGAATGAATGGGACTCCACGTCTACAGTATTTACAAACAAGTCACAAGTTATTACTATCTGACTCCTTACCTTACCTTCACTGCTCATCTGTTCTTTGCTACTTTTGTAAGCAAACTCTTCATCCTCTTTAATGTGTTTCTCTTCTTAAAAACCAGGCAGAGGTGCTGTTCTGAGAGATATGTCTTGTCTTTTGAGGATATTAATGTCTATTTAAATGGGCAGGGACAAGGTGCCCATGTTGCTCTGAGTATCTGAGAGACTTGCCCAAGGTCATGTGCAAACTGAGGATAAGACCTGAGTTCCAAGTAAGTCCATCAATGACTGATCAGACCCTCCAAGGTATTACTTATATAAGCTCTGATATTGTTTTCACTTCCTGCCTGAACAATACAACCCTTACTACCTTTAGTATTACAACTATATAGGAGTTCCTGTTATGATTGTCCTTTCATTCGTTGCTTCTTGCATGTGAAGAATATTAGTATCTCTCTGTTTCATGGTTCCCTTCATACCCCAGTCAGGTGCTGGCACTCTCTTCCCCTGTGCTGTGTGATGTCCTCACCTGCTGCCAACAGCTGCTCTAAAGAACTCTGGAATACTTAGTTATTTGAATCATGATGCAGGCTGCTCTCTGTCTCTGATTTCTATTGGTTCAAAATATTCTGTCCTCTCAAAATCATGGAACAACTTGAGGTATTCACATGGTTTTCTGCTACCCCGCTTAAGTGGTTTAAACCTTCTCTGCATGTGCTCAGTTTTTCTTGTTAGATAATGCTCTGTTTGAGCCTGAGGAGATAAACTGTGGTGTTCCCAAGCACTACTCTCAGCATTTATGTGCTGGGATCCTGCTTCCCTCTTTTATAAAAGTTTGTTATAACCTAAGTGCCTCTCCCAGCTCAGAAGGCAGCCAGGTCCTTTATGGTTTTGCTATGCCAGCATATCCAGGCAGTGCCACCTTTATACCTCTTTGATGTGTGCTGGACATACAAGGCTGCACATTTAGAAATTGGCTCAAGTTCAGCTTCCATAAAATGAAGATTCTGTTAATTGACAAACAGAGAAACTCCCAGCCTGTTGTTTATCTCTGCATTTTAATGGTAACTCAGTTAATCAATGTAACAATAATACAGAACCTTGCATTTTTATAATGTCTTGTTTCCCAAAGGATACTAAAGCACTTCACAAACTTGGTTTAATCTCATCTATCTCTTCCCCCAATGCTGAACTTCAGATTCCTTTGGAGTGGAAAGAACAGGCTGTCTAAAAACATGGAATAATGTTACTGGGGAATTTGAGATGGAAATTCTATATGAACAGAAATAATTACCATATACTCATTGCTATGTTTTGATGGGAGGTGGGGTGCAAAGCCTACTAGAGAAACTGCTGATGCTGATAATCCAGTTATTGCTGCAGGAGTAAGAAAGAGTAGAGTAGCCTGGGAAGAGGAGAGGTGACAGGAAGGCAAAGCTGATACCAAAGCTGATGCAATGTGAGGTAGAAGCTAATCCTCTGAATTGCCAAATATGGCCAGTTTTCTGAAGCGATGCTTGGCTACAGTAAAATGCACTGGACTAGAGTAATTGGAAATAATTAATTGGGACATTCATTCTCCAGCTTACAAACAAAGTCAATTTTTGTACAAATTGACTCCAATCCAGTAATTTCCCTCTTTCCTGGGGGAAATGTAAACTGCTGTCATTTTATCTTCTTGTCTCTGATCTTTTCCACTGCCAGATACTAACCATACTCAGACTCTATATGCCTAACCTCACTTCTAGCAGTTTGCTGTGTTTTTATAAAGACACCTCTTTCAGCATTTGGAGAAACAACAATATCATGTTCATGGATAACTGATAAAGGCAGAGCGTGATTGGGCTGAATTTCTTTCTGCAGTTTGCAGCCAGTTTATTTCCCATCACTGTTCTTTGGAGCTCAAGTAAATTGATTATTACACACTAGCTCTTAATATCTGTGGTATATACTTGCCATAAAGGAGGTGTTAATGCACCAATGAATGATGCTCCAAACATATGTTTAGAATATCATTTAATGTAGCTGTAGTTTTCTGTCCAAGAAAGTATCAACAAACAGGGCAGGTAATCACTATTCATCTTAATTATTGTAATAACATATCCAATATTCAGGAATAGGCTGACTGCACTGTCCTGTCTTTATTTTATTACTGACAGTGACACAAATCATTAAGGTTTTGTGATTAATTAATGCTTTCACCAATAACTTCACTAGCTCTGCTGCTGGGAAAGGGAATTTGCTACACTGAGTTTTCAATCACTTTTATCCTCTGGGATATTCTAATTTTTCTTGTTTTGGTTTGCTTTTAGTTTGTTGTTGTTGTTTGTTTGCTTGTTTTGTTTCATTTTGTTAATAGATAAAAGCTTTCTGACTTCCCTAAAAGGCACCTTCTCCATCTTGGCATGAAGGAAGAGTCTATGGTTTGAGCCCTAGAAAACACAACCCACCCTCTCAGAACTGGCTGTAGGACCCATAATCCATGGATATATGGGGCTGCTAAGTAGGTTGCATGGAGTCCTGGGTAGTCCTTGCAGTCATGGGACTATTTTGTCTTGCACTTGAGATAATTCATATGCCTGTTTGTCTCCCTTCACCCTAGGTAGTATGAACACAGCAAGATCCCGACTTTGTTCTTTCTCTGTCATGAGAAGACACAGCATCCAGTGCACAGGTCTGCAGCCCAGCCCTGCATCCACAGTGCATTTTAGTGACAATTACCTAATTTTATCTTTTCAGACACACTCTCAGCTCCTCCTTTGATGCTCTCTGTTGGCTGTCTGTGCTGGTAAAGGCACCCAGCACCATTTTTTAGCCTTGCAGCCGAACTTTCTAACCACCCAAAATAAGGTCTCTGTGTCCAAACAGGTTGCCAGGAGTGATTCCTGGTTCAAGCTAATGCCTTCACTGTTCCTAGGAGATATTTGAGCTTGTTAGCCCAAGCCAAAAACCATGCTAGCCACTGATGTAACAATTTAAAAGAATAGATTTAGTAGCATAGGTGATTATTGTAGACATAGTGATTAAGTACATAGAGAAAATTATCAAGATTTATTCATCCAAATCATTCCATTGCCTCAAACAAAGTTTATAACAAGGAACTTGGAACAGACTCATCTTCTCTGCATTGCAAAGGAGGCAAAATATGCAGTCAACAAAACTGAGTTACTTAAGGATAGTTTGGTTATAATTAGGTAGTAACAAATCAGGGTGAAGTAAAAAGAGGTCAGTGAGAGTGCCAGAAGGCATGTGGTCATTCTTATCACCAGCCAAATAAAAGTGTGAGTAAAATTAACTTCTAGTACAGACTGAGCCAAACTGAGAGGATTATCAGTGAAATCCATCAGTAATTTATTGGAAAGTGAGGTTATTTTGTGTTGAAGTGTTATTTTATTTGAAATGCTGAACTTTGTTAGATGGCATAGATAAATGCTTTCAGTCTGGACACGTCCTTCAATGCTGGTTTGTAGCCCCACAGGAGGAGAAAGTTGTGAGTATCAATGCAGAACAGAAAATGGCACTCATTAGTTTGTAATTAATGACAAGTGAGATAGAATAGCAAATGGAAGTGTGGGAGTGCTCAGGGGGATTCTTCTACATCTCCTCTGAAAATACTGTTTAAGTCTTTATGTTTCTGAATTTTAGTGAAGGGTTTGCATTGGTTAAATCATCAAAGATATCATGAGGCTGATGATTCATCGATGACTGTATTGAAAGAATGACCAGAAATCTTAATTAAAATCTGTTTCAAGTGTGCTAGGATTTGGGTGTAGCAAAAGGCAGGGTCAGCAGAAGAGGAAGAGAAAGCATTTCTTTCCCAATTATAGAGATACACAGGGGGACTAACATGGTTTTCCCAAGGTCAGGCTGGAAGTCTGTGGAAGTGCCTGAGAGAGACTTTCTCTCTGGGGACAGATTCAATGTCTTACCTGTAAGACCATCCTTCTTTTCTATACTTAGAGCTGAACACCATCACCTGTGTTTTCAGTGTCACACTAAGAAACCCCAACCCAGTTAAGTGAATAAAAAAAAAGGTGCCTCAGAATGATCGAAGTTGAGCATTATCTTTGTCTTGCTCAAGGACGAAATGTAAATCACTGAAGGTGTGAATTCATAGCATCACAGTGAGAAAAACATTCAGGAGATAAATGGAATTTATCTGACAGTGTAAGTTCAAACTAAAATTTAAAGTAATGCAGCGAACAATGTTTAACAAGATTTCAGTGACTCCTGGTGCCTTTATAATCTGCCTAGTCTTTTGAAAATGTTTTCTTTATAAATGTTTATACCAGGTGTCTAGTGAGATTAAGAGCTTTTCTCCTTGAGTGCCACGTTTGCCAACAGTCCAGGAGTTATTTGCATTGGCAGTTCCTCTGGCATCAAAGGTGTGGTCATTGCTCCAAGCTGCCATCTTCAAGGGGTCATCCAGCTACTTCCCACTGGAACAGCCATGTCTTATCTCTTCATTTTGGGAGAGCTAAATCTTAGCCCATGAAAACAGACACTTGGTCAGTGGGCAGTCAGGCCTGTTGTCCTTCACATTTTGCTCACACATATTGTACTTGAATCTTGACCTGTGGAGATGGTTCACTTGCATGAGGTGCCTTTGTGTTATCTGAGATGCCCTACATCATCTACAGCTCCTGTACAGGCTGGTAGAAGTGATGCAATCTACAGGAAACCTGTGTCTTTCTGGAGTGGCAGGTGGACCCTGCCTGAAATAGGATAATATGTTTGAGTGGTCCATGGGCTAGGCATTTAAATATCTATAGGCTTTGCTGACTATACTGAGTAGCAGCTGGATTCAGTTATTTAACTAGATCCTCCACTACAAGAAGGACATTGAGGTGCTGAAGCGAGTCCAGATAAGGGCAATGAAGCTGGTGAAGGGTCTGGAGAACAAATCTTATAAGCAGCATCTGGTGGAACTGAGGTTGTTTAGTCTGGAGGAAAGGAGGCTGAAATGTTTAAAAGGGGACATCCACAACTTCCCCGGGCAACCAGTTCCAGTGTCTCATCACCCTCATCATAAATAGTTTCTTCCATATATCCAGTCTAAATTAGTCTTGATACTCTTGGAGATAAGAAGGTTTCTTGCCCATGACATCTGTAAGTTAGAGCAAACTCTTCTCTGGAAAGATCTCTTTCTGTTGTTCCTTGGTTCAGGCATGAGTTATTGGGTTGGGTGCTGCACTTGCAGGTTAAAATGCTGTACAGCATCTTAAGTGGGATATTGGACTAGATTATTGCAATGATCTGTTCTAGCTTTAATGTTCTTCAAGGGTGAAACTGATGCTAATACAGAGCTTTTTAGCATTGCAGGTTGAAAGTTGCCATGTAAATTTTAAAATCAAATTGTCATCATTTTCATAATATGCTTATGTGAAGACAGACTGTTAAATATCAAGGAATGATGTTATCAAGGTGTACAGGAAAACTACTCATAAATATAATAGCAAAAGCTGCATTTTAACTCCCAACAATAGTTAAAGATAGATTTTTAATAATCACAAGATCACAGAATTGTCAGAGTTGGAAGGGACCTCTAGAGATCACCTAGTCCAACCCTCCCTAAAGCAGGATCCCCTAGAGCACATTACTCAGGGCTGCATCCAGGTGGGTCTTGGATATCTTCAAAGAAGGGGACTCCACAACCTCCCTGGGCAGCCTGTCCCAGGGCTCTGTCACCCTCACCATAAAGAAATTTTCCCTCACATTTAAATGGAACTTCCCATGTTCCAGCCTGTGCCCATTGCCCCTCGTCCTGTCACTGGGAACTACTGAGCAGAGTCTGGCTCCATCCTCCTTGCACTCACCTTTTAGATACTTGTAGGCATTGATAATGTCACCCCTCACCACAATCCTCACCCTTTCTACAGTTCTCTAGATTGCTTTGGGATGACATCCAAAATGACTTTTTCCGACACCTTACTGGGGACAGAGGTGAGACTAACTGGTCTGTAGTTCCCTGGGTCCTCTTTCTTGCCCTTTTTGAAGACTGGAGTGACATTAGCCATCCTCCAGTCTTCAGGCACCTCTCCAGTTCTCTATGACCTCTCAAAGATTATGGAGAGTGGCCTGGCAATAACATCTGCCCACTCTGTCAAAACTTGTGGATGCATCCCATCAGGGCCCATGGATTTATGAATGTCCAGATTGGCTAAGTGGCTTCTGACCTAATGCCAACAGCTTGGTAACTTGGAGCATAAATTTATTTGTGACCTAAATAAGAAGAGACTTCACTGGGGCAGGTTGTTGCTTTGAAACTATTAAAAGATTTCTTATTCTTCCTCAAAAATGGGTCATGCTGTTTCCTGTCATTGGGGATCCAGGATTAGATGGTCATCTGACTAGATCAAGATAGCAATTCTATCTGTATTCAAGATGGACAAATTTTCCTTAGATTTTGTACAGGATTCACTCCTGTGTCTGAGCAATGTTGGAGTTGGAGATACACTTTTTCTGTGTTATGAGTGAGAAACTGACTGATATCTTCAGAAATCTGCCACTGTTGCATTAATCACTTCTACCTGGTCAATGGCATTTACAGGGTTAATGTTTTCTGAATAATACACCTGGTAAATTACTGCTCCTACACTCAGTTCAAACTCAATTTCATTCCTTCAAGGTTTCAGTAATCATATTGCTAGGTAATAGCTGAGCTAAAGTTTTCTTTGAGTCTAAAATTGTATAATTGAACTTTTGAACTAAAGTCCACCCATCACTTTCTAGCCACACTCCTTGGTGACAGAGTTATTTCTCTTTAGTTTGATGATAACCAATTACTAAATCCTTGGGTTTTTTTCTTCACTTTTAATGCACCACACTATATATCTGTGATCTTACCTCAATCAAAATATCTATTATCATTGATTCTAATCCTTGCATTTATTACCCACCTTTCACTGCAGGCTTTCTAAGCACTTCAGAAGCATTAAGCTCCATAAGAGGTCTATAATGAAGATAAACAATTTTAAAGTCTTCGGAAGAGACTGTAATTTTCTGTGTCTTGCCAAAGCACAATGAGATGCTGAGCTGGTTGTCCTCGAGGCATTATTGCTATACAACAGATGTGCAGACATATTATAGATGAGGAAACTGAGGTATCAAGAGCCACCACAGACAATTTCAGAATCTGGACAATCCTAAAGACTAAATACAACACATGTAAGGAGAAAATGTATTATTTGACACGTATGGGTGCATTTTCACTACTGCAGTAGTAGAGCATATTAAGTAGGGACTCTATTAGCCTGAAACATTATTCTACTTTTAAACAGCTTTGCAAAAGTTTTGTATATGTTATCTATTTTTTATTTTAATTCATCAGGGTCCCTTGCCTGCAGTTAGGAAGATCAGATACCCTTGGAAACTGAATAATCTGTTTGTAATAGGTACATTATATTGAAACCCAGTCTTTGGTTTCCAGTTGTGTTAGGTGCTGTACATAAGAATAAATGTTTGTCTATCTAGATAGGCCATCAAGAGGTCTGCTTATGCATGTAGGTTCAGAACTGCAGCAGTGAGAAGAGGAAAGGTTGCCACACTTGCAGCCTCAAGCCCAGCCTGGTCCATGCAATTACTCACATAGGCCAACATCAGAGAAGCTTCCTCATGCTGCTTTACAAAAACACATTTGATTCTTAAGGTAGAAGGAACACACAGATCACTGGGATTTTGGGGTTAGGATCTAGTTATATTCTTTAGCTGAGGGGCTCAGTGCTAATAAATAATGTACTTTTGTTGTTGTTACAAAAATCTTCTGAGCTTATTTGTTTCAAAGACTTTTCAAAATAAATGTTCAGCTGTCACATGGCTTGCTTGCTTTTTCTCCTGGGTTATACCTGATGTAGCACACTGATGACAGAAGGTAGCTGAAAAGTGCTGATGCTTTCAGCTGCTGTTGAGGCTGTTCTTTTAAAATTGCCTGCTAACCATACATCCCAAAATGGTTCTTTAAAACACAGCAATTATTAAAATGCCTCATCAACAATGGTTTTGCATGTACATAGGTAGTATGATTTCATTGACCAGGTCACTTGAGAAGGTAAGGAAGCTCTTGGTTACAGGACTTAGAGATGACTCAGGAAGTAAAGTAACCCCCTCATATTTGTAATTGTATTCACACAGCTCTTACTTATAGATGAGTAGGAATGGAACATCAGCGTGAAGGAAGCCACAAGCCTCTTCAGAGGGAAAAAGCATACTCAGTAGTTTGAAATACATTCAAAACCAACAGCAAAAATGTTGTCTCATCAACATGATGCTGCAGTTTAAGCTAGCAAGGCTTCCCCTAGTTTGTTATTTGGATCCACAGCTGTCTTGACTCACCATCTTTAGATGATACAGTCATCCTAGACTATGTGGGACTCAGTGAGAAGGGTGAGCTTTAGCCAGCCTCCTCTGAGTTTGTAATTTATTTTGATGATGATAGCTCTTTTTTGTTTGCTGCTTCAAATTTACTTGAGCTAGATGGAGACCACAGAATTGCCTAAATTAAGTGGAACTCTTCTGATTTCCCAGTGATGCTAGCTTGGCATTTATACAGGTGCACCTGAAATTGTTACCTGGCTTCCTGCTGGCTTTGGGGAGCATGAGGTGACAAGAATGAAAAAAAAAAAAAAAAAAGGGAAAAAAAAAGAAACAAAGAAAAAACCCCAATCAAACCAAACCAAAAACCCCCAATACCTAAGGAACACAGCAGGTCATATCTTTTGACGTTTTTAGGCCTCTGACTAATTTTTCAGATAGTATTTTCATATATGATCTCTTACATCCATGAAATGGCCTGTAAAACTCCATTGTGGGGACTTCATTTGGCTTCTCCAGTCATTCAACAAGTCTCCCAGGGCTTTTTGCTTGGTCAGTGGAGAGAAGCAGACTGCAGAGCATGACTGAACACATTCTGTGTCTCTCTTGGGAGAAGGACATTCTAAGCTTTTGGTCTTTGTGCTATTTGTTTTTGTGTAGCACAATAAAAAAAGAGCTTCTTGGAATCCTAACATACTTCTGTAGAAGAAGGAGTAGTGAATCCCAATGATCCAGTGCAAACCACGTGTGCACTCACATTAAAATATTTGGGTGTGCTAATAAACTGGGTTTCAGAAATGGACTTGGTTGTCTGTACAGAGCACAGCCTTTGGGAGAAAATGCTCCGTTGAGGCATCATTCCAGCAATCCAACAGCTTAAAAAAAAATCCACCTTCCCTTTCTCATCATTATTAAATAGCACACTTTCCTCCCTTGATCAGGGAATAGCCCTCTACATCTGACTCCATCACCTTTCCGACTTGAAGGGCAGAACGGCAAGTTAACCATCTGTATTGGGAATTTTTCTTGAAATTCATTGTGTCCATGCTCTGTTCTTTTATGAATATAAATGCCACAGAATATCTGGGTCAATGATGTCTAAAGTTCTTTTTCTTGCATCTTTAATTGACTAAACTTGAAACAGGCCCTTTTGTGAACTTCCTTGGGCTGTATTGACAGAAATTTCTTTTAATGAAAATGTCAGGGTATCTTGCTTTCAGGAGTGAAATCACCCTATGTCTTATATGTTTCCCAAACCCTTTTGCTGGAATGGAGCTTGAAATACACTCCAACTTCCCAATGTTTGAATGTTTGGATTTGTACTCCACTTGTTCTTCCTTGTCTGTATTTTTTAACTTTTGTAAGCAGAACAATTTTATGCCCTCTCTCTAGTGCCATTTTAATTCACTTATAGACTCCTAGAATCTCACAGAGATTTACAATACTAATTAATTAACTCTCACATTCCTCTTGGGTTGTAGGTAAAGATTATTATCCCCATCTGATGGGGGTCACCAGTGCTCTCCTCTTATTCAGCATTGTGTAAATCAGCAGTACCTCCACTAAAATCAATAGCATTATCCTGCAGGAGAATTGATACGAGTCAGAAAGGAATCTGGTCCAGAAAATGCACAGCCTGAGCTTAACTGGCCATAGATGTGTCTTTTCTTCCATGGGACTTTGAGAGATGAATAAGGATGATGGTTTCATGAGGGATGACTTGGAGTGGGGTTCTACTGATGTCTGGAAGAGCCCATTTGACTGGGCCCTGAGGGATTGCCAGCTTCTGCAGCATTCCTGGTGAGGGGTGGCACACTCCCAGTCACACGCAGCAGAGAGATGCTCCAACCAAGACTCCGCATAAAGTTTGGGTACTTGCAAGCTCTCAAAAGGAGCCAGGAGCTGGAATAGGAGACCCACAGGCTGAATGCAGAGAGAGACAGAAGCGAAGTTGGCAAAGAGGAAGCTTGGTCCCCTTCCAGGATTTCAGTGCTGTGCGTGCAGATGAGATCCGAGTGTGATCAGCCGGTGCCTACCCACACTGAGGGTGTGATTCACAGCCAGTGCAAATACAGCTTTGAGAACAGATGCCATCCGTGCAATTCATAACAGAGTACTTTGGCAGGCTCTGTCCTGGGGTGAGGAGCACCTTCTCTGTGCCTGCAAGAAACAGCAGTGTTGGCACAGCATGTTCTTAAAGCCTTTATTAGTTCAGGAACAGACTGGTCAGTACTTTTAAGGTCTAAGCCCAAAATAACTTCTCCAAGGTCAGACAGCAGAACAAGAAATAAATACCAGCTCCCATATGTCTGCTCTTACTTTTGGATTCTTTCCCCAACCAAGTCTTTCATTTAATGGACTTGCTCTTGAACTGTGTGTGGTGGTGGTTTGTTTCTGATCTACCCATAGCAGCTGTATTTATGGTGGCTCCACAGGCACCTCTTGATCTGTCTCTCCCAGTGGAATTGTCTATCAGCACTTTTTATGAGCCTCTTGATTTAGGATATGTATTAGGAACTTTGGGAGCACTCTCTGGACAATGACTTGTTTATGGTGTTCACATCATTCTTAGTTCAGAGTGTTTATTAGCCCAAGTCTCCCTCTCACTATATTGGGAATAATATAGATCTTTATTTTCTCTGTCCTTTGATTTTTCTAGCCATGCAGGAGACAGACCAACTCTCCAAGTTTTAACAATTGTCTCATTAAGATATTTCACACTTTTCTTTGCTAAATCTGGCAAGTATAATAAAGCAATTCCTTCAATTTACATGCTGGACATGCATCTGGACACTTTATCTACTCCTTCCATTAAATTACTGTTGTTTTTGCCAGATTATATTAGTACTAGCTCTGACTGCTTGAAAGATAAGACTGGCAAATAAGATTAAAAATAAACACAATTATTTTAAAAAGCCTTTTGTGCATACATAGTTTTCAAAATCTTGGTACAATTAAGCTCTCTTTTTCTTCAAAGAATTCCATCTAGGGTATATTATCTTTATTGTTTGAACTTTACTGAGGGCCCTTGCAATTGGTGGTCCCTTCTCGATGGGAGGTGCTGTATGTAGAAAGGAGAAAATACATGTCTTGAAGAGACAGAGGATGTATTTTCATCCCTATTTTACAGATGGGAAATTGAGGTGGGGATGTGCCCCAGATTGCCAGGACACCTGAGGCAGTACAGAAATGAATTGCGTTATCCTGAGTTCCAGTCTAGAATCTCAACCATTTGACCAAGCTCCCTCTGATGAATAGTATTGATGACATCCCACCAGCTGTGTTGGCCAGTCCAGCAAACACAGGACACTGCCTCCAGTGGGGAATGGGAGATAAGGGCTTTTGTGGACTGTCCATGCTATGTCCTTGCAGCTGGGACGGCAGATGCTGCCACGTGTATTATTGACGAAAGTAATTTGAAGGAGTTGGGGATAGGAGCAAACTGCCCTCATGAAGGAGAAAGGTGGAAAATAAAAGTAGTAAAACCAGGAGAGGATGTACGAATACTTTATACTGCTTTCTCTCTATCACTGTAATTTCCTCACTGGCTCCCCTTTGGCCTTTGTCAGTTGTCCCTGCAGCTCCTGGTGGTTTCTCCACCACTAGTGATGGATTGGTGCAGCCTCAGCAATGATTCCCTGTGTAGGAAACTCTCCTAGCTTGGATCTTACCATACAGTCAAAGGCACTGGTATCCCTCTGTCCCCATAGCAAAGATGGCAGAGAAGATTTGTGTCATCTCCTCTAATGTGGCAGTTTGCAGCCCTGTTGAGGTGAATGTTGTTTTGTTGCAAGATGCCACCACAAACTGCAGCAGCAGGATGTTATCAGATGTGCTTTTTTGCTGGCACAGCTCTGGCAGTGCTGGCAGGGGATGAACTCTCCCCCCAAGCCCTCAACAGCAAGATTTAGCACAGCTCATTGCTCAAGCCCACAGTCAGGTACCCAAGTGCAGGCTGAGGAACCCCAGAGAGGCTGGTGAGGGCTGCAGGAGAGGCTACAGATTCCATAGTCCTTTTTAACACAAAGTTCTCTGATACATATCTGCTTACACACTACATGCCCACCCAGCTCAGTAACAGCATGTGCTGGTCAGGTACCAGTTTGAGCAATGCCTTTTTCCCTACCTGCATGTCAGACACAGTTTGAACTGGGGAGATAGTTTGTTGTTTTTTTCTTTTATCCCATCCTTTTCTTTTCTTTTCTATGACAGCTGTGCTCCAGCATGGAAAGAACTGCTGTGCTGCGAGGTTCATATAATATTGAGCTAACATTAAATCAGAAATTTTCTTCCTTTTTTGTTTGTTTGGTTGGTTTGGTTGTTTTGGTTTAGGTTTTTTGTTTTGTTTTGGTTTTGTTTTTTTCAGTATTGTTCTCCCTGATCTCCTTGAAGCTGATTAATTCACCAAATGCCTTGCTTTCCCATACACTCTGTGGGTCTGCTTGCAATCTTTCCTTCTTGCTTCCTTGCAGAGGGATACATCTTACAGTCCTTACCCCACTGTACTTCTGTACTACTATAAATATCTCTGAAAGAAACCTCTATTATTATTATTATCTAATTATCATCCTTAGTATCTTTGCTCATAATTTTGATTTTGATCCCTTTTCAGAAGGCTCCTGTATCTATTGCCTTAATCTTTCACTCCTTGCTCCTTCTACTTTCCTCTGTTCTTAGTATTTCTGCTTACAGCTCACTCTATCTGAGTAAAAACTAAGTCAAGGAGACATCAGTCACTGCTGTGAAGCTTGAGGGATGAATTGCAGCAAGGGTGCAGGAGGGATCATGCTGAAATGCATAATTCAAATGAGAAAAGCCAACATGGCTTCACTAAGGGCAAATCATGCCTGACCAATCTGGTGGCCTTCTATGACAAGTATACAGAGATGGTGGATAATGGCAGAGCAACTGATGCCATCTACCTGGATTTGTGCAAGGCATTTGACACTGTCCCAGATGACATCCTGGTCCCCAAACTGGCAAGACATGGATTTGTTAGATAAGAAATTGTCTGGATGGCCACACCTGGAGAGTTGTGATCAATGGTTCAGGGTCCCAGTTGAGGCAGGTGACAAGTGGTGTCCCCCAGGGGTCCATATTGGAACCAGTGCTGTTCAACATCTTTGTTGGAGACATGGACAGTGGGATTTAGTGTATCCTCAGTGGGTTTGCTGAGGATACCAAGTTGTGTGGTGTGGTTGACACCCTAGAGGGAAGGGATGCCATCCAGAGGGACCTTGACAGACTGGAGAGGTGGCCAGTGCCAACCTCATGAAGTTCAACAAGGCCAACTGCAAGGTCCTGCTCCTGGGTCAGTGCAATTCCAGGCACAAATCCAGGCTGAGGGGATAATTGCTGGAGAGCAGCCCTGAGGAGAAGGACTTGGGGGTGGTAGTAGATGAGAAGCTCGACATGAGCCACCAGTGTGTGCTGGAGCCCAGAGAGCAACTGCATCCTGGGCCGCATCAAAAGAAGTGTGGCCAGCAGGGCCAGGGAGGGGATTCTGCCCCTCTGCTCCCCTCTGGTGAGACCCCACCTGGAGTGCTGTGTCCAGATCTGGAGCTCTCAGCACAGGAAAGACATGGAGCTGTTAGAAGAGGTCCAGGGAAGGGCCATGAAGATGATCAGAGGGTTGGAGCAGCTCTGCTGTGAAGATAGGCTGAGAGAGTTTGGGCTGTTCAGCCTGGAGAAGAAAAAGCTCCAGGGAGACCTTATAGCACCTTCCAGCACTTGAAAGGGCCTACAGGAAAGCTGGGGAGGCTTTTCATCAGAGAGGGCAGTGACAGGACAAGGGGTAATGGTTTTAAACTGAAAGAAGAGAGACTTAGGTTAGACATCAGGAAGAAATTCTTCACCAAGAGGGTAGTAAGGTGCTGGAATAGGTTACCCAGGGAGGTTGTTAATGCCCCCTCCATGGGGGTGTTCAAGGCCAGCTTGGATGAGGCTTGTGCAGCCTGGTTTAGTGTGAGGTGTCCCTGCTTGTAGCAGGGAGGTTGGAACCTGATGATGTTTAAAGTCCCTTCCATCCTTAAGCTTCTGTGATTCTATGATTCTCAAGGTAGCAGGAGCAATGCAGGCATCTGCTTTTCAGGGGCAATGCCTCTGGTCTTTCTGTGAGCAAATCTGTATCTCCACAACATTCTGAATATTCTATAGCTTTTCAGGTTGGTTAAAGATTGATTCCTTATCGTGCCTTCCTCACTGACCCTTCTCCAAATGTCTGCATCTCCCTTACTGTTCCCACTGCAGGAAAACAAAGATGCTTTCCTGTGCAGTGAAAATCTTAGGCAAACCTGGGAGGAAGGGAGGAGAGATGGTATTCTCCAAAATTCAGAGGATTAAATAGCAACTCGTCTGAACTGGCCAAAATATTTTTGGACAGTGCCCAGCATCACAGTGTCATAATCTGTCATCTTGGCTCCTGCACAGTAGGTCTGTGGCTCATTTAGTCTGACTTTTAAGTGTCTAAAAACTAGCCAGTAAAGTATGACGTAGTCATCCTAGACTTCCTCTGTAGCCAAAAGAGAAAGACAGGGCAAGTCCTCTTATCTGCTTTAGAAACCTGTCTCCTCTTGGGATAAGTGTCCAGGTCCTACCCATTTTTTTTGTAATTGATGGATATGGCTTTTGTGAATTCTTGGGTGATTATCTCAGATGTAGGCTTTTTGAAGTCTGTAATGTATCAAGGTAGAGCAGGATCCAGGACAGCAACTATAACAACAAAAACGATGATATTATGTTGAGGGTTGGAATAAATATTTTGAAGCTAGAAAGAACAGTCCCTCAAGAAAAATAATAGGAATCGTTTTTAAAACCCCCCGAAGAAAACAAACCCCCCAAATGTGAAGCAGAACCAGTGGGGAACACCAGTGAGGTGTTCTTGCCTGTCCCCATTTGGTGTAAATGGTCACAGTTTGACAGGCCTCTGCTCAGCAGGACCCTTCTAAGAGGTAGGAGGTGTTATTTTGGGTAAATCATTCAGCTGACAAGGCTGCTGGGTGCATTATAAATGGTGTATCCTGCGGTTCATGAAAAGCTAGGTCAATATGATGTCCTAAGAGATAACAGAACTGTTAGATAATTGAAAATTTTATTATATTTACAAAATATGATGAAACCAAGAGAAGGTTTTACAGTGCATATTAAGCTGTCTGGTAAAAGAATGGCACTGCTAAAGCTGTAGTTAAATTAGCTTCTACTTTAAAAAAAAAACACCAAAACATAAGAATGAGAAGACTGGAGCAAGTTGGGCTCTGAACAGAGTGCTTCTGACACTGCTTTGCCCAGATGCTGGCAGCTTTGCCCGCTGAGAGCAAGGAAAGGCCCATTTCCAGTAGGAAAGTGCTGGCCATCAGACATGCATATTTGTTAGAAGAGAACATAAATCTTTGAAACTGTATTCCTACGAGGTAGCAGCTGAAGGACCTGTTTGGAAATAAAGAGGGGAAAGAAGAGAGATGAAGCAGTGAATCTTGCAATAAGTTGAAAACTCAAGAGAAGATGTGAGCAGAGACACAGAGACAGCTTGGAAGGAACCTTCATTTCCCTGCATAATGTTGCTTCCAGATTTGCTGAGAGTTTTATATTCTGCTTTCTGAGAGGAAGTAATAAGCAATATCTATACTAGTTATCTCAAAAGTGCCAGAGCCTCCAGGCTAACTGTCCTATGAGATCTACTGGCAAAGTTTGGCCACATCCATATTGATCCTGACCTCTGGAAACTGTCTTGTCCCCAGAAGAGGGAGGCTGCCCCCCATAGAGCCCAAGTTACTTGGGTAGCAGTAGCTGAGCATGCCAGGGATCTCACAAACTATTTAAGAACACATAAAATCTGGCTGTAGCTCCCAGGTACAGCTGAGTTGCAAGGTGTAGCAAAAGTGATCCCACTCACATGCTAGTTTTGTGCCTGAAAAGAAAATTGAAACGGACAAGGGTGCTACCCTTGAAGTAATAAATTCAAATATATAGTAGTGTTTGAGCAATTCTTGGGACATCTGAAGCCCATGATGACTTTAAGAGGTGCAAGAATAGGATTGATGAGGCCAATTCTGCCAAGTGCTGCCTTGGAATGGATTTCTCAATGTCAAACCAGTGATCACGTTGAAGGAAACCAGTTGAGGTTTCATATAACCAGAAGCTGCCACACGGTTCTAGGCAAACCCCCATTTTTGTGTGTGTGAAGGGGAAAAGAAGAAGGTAGAAAAGATAATAAGGAAGAGGCAGAGTCACCTGGGAAATATCTGCACCAAGGACCTGGAAAAAAGAAGAAAAAAAGATATAAAAATTGGTGTTCTGGGCAGAGTGTAGAAAAGTATTTGGAACTGTGAGGAGCAGAGTTGTTCAGGGAAATAGGAAGCTGTCTGCTAGCTCTGGAGAAAAAAAACCAACAAAACAAACAACCCAAAATATGAGTGCATAAATGGTACGTGACTCACCACCATTCTTCTTCTCAAGGGATCTGCCCACGTGCCCTGAAATGTGAACTACTTGGATACAAAATAATATTCCCTGTTCCCTTGACGCAAAAGCTAGACAGAATCTGGTTCCTTCTGTTCCTGGCATGATCAAAAGGAAAAATGAATGAAACAGTGTGGCAACAGATAATTAGTAATATCCCAGGTTTTGGCAAATTTTAATTTATTTATTTTTTTGCCAGACTTAGAGAACATATCACCTCTTACATCATCCTCACAGAAAATACGACTACTGCTCTCCCTAGACATTCCCCTGAGTTTTGTCCCCTGCTGTGATCACATCCCATTCTTAGAAAAACCATCTCAGCTTACCAAAAGAGTGGATGCTGGATGTGAAAGGAGGAGCAAAAGCTTCTGTCTTTACAGCAAATATCCCCACTGGTCCCAGGGGTTTTATTTTATTCAGATTTTATTCAGTGGTGAGGTGGGCTGGAGGAGAATAGAGGAACTGCAGAGCTGCATGTTTGATCCATGACACGGGTGCCCATACCTGGGAGGCTGGGGCTCTTTACAGTTAAATATACATCCTGTTAATTTTGCCTGAGCATTAAATCTGCAGCTCTTTGCAAATGCAGCAGAGAGGCCACAAACAGAGCTGCTGGCCTGGTGGGATGAATATACAGAAACCTCAGGGACTGCTCCCAGCTTTGCCACCCAACCATCTCAGTCTGCTCTGAATACTGCTCTTCCACCTGATTCCCAAGTCTATGAGGACTGAATTCTTAATCAACACTTTATGGTGTCCTTTAAACAGTTGCACAGTGAATTCAATATAGGTTAAAACTGCCATGTTTACTCATTTAAAACTAATTTTCTTACACATAAATGAGTACACATGGGAGAAAACTGGACAGTGCACAACTGAGACTTGAAGCTGGATGTCTTAAAGCGGATTTATTAATAATAATAAAAGAACTGATTGACTTGTGTTGCAAGATTTTGTCATTTATGTATGTACAGAGATTTAAGGATATAAATGTTGGATATTTTTGTTACTTAACAATGAATTCCAACAGGTTTAATAAAACATTTGCTTGTCAGTTTATGACAAAATTGCTTTTAATAATGTGCAGTGAAAATCCTTGCATTTCAGGGGTAGATAATATTTTTGTGTTGTTACATTTGGAAAGCTCAACACAAACTTGTCTTCAAAATCACAACCTTTCCAATCTGGCCTGTGTTCTCAGTAAGAAGAAATGTCTCTGTCAAGTTTGAAGAAATTATGAGAGGGGAAATAATAATAAGGACACTGAGAGGAAGCTCCAAACAAGCTGGATTAGATGAACTGGACATGCACATTACTTTGACTTTGCTTTCTGTCAGCACAGGTGTATAAGTAAATATGTTCACTTTTAGCTACATTCAATATGTAATAAAAAATAATTTGTTTTTGCATTACCTGAATGAAAAATGCACCTTTCACTGTTAAAGGACAAGCATCTTTTACTACTGCAGTCTAACTCAAATGCAATTCACCTACCTGCCTGCCCCCCAGTATTTCACCCTTGTGCTTCTCCAAAGCAATGAGAAAATGGAGCCCTGTATGATTTTTTTTTTTAAAAAAGGTATGAAGGATAAATATAGAGGTCTGCAGAGGATTAACTTGATGGTTGAGGCATTGGTGTGAGAATTGGAAAATCTGTCTTCAGTTCTGAGCTCTGCCTCCTCAGGCAAGTGCATTAGTCTCTCCCTCAGTTCCCTGTCCTCAGGATCCTTCTTTCCTCACTCTTTGGATATCTTCTCTGTTTAGGCTGAAGCCAGGTTATTTCACTTTACTCTGCATTTGTATACTCTGGAGTCATGGCTGTCTTCTGGGTGCTACTTTAATATCCCTGGGTGCTGCTTTAATTTACCTAGAATTTTTAATAATTGTGGTGATAGCAATAAAGGCGGAAATCTACTGCAAACATTCATTCAGGGCTGCCATTCATGTGGCTGGTGGAGGAAACCCCTCCCCACCTGAAAGTAACTGGGAATTCATGATAGCCTTGTTTTGTTGACATGTCAGGGAAGTTTCCTGCAAGCTGCTGAAATGCAGGCTTTAAAACTTTTTAATCCAGGTGCATGCAGTTTTTGCAGACTTGCCCTTTTGCTGGTGTTGCAAGCCTTGTAGCTCTTTCCGGACTGTGGTAGAATCAGGTGTGCTCTGTGATGAGCTCCACACCTACTAAAAAGACTCAGAAAAGGCAAGATCTTCCTGACAGTTTCAGTGTGGGAAGAACTCCAAAAGTGGCTATCCTGGCTTTGGGGATATATTTTTCCTCTGACTCCCAGAGACTATTAAGGATCAAGGATGACCAAGGAGAAAGGCTTTATTCTATATTCAGAATTCCCACCAGCTTCAATAAGGGCCACAGGTTTTGCCTCTGGAGTTCAATGCTGCAAAATAATTTGACATGACAATGGAAATAACACTTTTGGGAAAAAAAGAAATAAAAATATCAAAGCTTGTTTTGATCATATAGTAGCTCTATGTAGTTTTGGGACAAAAAAGTAGCTTCTTAACTTTACTGTGCCTCATTGTCCTTTATAAAAATCACATCAATAAATTTTTGAGTAATATATTGAATAAAAAAAATAAAATTATTCAAATGTTCTTTAATAAAGAACAAATCCAGTCCTGAAATGAACGGAGAAGGTTTCCTTGACTTCAGTGATATTAAACTCTATTATAAGAGAATTTGTCAAGTGTCTAAAAGGTGAATCTATCCATTTTATTGTTAAAAATGCAGTTATAGGGAAAAGGTCCTATATGCGACCGAAGTTTGTTTATTATAAAAGCTGAATATTCTTTTCTGAATTAACATAGAAAATGTGTGCAGTCTTTTCAAGTATTTCTGCTTTTCAAAGCATCCACAACCTGTCTGCCCATGTTGCTTATGCTCATCCTTATCTCCCCTGTAGTCTTTCTTTTAGCATAGGTATTTCTAAAATCTTTATGAATTGGCCCTTCATGGTGCTCCTCATCCTCTATTTGATTAACTTTTCAGTATACTCACCCTTTTTCCCATTACCTTCCTCATGGTAATGGAAACTCCACAGAAATATACCCAGAATTTTCAGATCAGCTGCTTTCAAACTCCTCTTTAAACTAGTTTGTTCTGAGATGCCCTCAAAAAAGGGAATGATGGTTTGGCTCTATGTTCACTAACTCCATTCCTATCCATATTGGCTGACTTTGGCCTCATCATTACCCTATGACCTTCCATCAGAATACATCTGTCACAACCAGGGTGTGACCCATCCCTTCCACAAGTGGTTTCTAAGAATCCCACATGAACAAAGTCCAACCAATACCTGTCGAGTGCCAAAACAAACATTTTATTAACCTGGAAACAATGGAAAAAATGATGGGCCCTAATATACAAGTTATCAAGAAGTCACCTTCCTGATTCTTGGTGAGCTTCCTCACCTATATTCAACCCCCATCCTCAGGATCACAATTTGGGACAGGGGAGTCTAGTTTCCCTGAGCCTTGATGGGAGAAGTGGTAGGTCCACTCAAACCAATGAAGGACCTTTCCTCCATCTGCTTCTCTCGACTAATTTTGGGAATACTAGAGCATCACTCAACCAGCTTGTGTAATATACAGGTTGGCTGTTGGTCCATAAGTTCCTTTGGAAAACCTTAATGCAGACCTTCCAGCCACAACTGTTGCCACTTCTTTCCCCTCAGTCCTAGGGTGCATTTTGGCAAGGCACCTGTTGGTTTTCCCATTACTTCATGTGCTTGTCCTCTACGGACAATCCTAGTTTCTACCTTTTCTACAGGCTCATATTTCTCTCATAATTTATAGGTTCTTGTGCCATTTCTCTCCAAGTCCATGATATTATCCCCTCCTGACAAAGAGACATGCCACATGTTCTCTGTCTCTGATTCCTTTGGGATCTGTCTAAATTCTTTCCTATTTTTGGCTAATTCCATAGTAGTAAAAGGGGCTTCTTTAGTGATTAGTTGAGGGTGGTTGTCCCCATCATTCTCACAGAGACATTCCATTTTCACTAGGGGTATTAATGGGGGCATTCCTAGTCTACCTGCTCTTGCAGTTCTTCTAGTTCTCCTAACCGGTATCAAGGATCAAGACTCCTGTCCCATCTCCCCGATGGAGGATTAGTTATAGTTTCTGCTCATGCAATAACTTTAGTTTCATTTTGTTTGTTCTCTGACAATCTACTTCTTAAGGTATTCGTTTCCTGCTGAAGCTGCACTCCTTCTTCTTGGGCCACAAGCACAGACACTCCTCTAACATGGTGCAAATAACAGCTTTTCCTTTTCAGGGCTTTCATTTTGCCTGAGTCCACAATATTATCATGCCTTCTACTAGGGTGGAGGGGTTAGACCAATGTTTGCAAGCCCATTCTCTTGCCAAGGGGAGGGTTTGGCTTTTAACGTTTCCAAAAACTTATCTAAGGTGGGAATCCCCTCAATATTACACTTCAGTGGAGTCACACACTACTTAAAACTGCTCAAAAGCAGAGAGTGGTCATCTCGGAGGTGCCACGTAAGGTAAGTCACAACAAAGCCCACACCCCTAATTTCCCTGAGAGGCCTCATGTATCAAAATAGTCTTCCTGCTTCCCCCATATCCCCCTTGTGTGGTTCCACATAAGAACAGTTCCCTATTCACAGAATATTTAGAGTAAGTGGGCTACAAGCTCCCTCCCATTCTCAGTGCAAACACTGGTGTTGGTGTGTGGCTCATGCTTTCTCGACTTCCTCACTCGAAGTGAAGAGCTGGGAGAGGTTGGGCTCCAGTGTCCCTCCCTTGATGTAAGGTCATACAACACCTGCACTCCTTTGTTCCCTGGGAACAAAAAAAGGGATGATGGCATGGCTCCATGTTCACTAACTCCATTCCTATTCCCTGACTTTTCCCTCATCATTTCCATTTCCCTGTGTCCTTCCATTAGAATACATCCATCTGCTGTCTCCTGTTTTATATTCTAATTATAACCTCTTTAACATAAGAACTATTGCTTTCTCACTTCTTTTAAATTATCTGGTACAATTTTGTTCTTGCCTGTGACTAAGATGCTATTATTGTGGAAAGAAAATATAGTTATTAAGACAGTTTAAATTTAAAAATAAAATAATGGTTAAGTAAGTATCAATTTTGAGTGTGTTTCAACTTTGGCTTAGGATCAAACAGGTTATTATTAAATGTGAACTTGCTGTGAGGATATTGAAAAAGTCTCTAAAAACCTTTTATTTAGAAGACTTGTAGTCTGATAGAAATTTCCAGGTAGTTAAGGTGGGCTTACAAGTCTCAGGCTGAGTCACCAATGTTCCTAAAACAGTTGACATTAATTCTGTCTTTTCTCTCCAGGATTTCTCTAATTGTATTCTTTAAGGGGTTATTTGGAGAGCTTTTATCCTAGTTTTTTTCCACCAGCTGTTTTGCCTAAATATAAATGCCAAATGCCATGTGAGATGCCCAATGTATCAGTGCTCCTCTCCAGCTAATTGTCTGGAAGGATGCAGGTCTCCCATGGGTCTCAGTCTTAACTAACTTGAAGTACCTCACATAGCACTAGGTGTCTCAGCCATGGAGCCTTCTTCTTGATGACCCAGTGGCTCTATTAGTAACTTGTGTTTGCAGTTGTGCTCATACTGTCTAATGGAATATCAGTCTTTGTGTTTTTCTGGCAGAGTCTGCACTTTATGCTACAAGATGAAGCCTTAAAAACTTTCTTTTGTAATCATAGTGTTGGAGAAGCGTTTGGACAATTGCCTTTAGATATATTGTTTAACTCTTAGATTGCCCTAGAGGTGTCAGGACTTGGACTTAATGATCTGTGTGAGTCCCTTCCAACTAAGGATATTCCATGGTTCTATGATTATTTATTACTAGCTGAGGTATCAGCTCCTACCATTTCTGTTCCCTAAAGAGAAAACCTACTGGCCATCTTGTTATGCTTTTCTTCACATTCTCTTGGAGCCACCATCAAATATCTATCCATTGATGGTGTACATTGAAGTCTTTACATCTGTATTCCCCTAAGACTTCAGTTTTCAAAAAATTAGATTTTCCTAACCATGCTGTGTGAGAAGCTGCATCCTGAGCAGCTGTGGC
>NW_009954102.1:4428963-4433542 GCF_000747805.2 Chaetura pelagica | reverse complement strand
GCCAGTTGGTTCCAGCCACTGGGGACAATTGCCATCAGAGCTTTTAAGAAATTTTGCTCATTTTCCATATGAGAATTCTGCCTCCCGTCTCCAACACACCTATGTGCTTTTTCCTCATATCTTCCAAAAAAGGTGATTTCTTTTCTTTGAAATATTTAGTCAAAGGACATTGTTTCCTAAACACAAGAACTTCAGTACTTTTCTTCTCTCTTCTTTCTGTGTTAGCCTGACAGCATCTGCTTCTGCAAGCAAACCTCGGTGTATGTTGAGCTGCTTCCTTGCCAGCCTGTCTCATTTCCTGCAGGATGGTGTCCATGTTACCAGAATTGGAAACCAGGATAGGGAGAGCATTTTTATTAACTCAGCTGGAGGGCTTATTTCCATACATTTTGGAATTCAGCAAATAGCGGAGGCAAATTAGAACCCAAATTTCTTGAAAAGTTGGTTTCCTGCTCATTTTTCATGCTTCTCCTAATAATGGCTGCTATTCCTATAACATCTATGATTGATTAGGCTACTAACTATTTTATGAACACTAAGCATCTCAGAAGCCAGATGGGATTATGTACTGTTTTATTTATAGGAAACTCGTGGTAAAAATATAGGCAACTGAACCAAGACCACATGGGAAATAAGTGACAGAACTAAGAAAATTGCTGAAGTCCCTTTTTATAATTTCTGGATTAAGGTCTTTTTTTCCATTCCTTTCTTAATAACTATTCCTTGGTTCTTTGTCACCAGTATTTCTGGATTTGGTCTTGATAGGTGGAGTTTGAGAGAGTGTTTAAAATTTAATCTCAACCTAATTTGCTCATTTTCAATTTCAAGTGTATTTAATTCATGATTCTAACTGGATGAACAGATGATTAGACGTAGATTTAAGGAAAAGGAGGAGCACAGAGTCTGCATGTAGCCTGAATATCTGATAACTTTAAAAAAGAAAAAAAAAAAAGAAAAAAAAAAAGGAAAGGTGTTTTTGGAGAGGGCTTTGGATTTTATGCTCCTGAGCATGGAGTGTGTGGTCTAAGCAAATGTCTTATGGTGTTCCTCTGAGTGGACTAGCAAAATTCAACTATTATAGTCTGAAATAAAACACACCTTCACTAACTGCCATTTACAGTAAATGGACTTTCAGAAGTAAAGACAATCCATTTTTAAATGCTTTTACTTTTTCTACATATTAGTAATCTTTTAGAAATATATGTGCATTTCATTTGCATTCTTAGCAGGGTTAAATCTAAGGGCTAAACTTTGTTCTTGTCTTTGCTTGCTTTTACTGTAATTTTTACAATAATGCTACTAAAGCAACATCAAACATCCCATGGCCCTCAAAATACTTCTGTGTTTTGTGAATTTCTCTAATTTTTCTTTGCCAAGCCAGAATTTGCTAAAGTAGCTGAGAAACTTGAACAATGAATCTTTAATTGTCCGGGCTCGATTATCCCTTTTGAGTCCTCTGAGAATTTGCAACCTTTCAAAGACATGTCAAGGTGGGAGTGAAACTTTGACATTTGGTTTAATCGTAGAACAGTTAAGGTTGGAAAGGTCCTTAAAGATCATCTAGTTCCAAAAATCCTGCATGGGCAGGGACACCTCCCTCTAGACCAGGTTGCTCAGATCCCCATCCAACCTGCCCTTGAACACTTCCAGGGATGAAGCATTCACAGCTTCTCTGGGCAACCTGTTCCAGTGTCTCACCACCCTCACAGGAAAGATTTTATTTCTAATGTCGGATCTAGATCTACCCTCTTTCAGTTTAAAATCATTACCCCTCTTTTCTTATCACAACATGCCCTTGTTCAAGGTCCCTGCCCAGCTTTTCCATAGCTCCTTCAGGTACAGGAAAGCTCCTATAAGGTCTCCCTGGAGCCTTCTCTTCTCCAGGCTGAACAACCCCAGCTCTCTCAGCCTGTCTCCATAGCAGAGCTGCTCCAGCCCTTTGATCATCTTTGTGGCCCTTCTCTGGCCTCACTCCAACAGCTCCTTGTCCTTCTTGTGTTGAGGGCTCCAGAGCTGGACCCAGTACTGCAGGTGGGGTCTCACAAGAGCAGAAGAAGAGAATCACCTCCCTCGACCTAATGACAAAAGAGAATTGGAACCATAAACACTTATATATATCAGCCTAATCACAGTATTATCACATTTAGAAAAACCAAAACCAATTATTTATGTACCCCAAATTTAGCAACACCGTGGCAGAAAATGAGTGGCTGACCTGAGCATTAAGTTGAAGACCTGGAAATGAGGCTGCATTAGAGCAAAATAGTTGAGAGCTTACTAGAGGGGAAACATGACTGGATAAGTATGGCTCTGGCTGGGTTCATACTGCAAACGTTAGACAGTGTGACCTTTTGTTACCAGTCTGCCTGACAATTTGCAGCACTGAAATCAAAACGGGGTGCAGGAAGAGACAGTAGAACAGACTGCTAGGCTAGAAAAGGTGCTTGCACTGCAGAAAGAATATTACATTGTCACAAAATTCTCTGAATTTGAGTAGGAGGAGGTGACAGGTACAGGAGGCTGTGGAACGCGTGCTGGGAGGTGTGTGTGTGTGTGTCTGTGTGCCCAGTTTTGAGGTATTGCCATTTTGAGGAAAGGGGAAATATTTTTGTAGACTGTGGTCCTTCTGGCACTTAATTCAATCCGAAATTGCCTTTTAGACACACTTTTTGCCCGAGAGTTGAAATTTCCAATTTATCTTATTTAGTTTATGTAAATTATGAACATTACTTTTAAGACACATGCATTGATGTTTATGAGAGTGCCAAGATTTTTCTCTCATAAACCAGCTGAAAATGTCTTATATAAATTCTGTGCTGTAGATTGGCTATTACAATTGCAAGATCAAAATTATTCTTGGAGGTGATAGCTCACACAGCAGCTAAAATCTTTTTCTGCTGTTTTATATTTTTTCCTTACCAGTTATTATACTTAATAGAGGAAGTCAACATGTTCCCACCACTGCAGAAAATGGATTACTGAAAAATCCCCAGCTTTGGTGTGTTTTTAGGGACTTGAGCTTAGAAGCATGAGTTCTTGTAGTTTTTCTTTCAGCTTTTTCAAATTTTATTATTATTTATTTAAATAACACTCTTCAAACTCCTACAATACCATGTAATTGTAAAATAGAGTCTGATCCTGCAGAACATTTCAGATGGAATTCATTTCATCTGAGTTTAGCTGTCCGGTGAGTCATCTGCAGTCAACAGAAATATAGGTGGGTGGTTCATTTTATAAGGTACATGTCTAGGATAAACAAGATGAATTAGATTCTGAAGGTGCTTTGGGATGTATCTAACCTGCACAGGTTTCTCTCCCAGGGAAGCTGGAGGATGGAAGGGAAAATTCCCAAGTTTCAGTGAGAACATGGCTGTGGCCACTGCCCAGCCCTGAGACTGTGAAGAACCTGTGGGTCCTACAGTTTCAGTACAGCTGACATCTCTTCTTTTTCTATAGAATGAATATAAATGTGGTCCATTTGAGAGAATAAATGCCTGAATGCTGAAGCTGACTTTGATGCCCATGTTTTTTCCCAATCTGCAGTAATAACAAGGTATAAGTGCTAATTGCTTCTCACCTCTGGTGATTCTTACCTGCAGTTTATCAGGTTTCTAGTCCAATGCAGAGAAGTGCCACCTGAGGTATTTATGGGGTCTTCTCAATGAATGACCCTACATGCTCAACCTCACCCAACATGACAGAAGCCCATTCTGTGTGCTTTATGTGCCACATTTATAGATGTGTGTTTAGGGGTAAGAAAATGTACCTTTGGCAGAGGACAGAGACATTGGGCAAAGATTTGATTTGGTCCAAACATACCTTCAGAGAAAGAGAAATATGAAAGCTTTACAAGCTGCTTAAGAATCTGAGGAATTTCTAGGCTTAAGCATGGGAAAGTAAAAAAAAATATGCACTTGGAGGGGGTCAGATATCTATGGCTTTGACAGGGGGCTTGCTGCAGTCTGAGTAATGGCACCTGAATGGCCAAGAACTTTGGGTAAAACAAGTTCTGTGGCAGTGACCTAGCCTTCCTTTAATATTTCCCCAACCCATTAACAGCTCTTTCCTTCATAATAATTTGACAACCTCAGAGCATCTGGAGATTAGACTGACTGTTGGATTGTGGAGTAGATCGCCAGAGCTCTGGTTATAACACTATTAACTTCTTATCCATGTGTTGTGCCTGAAAATACTACTACAAGACAATACACCTATGAAGCCATTAAAGCCTTATTTGGTCCTGCCTTCATGGCAGCACAGACAAAACAAGATTTACCTGTACCTCAGCCTACTCCATCCTCATTGTTTCTCCGGATGAAAGCAAAAAGACTTCAGCTTTTTCTTTGTAAAAGAGAAGGTCTCAGCATGCCTATTGCTGTAGCTCTGAGAGTTCCTTCCAACTGCCGTGAGGCCTTTCACAGCATAAGTTTAGAAAAAAATTAAATAACCCCAGGAGATGTTTTCTTCTTTCTCCTTACAGGCACAGGGCTAAGCTTGCTTTGTGTCAGTGACATTGCAAAACAGTTCGTACTTCATAAAACTAATAGTTAATGCAGATGCTGGTGGTAGGAGACTGCTT
>NW_009954102.1:4427860-4428911 GCF_000747805.2 Chaetura pelagica | reverse complement strand
TGGCCAGCTGTCTGTCAAATCTCTCTCCCTGCATCCTGTAATAAACTCATTCTCTTTGGTGACAGG
The DNA here is from genome assembly GCF_000747805.2 of Chaetura pelagica. Lineage (NCBI taxonomy): Eukaryota > Metazoa > Chordata > Aves > Apodiformes > Apodidae > Chaetura > Chaetura pelagica. The sequence continues at coordinate 4,428,845 of NW_009954102.1, read as the reverse complement.
CCAGGGAATTTGGGGTTGTGCTCTGCATCTGTACCTGGCCTGAGCTGCCAGTGGGACAGTTTCTTAAAATATGTGCTTTTTCTAAGTCTCGAGCTGTGTTAGAAGGAGAGAAGGGTTCTTAAAATCCTTTTGAAATTGAAAAGGTGCCTTTTTTTTTTTTTTTTTTTTTTTTTTTTTTTTTCTGAAGAGATTAGAGCTGTAGTTTTACACAGTCTTCTTGCAATTTTATTTTTAACTTTGGTCATAGCCCACTGGTCTGATTTCACTTGAATGTCCCAGTCAGTAAACAGGATGCTTGAAAAATTTGGCATCGGAGTGACAGCTGGAAATTTTTTTTCCAGGAGTTCTGACTTTCAGCAGCTTGCCTGGACAACAGTCATATGGACTTTCCCTGCTATTCAGCTCTGGGAAAAAAAAAACAAAATACCCTGGAATGTCTGCTTTTATTTCAGAATGCAGGATTGTTTTGTATGGATTTAGCAGCAATACAAAGCAATTGCTTTACACAGTGCACAAATAAAACCTAGCCACCTTTTCTTTTCAGCTTGGTTACTGGCTACTTTATAAATCAATTAAAAGCTATTTTTAAATGCACACCCATAATTATTAAAACGCACCCATAATCATCAACCAAAATCAGTGAGTATGGAGAGATAGTACAGGACTAAGGAGATCTGTCATGAACCTACCCAGATACAGGAATGTTTTCAGGTGTCCAGTTGCTCTCTCTCCTTGCAGGGGCAAGTGGACAGCAGAGGCAGGTAAGAGCCCTGGTCTGGCATGTCTCAACCAGGTGCTCTGCTCTTGGGTTAATACAAAATGTGCTTTTATTGCCACCTGGGAGCTGGTCACACCCATGTGCTGGCCAACAAGCTGGCAAGAAGCCTGTTTTGCACAGGTGGAGTTGTATAAAGCAGATTTAAGAGCTTGGTCAGTCAAAACCTTCTGCCCGCAATGTTGGGGGCTGATGCCTGTTGAATTCAGC
>NW_009954102.1:4396368-4427799 GCF_000747805.2 Chaetura pelagica | reverse complement strand
GCCTCTGCTTGGTAAAGGAACAGAGAAGAAGGAGGAGGCTGCAGCAAGAATGCTGCCTGAGCATCAGCCTCAGCCCTGTTTGGGAGAGACTGTCTGCATCTGGCAATGTGCCCCATCTGTCGATTTTATGGTCAGCCCTGTAATGATGCACAGTTGTTGCATCAGTCATACATTTTATACCAAAGACCTTAATAAACAACTGCTGTATACATTGTGTCTCCCATAAATACATTTCTATAATTTTAGTGGAGACCTTCACACTTAAATGGTATAACATTTTTTACAGTTAATCAGAGAGCATAAACAACCAATGCAATAGCATGTACATGTAATGAATACAAAGCTCAGTTTCACATGTATACAAATATCTACCCCCTCCCCCGTTTAATAATTCAAAGCTCTCCAGATATAATAATCAAAATGCCAGTTCTGTTACTACCTGCCACATCCTCAAGTGCTTCCCTTGCTACATTTCCTTAGTATGTTGCATAGACATGACAGAAAATTGATCTAGGTAACCATTTATTGATTTACCTTCTGGTATGAAAAATTGTGTATTAACCTGAACTGAACCGGTTCATCATTCCCTTCCTTCTTGCTTTGACATTCCAGAGAGAGTAAAATCCTCTCCTGGGAAAAAGAAATCCCTAATTTACCATGATATGTCATTTATTTGTCATTCTTTATCCTCTTTTTCTCTTGTGTTTGTGTGAAAATGCTGACCAATGTCAAGATCGATTACAGAGTGGTGGGAATTTTAAAACAGATAAGACTTGATTAGGGTCTCAGTGATGAAAACACTCTTGAGTGGGTACAGCTCTTACTATAGACATGGGAGAAACCAAAAATGTGAATGATGGCTCTAGAGTGACTACAGTCCAGACATGGGAAAGAACATATGGAAGAATGTGTTCTATGCTCCAAAACAAGACAAAAGGTCTTCATTGGAATATACAGTTTCTTACACATCGGGATACAGCCATAAAACACGTTCCTTAAGGAATTAGGTTTCATTAGTTTTAGTGTTCATAATATTAATAACTAAAGACAATTGTTAATTATTAAATTACATTTTTAAATAATAAATAATCTTATGAAATTATATGTCTTGGAAGACATGGACTCTGTAGCCAAAGGGAACTATTTTTCAAAGTCGCACATATGGATAAAAAGTGGGGAAAAGTTGAATTAAGTTGGGTTTTGACCATTTTTTTGACATGACCCTTTAATTGAAAATAACATGTAGGCAATTAACCTCAGGAACACAGAAGATTAAATTGATGTGAAACTCACATAATATCAAACTTTTTGGTGCATTTCTGGCTGCTCTTTATGCTCCTGGTTGTGATCAACCTATATTAAAGCTATCTATTACACACTTCAGTGCTTCTGAGAATAGTTCAGGCCTTGGCCATGTCAAGATGACTCATAGCAGCAAGGGAAGCATGTTCAGAGACAGGAGAAAGGTTCCCATTGACACAGGACACCACTTGGGTGGTACAGATGGGTTAATCAACTCTAGGCCACATTGTGACCTCAATGGAGAGGCATGTGCTGCAAGACAAAGTGGAGCATACATAGGTTTGCTGCTGTGTGACCTAAACAAGGTTTCAGGCTATTTTAAATGTACATCTGGTGTCCTTTCAGTAGACCTTGGGCTTGGGGGAGAAAAAAATACCTGAGTCACAGTTGCCTATTTTTCTCCTTAGTTCTGTGGAGTGTAGGCAACAGCATCATGCTCAAACCCACCACCTTACTCTTCAGGATTGTGCTGGTAGGTATCCAAGACAGAGCTTCCTCTCTGTGGTCCCCCTGAAGATTAATGAGTTTCAGAGATATGAAACAATAATGGATGAGTCTTTCTGTTTTATCACTATGGGTGTTTAAAATAAATCAGTCTCTAAAAGGTAAAGAAAAACAAAAGCTTGATTCTCATCTGATGCAAACTGACACAACACCACGGAAATAAGTGGAGCTCTGCCAAGCTCTACAAAAGGACAACATTGTCTAAGCTCTATGCATATTCCAATCTGCTTGCAAATGAGCAAAGGAAGAGAAAAACAATACTCACATGTTCTTGAAAAGAACCTCCATTTAAAAGTACTAAAAGAACCTCATGGAACAGGGAAATAGTAAAAGTAGTTTAGTTTGTAACCACAAAATGATACTTTCTTCAAATTTTTAGGGATTTCTAATATAACTCTTCTCTGCATGTCATGTAATATAATTAAGAATATTACAGTAGTTATTATTAGCTATTACACTGTGCATAATATTATAGTAACTTTCAAAAGGGAAAGACTTGGAAGGAATGGATCTGGAAACAGAGGCACTGACCTGGCATAACCAGCCCAAGAACACAGAGCAGATCATTGACAGTGTCCTGTGGCTGCTGGGCTAGTGATGTTTCCTACAGGAGTGTTACTGTAATAATAATAAATAAAGGTGGGATATACTCCTTTGGCTCTGGGAGGGGATTATTTCCTTGTAAAGCTGAACATCACCTTTAGTATGGTAACTTTTCCAGGAGGCAAATGTATCTAATTAAGTTAAGTGATTGTCAAGACTATTTTAAGTTTAGCAAAGCTCCCATCATATTTTATTTCCATTTTGCATTCTGTACAGTAATTGTGGAAAGTGCATGATTTACTGTGGCAGCATTATTCAAACTTAATTACAGTGTTAGGAAGCAACCATAACATGAAAGTAAATAGCTACACTGGTGTGGGGATCCACATGGTAGCTCTGTAGTGTTATGTTGTTTTTTTTAAAAAAAACATTTTTCTTTTGTAAAGAAAATAAATGGTGTAGAAAAAAGTTTCAAGCTCCTGAAATCACATTTAAGATAAATTTTCAGTAGGTTTCTTAAAGGATTGAAACAGGTACTTTGTCATGGGATTTTAGATCTTTCTTTATATCTATCTTGTGATTCATCCCTATATATATACCAGATGTTGTCCCGTCCTTAGGGGTATATTCTCTTGTATGTAGGGCTGAATCCTAAGAAGCAAATAAAAGGATTTAAAATATTATTATATAGCAATAGCAAGATGTCTCTGGTGGATCAATATGTCTGCTACCTAGAATACGTAGCAGAGACCATTCATTCAAAGTACCACTTTCATACCAACAAGACAGTTAGCCAAGAAGCTTTACCCACGTATTTTTTCTCTTAATAAATGAATTAACTGTTTATTGATGTCATTGTAGGAGCCCTTCTCTCAAACTTCTAAAATCTGCCTTCTCTAGTAAATTATATATCCTACCTCATTTGCATTTTGTAGGGATTAAAGGGAAGACAAAGACAAGGTTCTTGCTCCTGACCCAGAATGGAATTTTCAGTCTTTAACATCTTTGGTCCTTAGAACCAATGATGCACCAGCAAATTTTGTATGTTTGTGGAAATGAGAGGCTCCTTGTGATTCCAAAAGACCTTTTATTTTCCAGGTATACTGAGGCATGCAGAGGGTCACTTCAGGCTGAGGTGAAATGTAGGCTGCTGAGCCATCTACAATTTACAGACACTGAGCTCACAAAAGGCAGGACCTTTACTGGACCTTTCAGATTGCCATTTGCAGGTATCATATTTATTAAATCTTTAGTGACACAGAGGTGTAGATGACTTCTTTAATGAGGCCTATGTTGAAAATTAGTGACAATGAGATCTTGGTAGCAGGATATAGTTACTAATATTTCCTCTTGATTTTGTTTTGTTTGCATCGAGGATGCTGGGAAAATATTCTGGGATGAATATAATATTTGCCTCTTTTGGTATTAAATGAGGGTAGGGGATGAGTTCAGCTGATCCCAACTCCAGGGAAGTGTGCTTTAAATTGGACTAGCACATTTAGGAAAATGGGATCTGCTACGTCTTAAAGTAATGTAGCTAATATTAAGGCTTAAGTACATTCATATGATTTCTCATTCCAGGATCAGGTTTCACTTTTGAGCTGTCCCTGTTCCATCTGATAAGGGATAGCTCTCTGCTTTAGGCTCTGCTTGCAAGGTACAGTTACTCTCATCTTTGGAGAATGATGACAATACGGAAATTGATCAAACCCCAGTTTGGCTCAGAGTCATATATCTATAACGAGGCTGTAAAATTCCCTTTTTGAGCTGGACTGTGCTCATCTCCCAGTTTTCTACCTGCCTGTTTCTGTGAACAGACAAAAAATCTATAGTAGAGCATATACAGTGCATTACATGCACTTTCTCAATATAATTAGTCGAGTCTCTTTTGGCTTGCAAGAACTTTTTCCCTTGAACAAAATTGATTTTTTAAGTTATCTGATTTGTATTTAATAGTTTATTCAAATCTCTTCCCCCAGAATCCATAGACCATCTTGCCTGACCTACATCAACAATGAATTTCTCAGAATACATTAATCAAATACAGTTTTCTTGAATTTTGTGCATTTTTCTCCTTCATTTCACAAACGAATGACATTTGGTCTATTTTTCCATGCAGATGAAAGTCAAGTTCACAATTTCTCTGTTAGCTTAAAAGCTAAAAGTGCAGCATAATAGTGTTATATGGGGAGCAGTTCAATATGCACACACTAATGTGTACCTTTTATGTGTGTGTGCATCATCCCACCTGTAGTCCAATTATGGTGGTAAGACAAACATTAAAGTGAAATCCATGGGTGTTTTCCTGCAGAATTGAAGGTCATTTTTTATACTTGGCAAAGACATTAAAATTCCAAAATCCACAAGGACATCTCCACTGCCAGGATTCAGCAACCACAGGCTCCTGCTGGTGCTTCAAAACATTCCTTTTAACATAGAGTAATTCTTTTTTTCCTCCCCAAAATAATACTTTTTTTTCCTCCACCAGTGCTCATGTAAAATGCATAGGACTCAGATCCTCAGCTGCTGCCTGGAAAAGTGCCACTGGATTCAGAGGAGCTGGGTGTGTATCCATCACGTGAAAATCAGCCTCCACAGTGAAGACAGTGATGGCACCTGCCACACGAGCGTCGCAGAAGGGCTTCCATTTCAGACCTCTGTTTTGGATGACTCCATGGTGTTTTCAAAATGTGGTTGGGATTCCTGTTACTTACCTTTATCTGTCCAAAGCCTAGGAGTTATATTTGCATGCAAAAAGCATTTTCATGTAAAGAGGAGTCAATTAGGGTTAAAAATCCAGCTGTCCTCATAGAACAAAGCTCTTTAGCCTTAATTTATTTTTTTTTCCCTATGTGCTCAAGACCCTATTCCTCTGATTCCTGAAGGTTATTTGATCCAGCAGTGTAATGGTTTTGGCTGGGATAAGGTTGAATTTCTTCACAGTACCAGGTATGTGGCTATGGTTTGGATTTGTGCTGAAAAGAGCGTTGCTAACATGGGGGTGTTCAAGATATTGCTGAGCAGTGCTTACCCAGTGTCGAGATATTTTCTACTCCTCACACCACCCCACCAGCAAATAGGCTGGACACAGCTGGTACAACTGACCCCAGCTAGCCAACAGGATATACTGTATCATAAAATGTTGTGCTAGGAATAAAAGCTGTTATGGGGTTGTGTGTGAAGGTGGTCAGAGTTGCCATCGTTTGAGGACTAGCTGGTCGTTGGTTGGTTGGTGGTGAGGAATTGGGGGGTTTTGCTTTACTTTTTTTTCTTGGTTTTGATTATTTTCCTCTTTTTCTAAAATTATTATTATTATTAAACTGCCTTATCTCAACACACAAATTTTCCAGTTTCACCCCTCTGATTCTCTCCCACACCCCATGCACCCTCTGGGTGGGGAGTGAGCAAAAGGCAGTGTGGTGCTTTGCTGGCAGAATCCCTGTCCTTCTTGAACTCTGGGGCCCAGAGCTGGGCACAGTATTCCAGATGTAGCCTCACCAAGGCAGAATGGAGGGGGAGGAGAACCTCTCTTGTCCTACTGACCATGCCCTTTCTAATGCACCCCAGGATGCCACTGGCCTTCTTGGCCATAAGGACACATTGTTGGCTCATGGTCATCCTTCTGTCCACCAGGATCCCCAGGTCCCTTTCTCCTGCACTGCTCTCCAGCAGGTCAGCCCCCAACCTGTACTGGTACATGGGGTTGTTCTTCCCCAGATGCAAGACTCTGCACTTGCCCTTGTATTTAATTAATTTTTTCCCTGCCCAACTCTCCAGCCTGTCCAGGTCTCACTGAGTGACAGCACAGCCTTCTGGTGTGTCAGCCACTCCTCCCAGCTTGGCTGGATGTGGTGCTTAGTGCTATCATCTAGCTGATGTGGTGGTGTTGGTCATAGGGTGGACTTGATGATCTTAAAGGTCTTTTCCAGCCTTAGTCATTCTGTGATTCTGTGATTAAACCATGACTAACAGCAAACTTATCTCCTTCTTCCGTGTGTTTCTCCAGTGGGTCAAGAGTCTTACTAGAGCATTTAAAAAATAAGTGGCTGAAAGCACGAGACACCATTTGCCACTATGTACATATTCATATTCATATAAGCCTCCACACAAGTATTTTGAATTTCAGGAACACCAAGTGCCTGAGAGGTGAAGAGGGGGAACATTGTTTAAGCTTCTTCAAACAAAGAGGTTGCAGTGCTCCCTCTTTTCATCCTTGAAGCTCAGAGAAGGCACTAAATTTGCTCCATCCACATTGTGCTCCTGTAAAAAGGGACATGGGAAATGCCCTAGATCATCTGCAGGGGAAAGGTAAAGGCAAATGAAACTGGCAACCCAATTAACTTAATATGCAAGGTAATTCAGTGGGTGTTGAATTCATTTGAATACATATGATGCAGTGCAGACACCTGCTGCAACTGCACCTTGCATCCTTGTTACATGAGTGATTTCTCCCAGTGAGAGCCAAGAACATGCTTCAAAACCCTCTGCTTTGAAGTAGCAGTGATATGAGGTGCCAGTATGAGAGTATTGCTTGTTGAGGAAATATCTTAACATATTTAAAATGCTTTGATGAGTAAAAGAGAAGCTTAGAGTGTTGGCATTGTCACCTGCAGGGCTGACATTTACATTCCAGGTAATGGGTTTCCATTCCTTGTCATGGGGTGCACGTGCAGGATTCTGGATTTAACTGGGTTACTTTTGAATCATTGTGTCAGATCAGGTTATAAAGCTGGTTTCTCTTTCTTCTTTTTTTTTTTTTTCTTTTTTTTCTTTTTTCTTTTAATTATTATTATTAAGTGGCATTGGATAAGGCAGGTAACTTTGAGATGCCATTTGTACTGTTTCCTTGTCGTTCACCTTTTTGGAGTGGAGTTATGGTGCTTCTGTTTTACAGAGGTTTGGAGGAGACAACCTGGCCAGCTCAGAACATCCATCATCCATTAGATTAGACAATACAGTCAGTTGGTGGGGAAGAACATTATGTGGCACATATTTCCTCTTCAAGAAGAGTAAGCTGCAAAGCAGGATGTGCCAGATATAATTGGTTCACTCTTCTTGGAAATGACACTGCAAAAAACACTGAGATTTTTAGACTTGAAGTTAGAATATCTGCAAAATTTGGTCATAGGTGTAGGCCTTCTCTCAAAATGGGAAATTTCACCTACATTGTAGCATCTGTCCAGTTTTGCTGCTGGAATGAATTCTGTGTACATTTAGATTCTTTAATAAATCTTTTAGAAAAGGATTTTGGGTGAAGTTTTTAAAAAACTCAGTACTTGCTCTTTGTCCAGAACTTTGATATCTAAATAACTTTATAAAAAATAATTCTAATATAGTTGTTTGAGATGGTCCCAGTGAAGACACCTATCTCTCACCACTGGTTAATAGGAAGGCTGGGAAATTAGCTACAGAAGTTGCCTAACTTCAGATATTTAAATGATGATTCTGACACTTGACTTTGGAGATTTTTCTCCCATTTAAAGCCAAGTTCAAATGTGCACACAGTAAAATATAAAAATATCTTTTATATATATATATATGAAATTATGTAGGAGATCTGTAGGAGCTGCAGGAGAATACTGGGGTGGTGCAGAGAGATACATTTTATTGCTGTTGTTGCTGGTAAATTCACTTAACATTAGATAACATACTTGTCTTACGAGTATTTATAGGAAAGACTGTGGCTTTATTTCAGTCATACACTGCATGAAAGTATTCCACAATTATCAAAGCATTACTAGCTATCATTTATCCTACAAATCACCTGGAAGATACTTCAAGAAGTCATGGAGGAGGACACAAACATCCATACAGTTTGTGGCTGTCAGGTTTATGGGTGAGAGGTGTCTTTTGTACTCCCTGTTACAAATAAGTAATAACAGGGAAATTTAGAGAGTGATTCAGTTTGAGTTCTTGATCCTTACACAGGATCCTTACACAGGCAACTTTTCTGCCAAAATAGCTGACAGAAGACTGGGAGGATGAGAAGCAAAATAGTAAAAGAAGTTGAGGCTAATGAGAAAAACACATCTCTCCAGCTGACTTCTGCTCTATGTTCCTTTCTTCCTCAAGTTGGGATGAGATAATGAGAAACCCATTCTTTGAAATCTGAACCCTCTGCTGCATAAAAAAAAGTGTCATGGGAGGCAATATGGCTAACCCACTGAAAGATGTGTTTTCCTTGGAGTCACTTTGGTTCTTGGCATTCCTTCTTTGTGTGTGTGTCCTTAGGGGCTGGTGGCTTGTAGGGTTGCCGTATTCAGCAAAGTATAACTGAGCCAACCAGTGGGACTGCAAAAAGGCAAAATGGTTTTGTTCACCCAGCCTTGTAGTTGAAGTCAGAGGCAGTGTTGTCTGATGGATGATATGTGAAGCAGAGCTAGCAGGATCTAACAAGAGCTGAGGGCAGACTGCATCTGGGCAATTGTCATCCCAGTTTTGTGGGTTTTCTTCCCATTTGTAGACTTTCCATTATTGTAATTATTCATAATTTATAATATGGGTGAATCAAAGGTCTTGGTCAGTTTTGGAATCCCACACTGCTTAGCACTAATCAGGTGTGTGTGTGTGTATGTAAGTACATGCACTTAGGGAAGCATCCCTGAGTGGAGGAGTCTGGATCTAAAAGACGCAGGAATAACCAAATGGTAAGGAAGTGGGAAAATGATGAGGGAATTAATCATCAGACACTGATTAACACACTTACTTAGTTGTATCATGTTTTGTTGTTTGTATTGCTACATCTACAACCAGATGGTGATGTTTAAACATTTGTTTGGTATTTAAAAATGTTCCGCAATGTTTTGCACAGACAAATGTTGATACCACTCATTCTGGGTGCATTCAGTAAACAGGGAGTCTGTGGTGACCAACTTAAACATAGAAGACAAAATTTCAGTACCCAATCTGGGTGAAATGGATCTTGACCTGAATATACAATCCTGTTCAAGTTCCTGGGTTGCCCAGAATTTTCTCATCAGGGATCAAATTCTGACCTTGAACCCTCTGCTGTTACCAACAGCTGATGTTTAGAAAAGCTGCTTTGGACCAGATATCTGTTGAAGATTGGAACTTATTCTTAGAGACTTACATCGGTTCCCACAGTGAAGCTATGGCACCCTGAGGAGTTAAGCATGCTTAATTCAGCAGCATTTAAGTCCCTGGCTAGTGGTTTAAGGAGTAGCATTAGCTACTTGGTGCATGCAATAGGTATCATCATGATACCTGTTACAGGGACCAAATCAGACTTCTTTCCTGCACTGGATGGTGTCATTCTGGCACCATCTACACTTTGAGGGGCACTGCTGACTCTTGCTTGCCTCAAGGAAGAAGCAGCTGAAAAAGAGGAAATCTTTATTGAAGATGGGCCTAGCAACTCATGCAGGGGAGAAGTGCCAGCAAGAGTGTCTGTGAATTTGAAACGAATGGGGGCTTTAAGATTAAACAATATGTAAATTGTTTTATTGCAATATACAGTGTTACAGAGAGGCAGAAAGTGTCACAGAAACTACTGCGTGGCATCACTGTCGGGGTTTGAGGCAACATGACCACATAAGGAGCAGCCCCATGGCCACTCACTGAACTCCCCCCTTACACACGCTCTGGGATGAGGACAAAGCTCCTGGATTGAGCCATGGGCTGCAGGGAAACTGCTGCTTGGGCACCTTCTTTGCCTTCTTCCTCACCAACCACCAGCATCGCTCTCCTCCAGCACAGCTGTTCTATCCCAAGCCCTTCTCTGCTCAGCTCTTATCTCAGTCCTTTCGTATGTTAATGACAGAGGCACATCTATTGTCCCTCTAATGGCTCCTTGGCTGGGTTGCAGCAGGGAGAGCTTCTCAGCTTCTTACCAGAGCCACTCCTGGGACCCTTCTACAGCTACCAAAAACCCCGCCAAACCAAACTGGAACAATCATGTATGTGCAGAGAAGTACTTTGGAAAAACTGATGTGTTAGTAAGCAAGACGTAATTGCTGGAATTAAATTATCCTTCCTCTTCCTGTCAAACCCAACCTGTTTCCCAGGACAGAAGATCACTGGGTCATCTTGAGGTGTTCCAGAGAATTGTTTTGCACCTTCACAAAAAGCCACGTCTCAATGATATTCTTCACTGAATTGTCACATGGAGAGCTGAATCTGAGTCCCTTTGTCTTAGATTAAGGACAGTTTCAACTCTGCAGATTTATAAGGCTTTCTCCAAATTTATTGCAACGTTTTTTTCCTGCAAAGCTAGGGCACTGACATTGGATCATACAGTCACAGTAATCTTTCATCTGCTTGAACAGTTGCAAAGCTGGATATCCAGTTTCCTTCTGCTTTTCAGCTCTGTTTAGTGCATGTGGGTAACACTAGCTGGTCCCTTCGTACAGAACTTCAAACCAATTTCAAATAGTGTTGCACTCCACATTGACCACAGTGTGGCATATGATATGTGTCTTTACTGCTTAATAATATTGAGATCACATTCAAACTGTGGTCAGAAATCAGGATACTTAAACTATTACTTCTGAAGTGAAGTTCTGCTGAAGTTAGATTGCTGGGGTTTTTTTGGATATGTGGTGGCTCCATGAAGTCCCTGGTGGCACTCTGTGGTTATGAAAGGCACACTTGAAAGTCATTGACTTTTTGTAGGGCTTGGAGATTGTGATCATGACAATAGGTAGGAGCTACCTTGTGGGGCAGTGCCACGTTGTGCCAGATGCTGTGCACACAGAATAGAGCTATGGTTATTACTCTGAAGCAGGACCAAAAAAGTTGAATAAAGCAGTTCTTCTCTCTCACATGGTCTGGAAACATGTTTGTAAATAATGCCAGAAAGTGGATCTGGGTTAATGTTTGGAAACTGCGTGTGTCTTTTTTTTATGATGATTTAAGCAGTTTTGTTTTAGAAGGAACACTCAGTCCATTCTCAGTTGACAGAATCACAACTGTTAGGAGGGACAACGAATACTAAGGCTTAGTAACTTATTAAATTACTGCAGTTATGTCAAACGCACTTGTTTGAATGTGGCAGAAAGCTGAACTGAAGTAGTTTAGAAGCCTTTGAAAACTTGTTATTGTGGCTTAAGGTTTTAGGGCAGCTTCCTGGGGTGATTAAGCCTTCAGAGAGAAGAGATGTGTTTCAGATAGATACTGATTTACAGGTTGCCATAGGTAGACTGTTCTCTCCTCATTTTATGGTACAATGCTGGGTGCAAATTAGGAAGTTTGCTAGTAGTCAGCCATCAGCTGGGGATTGCAGCAGCATTAGATCCCAGCTAACACTTTTTGCACCTAAGTAAGTTCTGCAGATTTTACAAAACTGGTGCTATCAGCTGAAGATGCACGTAGGATTTTATCTTATATTTGTGTGTGCTGGGTAGTGCTGTGCCTTCCTTTAAAAAAAAATCAGGCATGAAAAATGTATTGATTACAGAAACAGCTGGGTATTTCAGGCAGGTAGAAAACAGAGCTGCTCTGCTCCCCTTGGATGAATGTCAAAACTAGTGGGTCAACAGTAGGTGTGAACAGGGACAAGGAAATCCAGCCTCTCACTAGGTGAGGGACATTCATTCCTCGTTTAATTGAACACAGTGATTTTCCTACCTACGAGCTGATGGCCTTGAAGCCATTTAGTTTTCTTTTAAAATAGCAATCTTGGTGTTAACACAGCTCCTGGGTTTTGATCATCATCATATCATAGGTGTATTAGCTTTCTAATCTTAGCTCATGGGCAATATCTTTCACGTGGCTGGAGTCCACAATATAATAAACAGTCTTCCTAATGATCCTTGTCTTCTTGTTTTATTTGTAGCCACTGAGGTATTAGAAAGCAAGAAGCTTACATACTTTCTTTTGTGAGCAGCCATCCAAAATGGAGTCAAGAATGTTTTTCCAATGAATTAATTTATCTTGCATTCCTATTAGGTACAAGCTGTTGACTCTACTCTGTCTCAGCTATAAAGGTAAGATACTTGAGTGTCTCTGTGAAAGCTATTTTTAACCGTATGAGTACAAAGCACCTGATTTAGCTCCTGCTGACTTTGGTTTAAAAATGGAAGGATCTCTGTTAAAGTCATTAAAACCTATGGTGATTCGGGTTAAAACCTAAAATATAATGAAATTAGGCTAAAGTCAAAATAGAACAGACTTATGTAATTGCAGATATAATTGTTCCACTGACTTTCCTAAGTCATGAAATATGCTACTGTCTGAAGTTTTTCTATAGAAAGGTATCAACACCATATATTATCTGCAACACATTTATTTTTAGAGGGCCATAGCCTTTTTCGTTTATTTGACATAGTGGAAAATCTTGAAGTCTGGCTCAATCTATCTTTAAAACAGGGCACTGAGCCCAGTCCTAAACTGTTTCTCTTTTATTAGGCCAAATAATCCTCCTTCTTCTCTAAGTACCAATTTACTTATCTGGTTTTACATCCATTCATCCATCCATGTACTAATAAAACCCTCATCAGTGCAGAATTTCAGGGCTCTGTTGAACATTTCTACTAGTCTGTGAAAGACAAGAACTTTAGTAGCTCCATTTACTGTAATTCTAGTGCTGTAGCTGAACTACCTTCAGCTCCCTGTTTTCTGCATAATCTGATCACATCTGAATAAGGGAGATTTAACAGGTACTCCCCTACTTATCTGACACTGTTTAACACTCAGCTTTGTTCTCTCTCTTAGTATTTGCCACTTTGTGGCTGTAATGGCAAATCACATTCTATCTCCCTTTCTCCTTTGGTATAGCTTTCTGAAAGGCTGCATTCTTCAGAGCTCCTTGTTTTGATCTTTTGTAATGCTGTGTGACTGAAGGGGAAAATGATAAACCCAGAGACTCTCTTTAAACTGTCCCACTGCTGACTATCTGCCCATTTGCTTGGAAATACACAATAGTGATGAATGGCAGTTTGCCTAGAAGTGCTGAACCTGGGGCTTTTTAACTGATGTATTTTTATCTTTTTTAAGATAATGTGGATAAAGATGGAGGGATAGATGTAGAAATGACATTAATTATTTTTATTTTTATGTAAAGCCACAGAAAGCAAACACTGGTGCTTTCTCACCACATAAGAGGTGGATTTTTGCTTTCCTTGTAAGAAGTTGCAGACTCTGACCAATGTTTTTGGAGCCATATGCACATCTAATTGTGCAGCCAAGGACTCTAATGAGTGGGTTTTTCTGCAATATTCCCTTATCTTTTTGAAAATATCAATGGAATCCTATCTGAATTTTTAATAGACTATGTCCTTCTCCAAATGAAGCCCCAGGCACCAAATCCAGTACTCACGGAAGAAATTAATGCAAAGATTGACCAATTGGGATTTCAACTTCCTGAACACAAGTGTGGTTTTGGATGACCAGGGATATCTTGCCTGGCCTCTTGCTCTTTCTCTGCCAGTTTGGCCTGTTGGTCCTGGAAGGCTCTGCCTTTAGTCCTGTGGCATTTCTGTCACCCTGACAGAATCCTTCACATACCCTAGGGTATCTATGATTAAGTGCCTGAATTACTTATACATTTTGCTCTGAAGTGCCCTATTGCAATTTCTTAAGGCCGGGATCAGATTCTAGGGAGTTTGAGGAATTTTTAACATTGACTTTCATAGGTGAAAAAAAGATCCACAGCTGGGATGAAATATACAGTTCTTGATCCTTCATAAGGATGATGCAGGTTAAGTGTGAGGGTATATTTGTGTTCACAATAACTGCATACTCTACTCTGAGTGAAAATGTTATGCAAGGAGTTGCTGACATTTTGATCATAAATATGGGATAATATAAAGGAGAGCTAAATCCTCCCCTTTGGATTGAAGAAAATACCAGGATACATGTATGTAGATCTGAGGGTAGAAGCTGGCTCTGATGTGCCATCCTCTGCTGCTGAGTAGAAAGTGAAAACAGCCATATGATTCATAATTTGAAGGCAGAGATTCATCTGCTACTAACCAGATCTCCACTCTAACATCACAGTACAGAACAGCCTCTTAAATGGAAAGGAAATTCCTCCTCTGACATGAATGGCCTCTGCAATTTAGACCCTTTATTTCGATACCTTTATCTGTAGGTTACTCTTCATAGAGGGCATAAAGGTCTTTTTGAAAGCTGTCTACAATTTGAGGAGCCACTTAGTGTTTGGTCCCAGGGACCTGGAGTCTTCCAGCATCAAATGTCTCATAATGTTGCTGCCTGTTCTATGAGAGAAGGTAAATGGATGCCAACACACTCTGCCCTGGTGGGATGAAGCAAATATCACCTCTGGGTATCTGCCCCATCCCTTGGACAATCTAGTTTTAGATTGCCTGAAATGCACACTTGTGAGGGTGAAGCAGGAACTGCTGCACAGTGCTGGGGTGTTGTCGTTCTTTTTCTCCTGACCAGTGACATCATTCTTCACTGCTGATGATGCTCAAGAGCTATAATTAAATCATTCAAATGCAACTATTCCAGGAAACCAACTCCAGAAATATCACAGCTCAAAATGTTTCTTACCTTCCTTCTTTCTGCTGTGAACCAGCTCTGCATATTCTGCTTGCGTTTTCAGAACAATACTGATTTATTTGTTTCTTGAACATAATCAGAAGCAGTAACAGCTCTGGAGGACACTATATAACAATAACAGAATGAACTTTGAGCTGCCTTAAATGTTATGCAGTCATTTATAGCTGTGTGAAAAGTGGCTGCAAGCTGTAGAACTCTCCTCTGACCTATGCATGTCAGTGTGGAATTGTGACTTGGAAGCTTTTCATACACAGTTTTCATGGAGTGTTGGAAAAGCACAAGGCAGTTGAGTGTCTGACATCTCTTCCTCCATAGTGTTAGTTTTGCCTTTAATCAGACAACTCTGTTGTCTTGAGAGCTCGAGAAACTATGCAGACAAATGTATTGATGATGCACAAGTACTAATTAGATTCATTCACATTCATTTTAGCTGGCTGTGCAAAGCTAAAAGGAGTGAAAAGCAGCAACTTATTTTTTTGCCGACAAGTAAATGCATAATCTCTGAAGGCACTAGGAAAGCTATCAACTGAGGAAGAAAGCAACATGTTTGCAGACTCCATTTTTAGGCTTCAATTTGTTCTTCCCAGCACGTCACAGCCAATTATCAGGTGATTTGTTAAACCTGCCACTGCATACAAATCTGCTGCCATCCTGCTGGAAAATGGGGATTTTTGAAAGAGTTGGTTGTAGAGTTCATTCTATCTCAGTGGTTGGAGAGATGTGCTGTTTTTTTCATAGTGTTTTGTTGGTTTTTTGCTTTGTTTGAAGTGTGCCAAAAGACAAAATACAGGGAAGTTAAATTGTGGAAGAAAAGAGCCTTAAGACTCCATCCCTTTGCTTTCCTAAATAATTTTCTAGCTCATTTTTTAGTAGTCTGACTATTATTGATTAAAGTAGACTGTAATATTGAGCCCTTACTTTACAGAAGAAAATGTAGATCATTCATCCTTTCTTTTGTTATGAATTAAGCTTCACAAATGTGGGATGACTGAGGGGCATAGAAGGCATGAAGCTGGCTAAGGTATTGGTCAATGTTTGCTTCATTTCTCAATAGAAAAAGCACAAACCAAACCCCAAACCTTCTGAATGCACCAAGGACTTTAGGCTGCTCTGTGTAGTTATGTGATGTGACTTTTGTGGTCATTGTCTTCAGGGGGCTTCTAAGTGTTTTTGACAGCACAGGTTGTGCTCCCTTCTGATCTGTGTTGACATGACAAATCTGGGGAGGATTTCCTGTTGGTGTAGGTCAGAGTAGCTCCAGTCAGAAGAGCCTGAGAGGGATGTCAGTGGGCATGGTATTTGTAGAATATTTTCAGCATGTTGTCTTATCCCCCATTTTGTTTCCAGATGCCAACAACTGATGCTAGATTTCTAAATATTTTTTTTTGTAGAAAGCAGTTTCATTGCTGCATTTTCTTTGAGACTATTTTTAAAGAAGGTTGGCAGCTTGATGGAAAATTCATTTAAAAAGGAGAAAAGAAAAAGGGAATGTGTTTTCTTAACAAGTTAGAGGGCTAAGAGTCTCCAGAATAATACACAACTTATTGGTTTCTCCGATATAATTCACTAGACCACCTGCTGCCCAAGGACATCTGCTAAGCTATAGAGTTGAACTAACTTTGATCATGCAAAAGAGAGATTGGAATGTGTGCTTTCCTCCAGTGACTGCAAAATTGTTACCAAGTGGGGGGGATTGGCATATGTGATCTGTTTCTACTGTGCTGCTTGACTAGGTACTGATAATTCAGCAACCTGACAGGCTATGGCTTGGGAGAACAGCACAGTCATCTTAGATTATCTCTTTTAGCCTAAAATGCAACTTGAGGAAATAAAACAAGTTGTGCCTGAATTGAAAATAAAATAAATAAAAGCATAAATTATGTTACTCTCCTAAAATCAAAGGCCCTCATCTTTTAATTGCATTTAATTTGTGAAGCATGAGATGAGGAATCTGGAACTGCCAAGTTAGTTCAGGAAAGTGGAAAAATGAATAGAAAATTTCAGAAACTTTTGTTTTTCTTGTTGTATAAAATGACATTTGAAAACCAACACCAACCAAGGTCTCATTTTATGTGACGTGCAGCCTTTGCTGGGACCGTGCCTGGGATGTGAGTGATTTTGTTTCATTGCTCTCAGAGTATTTGGGAGCCCCATAGAAACACTGTGGAAGAGAGTGAAGAAATGAAGGCAGTATTATCCTAGCTGACAAACTTTGAAAAGACAAACTGTTTTTTTTATAGCCCAAGGGTCAGCTGGTTGTACTGAGTGATCACTGCAGAGGCAGGAGACAGCTGGTAGCAATGGGAAATAATCAACTAATTCCTTTAACAACCGGCTGCTGTGTGTTTAGTTTGGTGTGCACATATATACACGTCAGCATACACTGCAGTATTTTAAAAGGTATGGATGTCTCTGTGTGCCTGTGCTTATTACTGTCATCTTGTGCAATCCTTTCATGAAATAATTAAAGGTTTCAGGCTCTTTTTTGCCAGCTGACTGACATTACAGGTGTTCTGGATGATATGCCTGTTCCACTTGGTTTTATAAACTGACAGAAGGTGAATCCTGGCATTATCCATGTGCTTTCACTCTGTGGTTATGTGGGAAATAATGTCTCTAGCCACTTCTTACTATTCAGGGAATTAATAAACAACAGCAGTGATGAAGCAAAAGAGCAGTCATGCATTTTTCAGGCCTTTGGAAATTCCCTAGCCGTGGGACAACATGCTCTTTTGTTGACTCTCCTTCTGGGAACTTTCTTACACTCAAAATTTCTCTGAGTTGTCTCCTTTTAATATCTGCATTCTTCATAGGTTATTTCTTTAAAATTGTTCATTGAAGTGTAAAGGAGAAACTGCCGTTCGTGTGGGAGTCTTTTCTGTTTGGCTCCCACAGAGCACTGAAATCATGTTCATATCAAGGGGTGCTTCAGGAGATTAGTGAGCTTATTTTCAGTTTCAGATAATTAGGACACATTAGGATTAAAAAATTCCTGGAAGCACTGGAACTTGTGTGACCCAGGGTTTCTGCTGCTCTGGTTTGGCTGCAGTGGCGCAGGGTGCTAGAAATTGCTCCAGAGTCAGCAGTTTGGGAGAGGGTCAGATTGACCTGGAAGAAACCAACTCACTCCCTTCCACACATGCAGGAGGGTTTCAGGGCATGTCCAGGACTAATCTTAGGACTCTTTTTCTTGCTCACAATGAATTAAGCCCCCTAATAATTAGAAGAATGATAAGGCCAGAAATTCTCTGCAATCTTCATTGGTGTTTGTGGACCTGTCACCGGATCTGTACCAATTTTCCTTCCACTTCTACTAGAAATAGATCTATCTTCTTTCTTTCTTCTTTGATACTCTCATGGGTGTCTGATACAGTTGTGGGTGTCAATTACAGGGCGAGGGAGTCGATGAGGCCTTCTGCCTCACAATTACAAGTGCTGGTTGCCATGGGGGATTTTAACTACCCAGGTATTTGCTGGAAGGCCTGCTCAGCCAGCCATGCACAGTCCAGGAGGTTCCTCCAGTGCATTGATGATAACTTCTTGATGCAAATGGTGCGTGAGCCAACTAGGAGAGGAGCATTGCTGGATCTTATAGTCACTAAAAAGGAGGGTCTGGTTGAAGTGGTGAAGGTTGAGGGCATCCTTGGCTGCAGCAACCAGGAGATGGTGGAGTGCAGGATCTTGTGCAGTAGGAACAGAATGCCTAGCAGGATCATGACCTGGGACAATTAAACCTTGCAAGAGGGGCCAAGGACAACAGAAAAGGCTTCTTCAAATACTTTGCAGACAAAGCCAACACTATAGACCCACTGCTGAATGAGGTGGGTTCCCTGGTGACAGAGGATACAAAGAAGGCTGAGTTACTGAATGCCTTTTTTGTCTCTGTCTTTACTTCTGGAGACTGTCCTCAAGAGCCCCAGACCCCTGAGGCCCCAGAGGAAGTCAGAATAAAGGAGAAGTTTCCCTTGGTTGATGAGGGATCAATTAAGTAATCTGGACATGCATCCTGATGGAATGCACCTATGGATGCTGAGGGAGCTGGCAGAAGTCATAGCTAGGTCACTGTCTATCATCTTTGGTAAGTTGTGGGGAAGAGGAGAGGTGCCTGAAGACTGGAGGAAAGCAAATGTCACTCCAGTCTTCAAAAAGGGCAAGAAGGAGGACTCTAGATCAGCCAGACTCACCTCCATCCCTGGAAAGGTGATGGAACAACTTATCCCCAGTGCTGTCTCTAGGCATATCAGGGATAAGAGGGTAATTAGGAGCAGTCAACATGGTTTTACCAAGGGGAAGTCATGTTTAATCAGCCTTATAGCCTTTTATGAGGACATAAACAGGTGGATAGATGATGGTAGAGCAGTGGATGTGGTTTATCTTGATTTCAGTAAAACATTTGACAGTGTCTCCCACAGCATCCTTACAGCTAAACTGGGGAAGTGTGGTCTTGGTGATCGGGTAGTGATGTGGATTGTGAACTGGTTGAAAGAAAGAATTCAGAGAGTTGTGGTCAATGGAACAGAGTCTAGTTGGAGGTCTGTGACTGAACCCTCAGCATTCAGTACTGGGACCAGTACTGTTCAATATATTTGTCAATGACCTGGATGAGGGAACAGAGTGTGCCCTCAGCAAGTTTGCTGATGACACCAAACTGGGAGGAGTGGCTGACACACCAGGGGGTTGTGCTGCCATTCAGTGAGACCTGGACAGGTTGGAGAGTTGAGTGAGGAGAAATGTAATGAAATGCAACAAGAGCCAGTGTAGAGTCTTGAATTTGGGGAACAACAACCCCATGTAGCAGTATAGGCTGAGGACTGACCTGCTGGAGAGCAGTGTAGGAGAAAGGGAGCTGGGGGTCCTGGTGGACAGGAGGATAACCATGACCAGCAATGTGCCCTTGTGGCCAAGAAGGCCAATGGCATCCTGGGGTGCATTAGAAAGGGTGTGGTTAGTAGGTCAGGGAGGTTCTCCTCCCCCTCTACTCTGCCCTGATGAGGCCACATCTGGAATATTGTGTCCATCTCTGGGGCTCTCAGTTCAAGAAGGACAGGGAACTGCTTGAGAGAGTCCAGGGCAGAGCCACAAAGATGATGAAGGGAGTGGAACATCTCCCTTATGAGGAAAGACTGACGGAGCTGGGTCTCTTCAGCTTGGAGAAGAGGAGACTGATGGGCGACCTCATCAGTGTTTACAAATATGTAAAGGGCAAGTGTAGGGGGATGGAGCCAGACTCTTCTAAGTGATGTTTAGTGATAGGACAAAGGGCAAAGTGTGCAAACTGGAACATAAGAGGTTCCATGTAAACATAAGGAAAAACTTTTTCACTGTGAGAGTGACAGAGACCTGGGACAGGCTGTCCAGAGAAGTTGTGGAGTCTCCTTATCTGGAAACTTAAAAAACCTGCCTGGACATGTTCCTGTGTGATGTCCTGCCCTGGTAGGGGGGTTGGACTAGATCTTTTGAGGTCCCTTCCAACCCTTAACACTGTGGTTCTGTGACTCAGTCTGACAGCCTGTGAGTGCTCTGCCACAACAGTGACACTCTTCAGATTTTTTGCAGCTGGAGTTGCTGCCCTGGATCATGGTGCTCATTGATGGAGCCAATCACAACATCCTAGCAGCAGCAATGGTTAAACTGTCAGATTATCACTGAAGGGAGAATGCCTTCAGCAGTCCTCTGTAGCAGCACTGAGGGTGGAAGCTGCCTGCCATGATGTATGCAAGCAATGGCACTAGCAGGAGGTCACCCTGGTCCCAGGGTGACTGCTGTGAGCAGCACTTGCTTGATGCATAAAGGCAGAATGCAAATTTCCTCCTGTGGCTGTGGGGATCTTTGCATTACATCTCTAGAGAAGCTTGTGATATCTCATTTGTTTAAAAAGTAGTGTAGTTTGCAAACTAAACCTATGAAATGCTGAATCTTGGATGCAGAGGTGGGCAAGAAATAAATGGTAGGAAGAATTTGCTTTCTCAGTAGTGTTGTCTAGTCATACCCATGTTCAGTTCCCCCCTTCTTCCCCCTCTCTCTGAGCCATTGTAATCTGTATTAATTTGGTTTTTTGGAAAACATTTATTCTGTAAAAGGGAAAAAAAAAAATAATCATTTTCTGAAATAGCCTCAATGTTGAAAATAAATCTTAGCTGTGTGGTGTGTATTGCTATGTAGTTTTAGGTACAAATATGAGTATACAGTTTTAAAAATAAATGCAATAGAAATATTGTGTCATTGTTCTATGATCCAGCAGAAATGACTCTTAAGCATTTCACACAATGTCTATCTATAATATCTGGTAATTTTCTGAAATAACTGAAAATTTTAGTCCCATCTGGGATGGAAGCAGTCATTTCAGGGAATGACTGGTTGTTTTAGACGTTTTGTAAAATGAGTAGTTTACTCTATGGCTACAACGTGTACACATGCAGATTTATCAAGGAAAGGAGGGTGATAGATGGTGTAAGTCCTATGACTGCTCCATTTTCTTTCCCCCAAACTCTCTAGCCTGCTACTCTATCAGCAGCCAGGACTGCTTCTCTGTGCTCTGTTCTATTGGAGTTTTCTTTGGTTTTTAGAACAACAAAAAGCCACCACTGTTTGTGAATCTTGGGATGTCCGTGTCATGTCTCCCTGGATATGGGGGCTGGGGTTGACATGGGATTTGCAGGCTGCTGTTTGTGTGCAGAACAAACTTATACCTCACTTTTGCTTCCTATTTATGTCAGATCTACATCTGTACCTCCTTTTTTTGCAGCTTTTTCAGCAGAATGTGTTACATAAATTGTTGGTAAGTACAAGTAGAGAGATTACACTGAAGCAAATGAAAAAATTATGGCATCTGTGAATGGCCCTGGAAGAACTGTTTCAAAATACTCTTTTTAAGGGGTAATGCCCATAGACAATTGTAAGGCTTGACAACTTGGGCGTATTACACTGTAAGGCTGATACATCATAGTACAGGGGAAATACACTCAGTCCAAGCTTTTATTTAACAGGTTTTACATTTATAGGTTAGGGAAATTAATTTTCTTTGAGATATCAATGTATCAACGTTCTTTCTGGATTCTAGTTTACTTCAATATTTTTTTTTCTCATGGATCCTGGGATGCAGGGAAACTCAGTTAATTTGTCAAGGATTATTTTCCAGACTGAAGTTCCTTTACCTTAACCTTGTTATAGTCCTGGATAAACCTCTACAGCCAAGTGATGTAAGTTTGAAATATGGACTTATTAAGTGTTTTTGTTGAACTGATTTTGCATGAGTTTTAAAAACAAACTCAAATACTTTCTAGTCCAAATAACAGAAGTCATGATTCTACTTAATGTACTGCAGAAAGGAAGAAGGATCCACAGTTGGCAGCATCTAGAAAAGATAATGTATTCCAGGTAATCAATTCATGCTTCATTGGATCTTTCCAGCCAGTTAACGAATAAAGGTGCCCGCTTGCAAGCTTTTCTCTGAAGCTGATTAATTATTTCCACAAAATTTGCTTTATTCATGTAGTGATCATCTGAGGTTAAACAAATCTTTAAGTAATCAATGTACTTGTAGTTCATTAAGAGGGGATCTAATATCCACCCATCCATCCACCCATTTCTAAAAAGTCCTGGTATTAATATTGGCATATTTGGGCTAGAAGTGATTAATCCTGAATTCCAAGGTATATAAACTGAGGGAAAAAACTGTTTTTGAATAAAGCACTAAAATAAAATAAGAGTAGTTAGATAGCAACTACTAATTAATCTCCATGCATGATTACATTGGTGTCTGACTCCTGGTACGACACCGTAACCACCTGAGACCAGATCTGCAAATTTGTGTAGGTTTGTAAAGTATTGATTTCAAAGGAAGCAGTAAAATCTATGTAACTTCCTGGATGTGATCTTTGGATTTTAACATTATTTTGAGTAGGCACAATCTTCCCTGTGTTTGCTAGAAAAGTGGAGCTCAGATCCATCCCCTGATTGCAAGCTGTTGATAATACCTGGCCAGATGGTCACTCTTGCCTTCTCTTTCAGAAGAATGAGAGCTGTACGATCTTAGTATATTGGAGAGAAGATTAACACAGAAGACTATAATCAGCCCAAAACATTCTTCTCAATTAAAAAATGTTTTAAAGACTGGTCCATTTAACCCAATCAAATATCTTCCTGCCATTCATAAAAACGAAGATTGCTGTTCATTGTGACCAGAGGAGTGTATTGATCCTGTTACTAGCTCAGTCCTATGTATAATTTATCCTTTTCAGTCAAGATGCATGCAGAAAATTTAAAGGACAAACTGTGGAAAAGGATTTACAGTCCTAAAAAGCCTTAGGCATTTTTTAAGACTTTGTCCAGTTATTAATTTGACTGCCAGCATTTTTGTTATGGTTTTTATACCTGGATTTTTCCCATTACATTCAGCTCTGACAGACCTTTCTTGTGTAAATTATCAGCTAAAGTTTCAGCATCTTTTGAAGTCTGAGGGAATCTTGTAGATGAAATGTGTGAGCTTAAATGGATGTAGCTGAGTAAAACTCCAGAGGAGGAACTCCTGAGTCTTAGTTTTGTTCGAATGCAGCTGAGGAAGACATTAAAAGGATACATCCTTTGGCCAGATCTGCAAAGATGCTGAGACTGAACAGACAAATCTTACTTCAATTTCAGGAATACAATTGTAAAATCCAATACTAGTTTATTCATCTTTTAGGACTCATTCCAATATGAGGACCCTTTTATTTGCTGAGGTTGTTTCCAGGATGGGAATTATAACCTCATGATGGAGGAGCAGAAGGCTGTTCCTGTCTAAGTGACAAAGTGAGGCAGGGAACACACCTACATCAATAAAAATTGCTGGGTGGAAATGTTTGTGTTCCTCTGTTGGCTGTGACACTGCTGTGCTAACACAGATACCAAACATTAAATTAAGCAGGATGCATCTGTGCTCTTTTCAGAGCCATCCACAGCCTCCTCCTGGAGAAACTCTCCTTACGGTCTTGACAAGTGGTCTGTGTGGTGAGTGGGGAACTGGCTGACAGACCATACCCATAAGAGTCATAGGAAATAGTTCCTCCTCAAACTGGCAACTGGTCACAAGTGGGGTTCCCTAAGGATCAATTTTAGGCCTAATGCTGTTTAACTTCTTCATAAGTAACCTGGGTATTGGGATCAAGAGCAGCCTGATTAAATTTGCTGATGACACCAAGAGGAGTGGAGAGACTGACACTCCAGAAGGCAGAACCATTCTCCAGGATGACCTAGACAGGCTGGAGGACTGGGCTGGCAGGAGCCTCATGAAGTTCAATGGGGAGAAGTGTAAGGTCTTGCAGCTGGGAACACATAATCCAGGAGCACAGTTCATACTGGGATCTGCCTGGCTGGAGAGCAACCCTGTGGAAAGGGACCTGAGGGTCTTGGTGGGTAACAGGCTCAACATGTGTGAATAATGTGCTACTGGGCAAAGAAAGCCAACAGGATGCTGGGCTGCATCAACAAGGGCATCACCAGCAGAGATAAAGAAATCATTGTCCCACTCTACTCAGCACTTGTTTGACCACACTTGGAGCATTGCATTCAGTTTTGGTCCCTGCTCTACAAAAAGCATGTGGACAGGCTGGAGAGGGTCCAGAGAAGGTCCACAAGAATGATCAGAGGATTGAAGGACCTGCCATATGTGGAGAGGCTGAGAAAACTGTTCATTGTTCAGCGTAGAGAAGGCTCAGGGGAGGCCTTATTACCATGTTCCAGTACTTAAAAGGTGGTACCAAGAAGATGGAGACTCCCTATTTACAAGGAGTCACATGGAAAAGACAAGGCGTAATGGGCACAAGTTGCTCCTGGGGAGATTCCAATTGGGCACAAGAGGTAAATTTTTCACCATGAGGACAGTCAAACATTGGAATAGTCTCCCAAGGGAAGCAGTGGATTCCCCTACATTGGACAGTTTTAAGTCTCAGCTGGACAGGGTGCTGAGCCTTCTCATATGAACTATAGTAGTACCTAGAACGGTTGGACCAGATGATTCTTGAGGTCCCTTCCAGCCTGGCATTCTAGGATTCTGTGATTCTATGATACAGAGATCCAGATGCATCCCATCCAACCTTTGATGATTCCTTAGGAACGCTACCAGATCACCTGAGGTTTTGGCTATGGTTCACTGGAAAGGCTATCGGGCTGTTTCTATTTTTGGAAACTTAGATTTCATTTTTAAGTTGCTGTGGACAACAGAGGAATCCCTAGAGGAATGCCTCAGCTGAGTGCCAGAAGTTTGGAAGGATGAATCAGGCCTGAAATGTGATTTGTGTAATCAGCTACTGGCTAACACATCTGTCTAGAGAGGTAGCTAAATCCCAATATAAACCAACACAGTGCAAACTTATGATCAACTCCCCAGAAGAAAGTGATCCTTATTATAATGTCATTAAATTTTTTTTTCAGTAACTTCTTTCTATGCTAACGTCTTACACTGATGGCTTACATAGACATGATAGCAAGATAGAATGTCTGGGAACGTGAATCTTTTTGGGACTCAGATTGCACACAAATATTTCTATTAAAAGTAAAAATTGACTGTGGTAATGGTAAATTTCTAGGCAAGTAAGGGAATGGAGGTGGGTATAAAATGCACACCTGTGTAGCAATACAAAAAGACAATGAAGTAATCATAATTTAAAATATTGTAAGTTTTGGAATGTGTCTTCTAGACAGTAATAGGTTAATAAACTTGCTGCTGAGTACTTATCACTTATGGCAAAATCCAAAGACTACGTAGAATCACAGAATGGTTTGAGTAGGAAGGGACCTTAAAGATCATCTAGTTCCAACCCCCTTGCATGGGCAGGGACCCTCCCACTATGTATGATTGCTCAGAGCCGTATCTAACCTGGCCTTGAACACTTCCAGGAAGGAGTCAACCACTCCCTGTGCAACCTGTGCCAGTGTCTGGCCACCCTCATAGTAAAAAATTTCTTCCTAATGTCTAACCTAAATCTCCCCTCTTCCAGTTTTAACCCATTACCCTTTGTCCTCTCGCTACAAGCCCTGGTAAAAAGTCCCTCCCCAGTTTTCTTGTAGGCCCCTTCCATGTACTAGAAGTTCACTATAAGGTCTCCCTGGAGCCTTCAGAACTCATTGAAATTATCAGTAATATTCTCAGTGACCTAAGGTTTTGCTCTATGGGATTTTCAGATGCATTTAAGCTTCAGCCTTTGCACTGAGTTGTCATTGCACTAGATGAAAACATGCACTTCCAAATGTTCATTGTGTCTTTCAAGTGAGGGAGTTTTAAATTTAAATATTTTCCTTTGAACTTGAAATAGTGGCTCTGATCTTTCTTCTGGTAGGCTCTGACAAAGAAATATCAGTAGACAAAGTTGTGTACCC
This sequence comes from Chaetura pelagica, assembly GCF_000747805.2. Classification (NCBI taxonomy): domain Eukaryota; kingdom Metazoa; phylum Chordata; class Aves; order Apodiformes; family Apodidae; genus Chaetura; species Chaetura pelagica. The sequence continues at coordinate 4,401,612 of NW_009954102.1, read as the reverse complement.
GCAACTACAAGTGAGGGGCTAGTTGACCTCAGCTAAGCCATTGATGAGGGTGAGGCTAACAGGAAAAAAATTGATCTCTTCATAATTTGTTAAGTAAAGAGTGGTTAGCTAAAAAATCCCATTATCAGCCCTGTTATTTGGAATAATAAAAAAGATATGTTAAGTAAATTTTATTAAGCTCTTCCTAGGTGTTACAGAAGTCTCAATTGTCAGTCACTATATAACCCAATGTCACAGCCATGTAGATGTCATACAAAGCGATTGGTGATGCTATTCTCAGGTTTCTTGCAAAGGAATAAGTAAATCCATTTTCTCAAAATAAAGAAATGTAATTTAATAGAGAGCATTAAGAATTTCTCTTCAAGAGAGACCGATGAATTAATTTGGGAACTCACATGTTCTTTGGCCTCTTCAGAAAGTACAAGGGGTTTTTACTTTCTTTTTTGGCCATGAAACATTTATCATAGGACTCATTAAAAAATCCTATTAAATTACATTTCTGTGAGTTGTGTCCCTCATGCATTTGGGAAAAGTGTGAAATGTCTTTTCTATTGAAGGCATTTTTCGTTTATATGTATTATACTTTCTTCTCTGGGGAAACAAATGATGTCTCCATAGGGTGCCTAACTCAGCATGGAAACACCATCTCTATGTAACCCCCAGTATCTAGGTCATCACTGGAGAGTGTGCCTCGAATATCAAACACAAAAGACAGAACCTCTGTTGCTTGAGTTAAAGGACTAACCCTCCTGGAGACAGCTATAGCAAAAAATATTCTCTTTGGATCAAATGGAAACAAATAGCAACTCTTGGATGGAAGAAACAAAACAATAAGGCACAGCAGGATGATTGGAGGCTGAGTTCAAGGCTGGAACTCATGGAGATGTTGACTGGTCCTACTGATTATTTCTTTACTTGCTATTTAATCACTGTCAAGCACAAATCTAGGCATGATATTTGGTTGCCTATGCTGTTAAATGCTACCTGGCTGCCCACTTTTGGCCTGGACCAACTATCTCTATTGTTAACAATTATGTGGTGACAGTTTTTAGAACAGGACAAACAATATTCCTCTCATGGTATGGGTTTTGCTGTCATGTTTTGGAAAATAAGGGAGTTTAATGGCATGGGGATAGCCAGACTTTATTAGATGGTCTCCAGGACCCGATTTGATTTAGTGTATTAGTAACACATACAGCCATTTCACCAGTAATATTGTTGTCCCTATCATTTGGCTCTAGAAGTTCACCTATCAGGTCTGAATTCTCACCCTGACTCAGCTGCTGCTTTTTGGCTTTGGCTTGATCACTTCAACTCTCTTTATCAGTTGACTCCTCTGTGAACTTTTAGTAACTGAAACTAACGTGTTTCACAGGTATATGTGAAATACATACCTATATATATACATATATATATATACAGACACACATGCATGTAATAAGATACAGCACTAGGAATATGCTGTCATTGCACATACATGCTCAGTGTAATTATTGTTTTCCTCCAATTATGTATTGCAAGCTGATTACTCTCTTCTGTGTTATGTACAGATGTGCCCATGGAGCAGATCCAAACACCATTCATGCTAGCCTATCTTGAACTGTTTTCAAGAAGTAATTAATTGTACAAGTTTAGTCTTTTAATTCTTATCTTTGAACAGGAAAATTTATTTATTTATTTTTTTTATTTTGAAAATAAATCAGTGAAAAACTCATGTGAATGTGTGTGAGCCTATAGATTTACTTCTGAACTGTTGCCTTTAGATATTTGACTTCTTTAACTTGGGTAGTCAGTCACTTATGTTGAATCAAAAATTTGGAACTTCCAAACCCCCTTCCTTTCCAACATTCCTCACAGAGGTGTGAGACTAGGTGGGGCTGGGTAAGGATTCCGAGGTGAATACCCAAAAACAACAAAGAAGCTGTTACTGGGCAGGCATTCTTTACTGCAGTGCTGGGCAGAACTGGGGACATCTCCACCATAAGTGCTCCGACGGGTTAGCAAAACACCCCAACTAATATACACCAAAACCATGCACATTCAGTTTTATGTCAATGAGTTCTCAGAATTCTTTTACATTGTCATTTTATTTCCTGGAATTGGCTGTCTTTGTAATTCTGCATGCTCGAGGGTCTCCTGGGTGGGAGGGGTCTTTGTTGATTCTCATCCTTTGACATCTTTGTCCAGTCTCCAGTCCTGGTCCTGTCTCCAGTCTCCCGCTGGTAGATTGCCCAGGTGGATCAGAATCAACATGAGTGCTGTCTGTAGGCTCACAGGTTTTAGAAAACTTGATGTTATCACAACCTGCAGAATGCTTGGCATAACTGACTGACAGCTTCACAAAGCACATCGTTTTAAAAAGTGACCCGTTCAGTTAAACTTAGTACAGCAAATTCATCCTTTTAGTAAATTTTTTATTAGGCTCCATTTCTATTGAATCTACTAACAAGTATCCTATGACCATCAATGTCACATGGTTTTATTTCTACTTTGTATTTGTATGGATTAAATAAAAAAGAAGTAGAAGAGATGCCAAAGGGATGTTTTCAGTACTTAGATTGCAGTGAGTTTTGTTCTATATCTAATTTACAAGTATTCATGTTACTCTCCCTGTGCCAATATTATTTTAACTAACATCTGGAAAGAAAATTCAACCTTGTTAATCAGTGATTATTAAAAACTTTCACAAATACCTTTATTACATTGCTTTAATAAATGAGACAAAGTAATGAGAATTCCTCAGAAAAGGTGGTATTGCTTCTTGTTCTGTTTTCAAACTGTCCTCCAATTTTCCCTGAGGGGAATAGTAAAGTTGCTTAAACTCTCTCAAATGGCAATAAAGGGGATCACGCTTTAAAAATGTAGCCTAGGGAAATAGAACAGCACATAAATTCCTTTAGAAATCACTTGTCAGGTTCATTTGGAATGGCAAAAGCCAGAATGTGCTTCTGGCTAATAATTATTTCTGAGTGGGAGGATTGTCTGAGCTCTGGGGAAAAACAAGAGATTTGAGTGTAAGTAGTGAATTTGTTTCTGGAAACAGAAACAACAGAAACTCCCACCCACACTTTTAAAGACTGCTGTAGCACTGGTGGAAATCACAGGGGACTACTGGTCCACAGGGTCCACTGTACCACAGGGTACTGGATCAGGCCTAGAGTCTCCTCAGGTTAACAATGCAAAAAAGATTTGATTTTTCAATAGGAAAATTGTGTGATCTCTTGGGACTGGCTGTTAAACTTCTACATCTATGCAAACACCATTAAGAAGTAATTGTCAATATGCAAGACCTAATGACCTCGTATTCAAAACAGAACAGTAGGTAAATACACTGATGATCTTCGAGTAATAACAGCAGCTAGATGCTTCCTGGGGAATTCCATGGACAGTCACAGGGACTTTAGTGAGCTTTGGCTCAGCTGTGGGGGCTGGGATTCATCAGTCTAAATGTAGATAGATGTCTGCATCTGAGCTATAGCTTAACCCAGCTTTATGGTCAGGGTGGAAAGGCAGCTTGTTTTAAGATGCAGTTCATCTCATCCTAATGTAGATGTTTGAAAGAGTTTTTTGTCAATTCTTGTCCTAAAACTGCCTATTCATCTCCATCGACTACAAATGGAGTCAGAGTGACCAGCTGAGATGGAGATGAATCCCCCTCTTGCTGAGTGAAAAAGCCAGAATCTGCTGTTTATACAAACTGCGCTTTGCTTGAGTTATGGTAAAACCCCACCAGCCTGAGACTCTTCTCCCTCAGTGCTTGCACAAAGTGCCTCTTAGTACCCCTGCAGTGTATATAAAGCAAACTAATGCAAATGGACAATTTTCTTCTTTCAGAATTGTGCACAGTAAATGATGTTTGGCTCACACAGAAGTATTTGCAAACTAAAATTCAGCTGAAAAACTAAAGCAATTTTTTTGAAAGAGAAAGATATTTCAAAACTTGAAAAAAAATGGGGATTTTCCATTTCAGAGTGACATTTCAGTTGGAAAAGTAGCAAACTTTGATTATTTAAATTTACTTCAAATCACAGGATCACAGGATCACAGAATCACCAAGGCTGGAAAAGACCTTTAAGATCATCAAGCCCAGCCTGTGACCAACACCACCACATCTCCAGACCATGGCACTAAGTGCCACATCCAGCCTTTCCTTGAACACATCCAGGGATGGTGCCTCCACCACTTCCCTGGGCAGGCCATTCAGATTAAAGCACCATCCAAAACCAAAAATTATACACTATTTGAAATACCTTTTTTTTTAAATTTATTTTTTTATTTTATTCTTTTAAAATATCATGTGTTTTGGGAGATGAGATTTTGTATTTTGTGGGTTTTAAATTTTTATTTTACTCCTGAACAAAACAAAAAATCAGATCTTCTATTTTCTCAGTGCACAGTAATGTGTGTTAGACCCTAACAGGTTGCTTTTTCCAAACTTCATGTATTTGTAAAGCCTGTGATGTGTGTTTTCTGTATTTCAACACTTGTGTAGTCTTTGCCTAAGGGCAGGTTTTCATCTACATTTCTTGAACTCCTGCAGCAAGTGACTTCAGCTACAACTGCCTTTTAACATTAATGTCCTCAGCAGACTGGTGTAGAGCTGATGCAAACCTACATAAGTCAAGGAGTCACATGAACTTGGACTTGTGTAGCAGTTTGGAGAATAAACTATGGGGATTTGCAAAGAACCACTTGGTTCAAGTGAGGACATGAAACAGCAGCACATCCACCACTGTTACCAGAGCCATTGGCTGGGGACACTTTTTACTTTTCACTTCAGAACAGCACAGTTTATCTTTTTCACCTCCTCATGGCAGGGTCAACCCCTGATCATGGTACTGGCAGTCAAGGGAGACTCCCTATTCTGGGGAGAGGATGAGACCTCACTTGTTTGCCTGCTGGTCAGTTGCACTGTGTGGTGCATGCAAGGACTCTAATGTATTCACTTATGCAAACTTCCTTGAAGTCAAAGATTGTCTTTTTATTTTATTTTTTCCCCCTCTCTTTCCTTTCTAGAAATTCATTCTCTGATGGGCTGAGAACAGCCATTGACTGCCTTCCTGTGCTGTTAAAAAAATTCTGTCAGAAGTGTTTGGTGAGATCTGATCAAGGCAGAGATGAGGGATTTCTTAAAAACTGCACTTCTGATGCATGTCAGGTTGCTTTGCTTGGTCAGTTGTTGTCACCTCAGCTTTAAAAAATTTTAATTACTGTAGCTGTTATGCACACATTCCCTTAGGGAAA
>NW_009954102.1:4352711-4396354 GCF_000747805.2 Chaetura pelagica | reverse complement strand
ATTAATTTGAGTGAGTGCAGTTTACTTTTTCCTTAGAGTTGCTTGTCTCAGGGTTTGAAATCAGAACTATGCAAACTTTCTGAACCTGTAAGCAGATGCTGCTCGTGGGACCCCCCTGTGTGCCAGTCATTTTTCTCCCCCAAGTGATGTGTGCACACAGGCAGGTTGTGAGCACACAGCCATGCAAGAGGAGGCTGGATCCAGCCTCAGGAGTGGGATCTGGGCGGCTTCAATTCAGCCAAAAGGGAAGAATCTCTTACTGAGTTGTCATCATTCCTCTTAGACAAACCCCAGGGACCTCAAGGTGCCTGTTTCCTTTTAGAAACTGTGGAGCAGAGTTTTCACTAAAGATACCTGAAATGCAATCTCCTGATTGACTGAATTCCTACTGAAAATGGGAATTTCATCTCCAGTTTCTCTTTGGCACTTCTGAACAGTTTTTGAAAGTTACTCCAATGACAGGTACATTTGGAGTAAATCAGAATTGTGTCTGTGGAGGAGTTACATCAAGTTACGTTGTTGGAAAGGTAATGTAAGGGTGCCTCAATTTAAACATTTGGATATTTTCCTAATACTTAAGCCATTTGGCAATAGTGTTTACTTGGATCAAGAAAGAATTAAAAGTTTCCTGGTGTGGGAACATGAATTTTCATTTGAAACATCTTTCTCTCTTCTGCATCTGTCTCAGATGTGAGGTGATGCTTTTCCAACAACTTCATGTCCTTTATCTGTAAGCTGCAGTAGCTCTTAAACCAATAACAATAACAGACTAATTAATATTTTTTTGGGGGTCATATTCTATGTTATGCCTTCTATAATGCTCCTATTACCATGATCATTATTTTAATCTCAGGGAACAGATGAAGTTCTAATATTTATGACTGTTTACTCTGCATGGGTATTTTTTCAGAGAGCTGCATTTCCAGTTTATTCACCTTCTCATACCTTCAAATCTGTAAGCCATGTTCTATCAACCATAAATGCACTTTATTCCTTGGAGTACATGCTCTGAATTTACAACAGTTTGATAGAGAAAAGTCTTTTGAGACATTAATTTTGTAATTCAGTTTATTCTACTTGAATTATGAGCCAAGTAATAAATCTACATTATTTATCTGCACTGGTGATTCCCAGCCAATTGTGTAGGTTCTTCTTTGAAGAGGCTCTCTTCAACATTGTTCCTATTAAAAGACACTGCAAAGTTTTTACTTTCTCTATATGCAAGGTTTATGTTCTTTGAGAGGTCTTTTTCAGTCTTTCAAGTGTATGTGTTCCTGAAGTGTCTTCAAAGTTGTCTAAGCAGCTTTTCCATATACAAGCAACAGATTGGAATCTCATTGGATGTCTGGCTTTTTCAGACCTGACCCTTCTGCAGGGAGGGAGGAGCACCATAAACATTGGTGTACTGGTGGATAGACATAGATAATAGCAGGTCTTAATATGAAAACTGAAGACTTTGTGGAGTTTTGGTGTTAGTTTCCCTGAAGAAGACAAAATGTGATCAGATGACTAGCAAATCAATGCAGCAGCTAAGGCGAAGACCTTGTGTGAGAATGAAAAAGGACACTTTAGAGGCCATGCAAGTTAGATGTTTCCAGATTAGTTGTCCTTGATTAAATCCTCTGTGTAAGACCTAATGAAGATACTGTAACAACCTCTGACCTCTGAGAACTGCTGACAGATGTGTGAATTATAAGCCAATCAGATGATCATCCATTACCATAAACGTACTGGGGCAACCAATAAAGCTGGGAATCTAAGATATAACAATGTTATAAGCACAAGGTCAATATAATTTGAAAAGATCAAATTATCTTATTAGTAATATCAATTATCATAATTTGATGTTCTCAAATTATGTCAGACAAGACTAGTTTACGCCTATAATTAGGAAAAAAACAGTGCCCAGGAAATGAGAAGGTATCATATAACTTGACTCTAATAAAATACTGACCTTGTCTGGTAGGACATTCTCATTAGCAAACTGGGTTTATAAACCTATCATAAGGTGAGTGCAAATCTACCACAGAAAAAGAATTATGAATGGATTAAGGGCCCCTTCTCAAAGTGAAAAAAGAAGTGCTTGCTGTAGGAGTTCTCCTGGCTTGAAGTGTAGGGAATATTTTCCTAAATCACCTTGGAAAACGGAAGAGGGAGTACAGCTGTAATATCTGTAGACAACAACTACCTGGAAGGGGATTGTGAGCTCCCAGGAGGAAAAATATAAAAGTCTGAAAACAAGATTTAAAAAGATTCACAGTTGTCTTGGCAAGCTGAAGAAAAGGTCTTGGGGAAAAATAGGAGGCAATTCAGTGAGGAGAGGTGCAGAACACTACCCTGAGGAATAATTAATTGCATACATATAAGCAAGAGAGCGCTCTTGGCAAAGCAGAAGTTAAACAGACGCCACTGAATCACAGGCTGAATGTGAGTGAAGAATCCCATGCTGTGAAAAGTGAACCACATCCTAGGGTATATGGCAGATTTACTGTAAGTTTCACTCTTTCTTGCTTTACTCAGCATTCGTAAGACCTTGTCCTGTTCCCAGTTTTGGGCAGTGCACTGTAACAGATGGGCCAACTGGAGAGAGTCCAGCAGAGAGAGTGTGGATAATCCACAGATGAAGAAAACATGACCTTTAAGGTGAGACTGGAGGAATTTGTTTTGCTTAGCCTAAAGATGAGAAGACTGAGGAGGACATGGTGACAGTGCTACAAAGGATTGCCAGCAAAAGGAAAAGAATAATCAGTTCCTTGTGTCCACAGACATGACATGAAATTACAGCTCAAAATACAGCATGAGTTGTTTAGGTAAGACATTAGAGAAAAGCATGTCACTGTAATGACAGAACAAGTCTCTGTCTGGAAGGATTTAGATATAGCAGATCCTGACTTTGGGCCAGGGCTGGATAAGACAAAATTCTCAGCCAGAGATATGTTCCCTTCTGGTGCAAACTTTACTGCAGCAAATGAGGCATGAAGCACCTCGCTGTCCCACAAGTCACACACTTGAAATGAGGCACAGAATAAAATGTGAACTAAAAAAGTTGAAAAGCACTGGACAAACTGATGATGAGTTCCCTCTTTCTCTGACCTCAAAATGTACCTTAAAGAAAAACTTATTTGGGAGTATGTCGAAAATTGCCACCTCAAATGAATTCAGGAACAGTGATTGTCACAGACCACGCAGACATACTTTGTTTTGTGACTGCACAATCTCAGCAGAATGCTGAGAAAAAAGGGCTCTTGATTAGAAGATTTGTTGCTTCCCTCACCTTTGTGCTCCTTTAATTAGGCTCTTCTATGCATTTTAGAAACTTCAATTTTGCCAACCAGATTCAAGCTCCAATATTTAAACTCTGAGAATTTTGATATTTTTCTTTTCTGAGTATGATTATAGATATGTCCTTTCTAAGACTTATACTTCGCAAAAACCATGGAGTGGCTCTTGTTCAAAACCCTCTCACTTTGCACACAACTAAGTCCTGCTTATTTAAGCTTAAGGATGAGAAATATAATTCCCAGAATTCTGTAAGAAAGGGTAATTTAGGTTACCTGCAAGAAAAATTTAGAGAGAATGTAGAATAATACAATTTTATTGTTAGGTTATAGCTTATTATGATGATATAAAACTTCTGTGCTTAGTGCAAATTTTGGTAATTTTATCAGCTTTTGTTTAATGAAAATTAATTTAATTAGTCTTCTAAATATATTGATTTTCGTAGGGACAAGCACATAAACTACAGCAAATACTTTAAGGTTGCATACAGTGAAGAAACCACCTTTTTCTGTTTACTAAACCATTAATTTATGCTAGGCAGCATAGGTGAGCATAATGACTGATGGATGATTATCCCTTATGAAAATAGAACATGTTTTATGGAATAATTCTTTGTAAATATTTTGCATAAGGGCAGAATGGTATACACACAAGAGGAGTGTAATAAAACTGCTATTGGAAATGCACAGAAATCTAAAGCTAGTTCTGATAGTGGGCAAGAATCTGGCCTAAGAAGAAATCAGGTAACACTGATTTGTTAGCAAGCCAAATATTTACTTTAAATTCATGTTTTCATCTGCTTTCATATGTCTTTTCATGCTCCCATCCCCCTCCTGTCCCCTAAACATGACCTAGGTTATGTAAAGTTCATGTGAAGACATGCTAAGGCACATAGAATCATAGAATCATTAAGGTTGGAAGGGACCTCAAAGATCATCAGGTTCCAACGCCCCCGCCATGAGCAGGGAACCCCACCACTAGATCAGGTTGTACAAAACCTCATCCAACCTGGCCTTAAAAACCTTGAGGGATGGGGCATCAACAACCTCCCTGGGCAACCCATTCCAGTTCCTCACCACCCTGAGAGTGAAGAATTTCTTCCTAATATCTAACCTAAATCTCCCCTCTCTCAGTTTAAAACCATCACCCCTTGTCCTATCACAATCTTCTCTGATGAAAAGCCCATTCTTGTTGTAGAGGGGTAGGACTAGATGACCTTTAAAGGTCCCTTCTGTGGGGAACAGTTGATCTTCTCTCCTCCCACTCAAGACTAAACAAAATGCCTTTCAAGCCAGCAAAGCAAGAGTGGTGTCTTTTTGCTGATTTAGCCAAGAATGGACTGGAACAGGCCCCTTGCTCTACCAGGTAAGTCCACAACAAGAAAACACCTCTCCCTCGGAGTGTACATTTAACAAGTAGTACTTTTGAATTATTTTCCTGACAGATCCCTAATCTACCTCTCCTGAACCTTGACTCCTCAGTTTGTATTGACCCTTAATAAACTGGTTGATTCGTAAACTGAACATTGGTCTTAGTAACAGATTGTGAGCTTGATGAGGAGAGGTGTTCCAAAATACTCCAAAACACGGTCCTGCAGCGGCTGTTCCTCTGGCAGAGGTGAAGGCTCCATGTGAGCCCCTCGGGGTCATTCACAAAGCCCTCCACATTGGGGGGGTGTCACAGAAGCATCTCCCTCGGGCATCAGCTGGCGACACCTTCCAACCCAAGTCATTCTATGGTTCTATGATTCTGTATTCACAGAAATCAAACTGAATAGATTTTTTAGTGCTTTAAATTAATTGCTGGTACACTGTTTGTAGTCACTCATATTGGTTTAACGTGGGCCTGTTACTGTTCAGCTTGTTCCTACATCTGTTTCAGCAATTTAGGGATATTCTGTGATTCCATGAATCTATGATTCTAACACCTTCTTGTACTGTCTGTGAAAGTCATTTCCTATAAACAGAATGAGCCTTGAGCTCTCCATTAAGGAACATTCATTTGGAGAATGAAGGAGAAAAAACATAATTGTTATTATCTTGTTTCATGGTGTATTGATGAGGTTTCTCTCATTTCCAACGTCATAACTCAGAGACACTTTAGCACAGCCTAGGAAGACTCACTTAGATTTTATTCACTAGATTGCTCACTTTCTCCCATATAAAATCAGGCCTTTTACCTTCCTCAGCCTCCAAGAGCAGCATCTATACAATTAAAGGTAGGTTTATCAGAAAATGCCACTGGTCCTAGGCTATGTTTTACCTTCCCAATGGGTTCTCCAAAATGTCATGCTCCATGTTCTCTGAAACCTGTAAGCTGTAACTCTACTATATACTTACTGCTTAGAAACTGAATTTTTGAGAACATGCCCACTGTGGTGCACACATTCCTTTCATGAAGCTAGCAGGCTGACTGAACAAGTAAAATGGGCTCGTGCTAATACAGTCAGTAAGGAACTACCTTTAACTGAAAAAGTTGCTACAATCAGAGCAGTTTTTTATTACATTTCTGTATGGAAAGGGATCTCTTTTCCATGTTCCCTTTTTCTCCTCCTATAGAGCTGTAAGCATGAAGCAACATCTGTCCAACAGGGAAGTGATTAATAACTCCACTTTAATGAACTACCCTAATAAATAATGTATTTACAGGTGGCAAATCCAAAGGCCTAGATCTTTTTTATTCTATACTGTCTTTTGAATGCTGCAAAGCAGTGCTAGCACATACTGTAGCCCGAAGAGTTCAGCTTCTGGCTGCTTCTGTGTGCTGTATCACTACTGGTACAAACATTTAAGATCGTGTCGAGGTAGCTTATGCAAAAAGAAAAATGTTTGCAGCCACAATTCAAAATAATATCATCTGTTTTCTTGGAGAATTCCATTTTATACTCAGCCCATTTCCCATTTTTCTTATGCCAAGAATATAATGCAGAATCCAATAGCTTGGTGGCTTTCCCTGAACAGCCATCTCAGGACATGAATGGTTTTGGTCATCTCTGGAATTTTAACACACACGTTAGCTGTATTTCTTAAAACACACAGCAGTAAAATAGCTAACAATGCCCACATTGAAATGGTGGTAGTTAGGTTCCAGACTCAACATTCTTTTGGAAAGTAAGGGAAACGCCATATCCTCAGAGCTGTAATTTCAGGTGTTTATCTTTGCAATGTCCCTCGTTTCACTCTCATGTTTTCACAGTCATGGCCATTACTAGCTTCATAATAACACAAAAGTAAGCTGAAACTCTTGTATAGCAACGTATAGCAGAGCATGGCTAATTTTGTGGATGAAGCTTTACAGAGTACAAATCAGGCTGGGAACAGATGTGCTTTTCTCAGCCCAGCTCTGTTTGTGAGGAGATTACTGTTCATCAGTGCTGAGTTGCTTTTACTTTCCAGCAGAACTGATTGTGTCAGTGCTTCACTCACTTCTGTTACACCAAGTCATAATAGCTTAAGTAATGGCAATAAGTTGTGGCTAAGCCAGTTTATTTTGATAAAAATGGGTTAAGGAATCACAAGAACTGACTTTTGGAAACTGTGGCTTTTGCTTGGAGAGTAGCTAAGAAAGAGAGACCGAAAAGCAGCCAATGGACAAGCCTGTTTCCATCTGCATATACCTTCTGAAAAATGTCACACGTGGTAATGGGAGAGCATCCTATCTGCCTTCCCCAGATGAGAGACACTCTGTCTGCAGCATGAACAAGCAGTGAAGTTGCAGTGAAATGTAGCCCATGCTTGAAGCCCCAGGATAGACAAAGAGCATCTCCCTTTCCAGTCACACACATGTTGTGCCGGAGCACAGAGCTGAGGAGAAATGAACCATTTCATTTTAAGATTCCAGTGCTTCAGGCCAAATACAGAGATTACTCTAATTGATAAAATTGGGGTATTGAAAAGATTTAAATTAAAAGAGAAGATTTCTTTCTTTCTTTCTTTTTTTTTTTTTTTAAATGAAGTGATAAAAAATTACTAACATGGCAATTGAAACTGCTCAAACTATGAACAAAAAGGAGAGTTACTCAACCCAGAAAACACATACAGTATTGCACAGAACCTTCATAGATTCAGAATCCTTATAACACTGGTACAGTCAGAGTATCCTCAGTAGCTCCCTGTAGTGCAAATATACAGGAAAGTTTGGTTGCATGCTCTAGATATTTGTTTGGTAAGTGTGGTGTAGTGAAATGAGTTGGTTAGAGAAAAGATCTGCAACATAAATTCTTGAAGTAGGGATGACAGATGAATACTTTATTTAAAGCACTGTGCTTCCTGACACTTGAGAAACAGACCAACAGCGCATGATCTACTTCGCAGGCAGTTTTGGATAATAAGACAAAGCAAAGAAATTCCAGACTGCAATTTTTCCATGAGTAGTAAATCTGCTAAAAAATGGTATTTGTGAGAGACTGAAATATTCAGCTTACCAGAGAATTTGTTGATTACCTTTAGCTGAAAAGAATGGAGAAAATTAAACTTGGTGAAAAGTTTCGCCTTGATATTTTGAAATAAAATATCTCTTTGTGGAAAGGACAATTATTATTTTTTTTTTTTTTTTGCATTTTAAAAATCCTTGTGTGACAAGAACTATGGAATTTAAGTTATAAATATGAAGCTCAAGTTCATCACATAACTGTGGTGCAGCTCGACATCAGGTCTGTGTCTGTGTGCAACTCGGTGCACTTTAGACATGAGTTCCCTGGGTGTCCCAGAAACTCTTCATCTGGCTGTATAGATAAGATAATAGACTGATCTGAATCAGTGGAGAGAGTTGAGGCAAGGTGAACTTAACCCCTAGCCTGTTTCAACACAAAGCATTTTATTAGCTGGCACAGGAACTCTCCAGGTGGGAATTTCTGCCTGTCCTGAAGCTTTTTCCCTGCAGTGCCTACTGTGCCTAGACCAATCCGTATGCTAAAATGTGTTAACATTCAGTGTGGAGAATCCAGCCATCCCTGATACTTCCCAAAGGGCCTCTTGCTGCAGAATTGCTCAAATTGTACATAGGTAGGACATTTATAAAAAGGCAGTACAAAATTCTTCAGAGGTGGGATGGTTTTGGGTACAGAAATGGTCAGGCAAGACAGTCTTTTGTAGTTAGGAGAGGTTTTCTGTGTAGTTTAAGGTAGGACCACATGTTAGAGGTGTGTAAGAACTGAATACAAGAACAGAGGTTTGGGGACTGTCACTTGGAACAGTTGAAGATGCTGTTGCAAGGACCACTGAAAGTCTCCCATCACCCTCCAAGTAATGAACAACTATCCCATTTGAGATGTTTGGTTCCCTGTGTGAGGATCACACTGTGTAAAGATCCTGGTGGGTTGTGATTAATTGTAAGATTCTGTCTAAGAATACCCAATAATTTCTGGTGTATTAATAAATTTACTAAACAGGAAAAAAGAAAAAAGATGAATAAGTTAAGCAACTGTAGAAAAAATATTTTGGTCTTAGTCAAATGGGCTTTCCTTAATTTTGGTAGTATCATCCCCTTCACAACAATCAAAGAAACAATTGCTGAACTCCAAATAAAATCCCAACCACATGAGTTTGTTGGTTTTTTTTTAACCAGGCTCTAGTTCCTTGTCTCCTGTTTCTGTTTTTGCAGTTTGTGCTTTCAATTGATAAATCCCTCCCTTCCAGATCTGTCCATTAAGTATCTGATCTTAAACAGAAGTAGCTCTGCATGCACAGGTGAACATGTTATCATCATAGTGTTTGTGCTTTTATGTCAAGTGCCTTTCTGTTGACTAGAGGGTGAGTAGCTACATCCACATTGCTCTTTTAGAAGGTCAAGGGCTTCCTCCAGGAGTCCAGTTGCTCACCAGCCAGTTATTCATAAACATGATGCACTTCTAGCCCTTTTGTCTCCCCATAACCCATCCTAATCATGGCAATTGCAGCACTTGTGAAACTATCCAACATATTTGATCCATTCCACTGTGAGTTTGTCCTACTCATGTGTCATATTATATTTAATAAGTCTTAGAATATAATATGACCAGCTATTAATTATCTTATATTTGGTTATAATAAGCACTGGAGAGAAAGAATCCATTCTGTGGAATGCAGCAGTGGCAATGTGAGAAAGGAGCACCTGTGGCTTGTAGGTACCTTCCAAAAACTGTACAAGCTTAACCTGACATCTCTGAGCTCCAGCACCTTGGCTTTCCAATGGTGCAAACCCCTGGCAAAGAGACTGCTTGGGTTGTTCTGACTACAAAGACAAATCTTTCTTCTCCTGCAGGACCTCTCTCATGAGCCTTTGTTGCCATCTATTTAGGGAACTGACAGTAGGATACTGGGAAAATGAGAGTTTTAATCTGACCTAGTTAAGTTAGTCCTGGTGGTTCAGTACTTATTAGGAGAAAAAGCATGCTACCAAATGCAGCAAAACCTTTCTGTTGCACGGAGTCAGCCAACAGATAAAAGCCGTCTGGCTTTTTTAGCTCAGGATGATCTGGAAAGACCTTAGGTACTTTTATAGATAAGATTCTGGGTGTTGGTCCAATATAGATTTCTTAAAAATCATGTAGGCATGGAAGGAGAAGCCATCAGCAAGACAGGAATTATAAAGACCAATCTCTTCAGCCTATAAAATCAGCCTCCAAATTAACAATGACCTGAGGCAGGAAATGACCCCCTACTCTGAGGCTGTTACTTGCTCTGCTCTACCCCGTCCAGACGACCGTCCAGACTGAAAGGACTTTTCTTGAAGTAGCTGCTGAGGCTTGTCCTGCAAGACAGTGTAGTTACATATAACCATCTTCCCCTTTGTGTCGCCCCATGAAGAAGACAAGGGAAAGACACTTCTGCTTTAAAATAATGTTGGCCAGTACTAAAGTCAGATAATCTTTAAAGGATTTATTTTTTCCTTTGTTTGGTTTTCACTTGGTTGTTATTCAGACTGCTGCTGAGAAGCAAGTGACAAATAACTCATGGCTTACACGTAGTATTTAAAGCTGCTGTCCCAGTACCATTTGCACACAATACTCCTCATGGCCTGGGTCATATTATGAGGAAAAATTGCTTTCTTGTTTTATTTCCTACCCCAGATGTAGCTGTGTATCAGTGACTGGAGCTACTTGTGCATATTTTTCTATTTACTTTTATGTCCATTAAAGCCAGCAAGAAGCTTGAACAATACTGAGTGTAGACTATAATCAGCATGTACAGTTCGTGGTGTGTCCTGGGATCTTTGGATGGAAGGCTCTCTATGTGCCTCATCGTTATTAGTTTTTCCTGCATCATTTGTCAAGATAAATGCATCCTGTTGTTGAGCACAATGTACTGGAAACTTCTGACTTGCAAATGAATCTGAAACATAGAATAATATAAAAACTTTGTATGCATCTAACATTGATGATTTAATTTCTGCTCTTGAGAAACAGTCAAAAAGAAAAGTTAGCAGCACATATACACAAGTTAAAAGAATGAATTTAAAATTGTTGCCTTCAGTTGGACACCTATTGTCACTGTGGTGCAATGAGTGCCATGGGGAACTAAATGTGAGTAACACAGCCAATATAAAAAGCTTCTGTTTTACTGATAAAAAGAAAAGCATAAGACCTTTCAGAATGCAAAGGCAGATTCTGCCATAAAAAATATTGTAGAAATCTAATTCTAGTACTCTTCATGGAGCTGAGCATGTAACGCCTGCTCACACATAAAGATACCCTTGAGGAGGAAACACAGGAGGAGGTGGTTTATGTTTATGCATGGGGTTGCCTCTGTGGAAGAAAAGTGACAAAGTTCTGAGGTTGATTAAACTGAAGTTGTGTTTGGGAATTATGCACAGATCAGAAACGAAGGCTGATGATTCAGGGTTCTTCTGCTTGCAGAGATGATATTTTAAATAATTGTATATATTCTACTTTACTTGGAAATGTCACATAATAATATGTTACACTCTGACATGCTGTGTTATGCCATTTTCAGGGGATCCATATGAGATAATGTGGAAGGAAATCCGAAACACGTTATGGTGAGGGATGGAACTTTAGGGTCCATGAAATAAAGTGGTTTTGCTTTCTGGGAATTTCTGTCAACTGCCTGCTGTATTCTTCACTCTGTTGCCCTGTGAACAGAGCCTTAATAAGATGGGAAACAACTTTTCTTCCGTTCATCTGTCAAGTCTTCTCTGGGCTGTGTGAGTCTGGGAAAACTTATCGTCAGTCTTTGTGGTTGAACACTGGAATTGCCACACCAGGCCCACACAAGTACTGGACCTGACCTTGGAGTTCACTGTTTAATTTCTGCTGTTCCCTCCCTCCCTCTCAGTGGTTTAATTTTTCACAAAGATCTGACTGCTGGGGTCAGTAAATAGTCTCATAATTATGCAGACTCTGTTTATCTTTTTTAAATGAATGTTAGACCTTAAACCTAAGTAATACCCTTGAGGAGCCAGATTTGTCCATATAAATCATTAGAACTTGGTGAGGTTGGAAATTCAGGAAATGCTGGGAAGATTTTTTATGTATATGTTTCTAAGAGAATGATTTTGCCTGCAAAGTTAACCAAGTAATAGAACATGAAAGCTAGAGGAGACATGTGCTTTTGGTAAGCCTCTTCCCAAGAAGGCTAACAGAAAACCTGCCAAGGTCCATTCCTTAGGACAGAGGTTTGTCTGTTAACAAGTCAAGGTACATCATATCTAAGCATCTGTCTCACTGAGTCACATACTCCCATAACTTCAATGTTATCAGGTTGTAATTCTTGTCATCCACGTCTCTATAAACCCATGAATTAGGCAGTAAGTTTTTCAAGGGACTGTTATGAATTAAATTTAATTTTTGAAACCAAAGTTTCTATTATAAAATACCTGTCTAGGTTACTGCCTAGTTAATAAGGAGAATCGTCTCTGGAAGTTGACTCATTTTATCTTAAAACAGGTGCCTCGAAGAAAATGATCCTCAAAGAAAGATGATCCTCAAGGTGCAAGTCTGCCTTCAGCAAATAAAAAAGTAACTTGGATAACTAGTTCTAAGCACATAACTTTTTTATTTTTTTTGTGGCTAAAATTAAGAGATGTATTTCACACAGTAGTAGCTTCCTATGATGGAAGTCTATTCAAACTTCTACATATTTGACACGGAGGGAGCACCAGACGATGAGAAGGGTGAGGTAGAGGTAATAAAAACCAATGGTAGTGGCAGCATTTGGTGGTGGTCAGCAGGTCAAGGGAAGTGATTCTGCCCCTCTGCTCCCCACTTTTGAGAACCCACCTGGAGTACTGTGTCCAGTTCTGGAGCCCTCAACACAGGAAAGACATGGAGCTCTGGAGCACCTCTTCTATGAAGATGGGCTGAGAGAGTTGGTGTTGTGCAACCTGGAGAAGAGAAGGCTCCAAGGAGACATTATAGTGGCCTTCTAGTACCTGAAGGGGCTACAGGATATCTGGGGCTTTACAAGGGCTTTAAACTGGAAGAGGGTAGATTTAGGTTAGACATTAGGAAGAAATTCTTTAGTTTAAGGCTGGTGAGACACTGGAAGAGGTTGCCCAGAGAAGCTGTGGATGCCTCCTCCCTGGAAGTGTTCAAGGCCAGCTTGAATGGGGCTTGGAGCAACCTGGTCTAGTGTGAGGTGTCCCTGCCCTTTGGGGGTTGGAACAAGATGATCTTTATGTCCCTTCCAACCCAAACCATTTTGCGATTCTGTTGTATGATCCTATGATATAGTGGTTGCTGGAGTGAGACAAGCAAACTCACTTTTCATAGCTAGCCAAAGATACATTAGCTGGTAGGAACGGGATCAATTTATATTCCTTAAATAAAAAATACTCTGTTAAAAACACTTCTGAAAGACATTTGTATGAAACTTCTCACTGACAGAATTCCAGTCAGAAGTCTATTCATCTTTTCCTATGAGAGGTATCTAAGAGAGGGCAGATGAATCACCTTCTGGAGGTGCCTGTCTCTGAAGACTTCTATTCAGACATTCTTCTTTGTCTGAGTTGGGTGAGGTACAGCTCTAGCAACTGCTGCTTTTAACCCCAGTAATGAAAGTAGCTGGTGACAAACTGGAAAGAAGAGAGTGAAAAAGATACTTTGTTACAGGTGGTATGAAAATGCCAGAATAAACCTAGAAATAATTGAAAATCCCTAAAAAGCTACCAACTGGGGAAATACTCAAGAAGACATCATAGTTTTTCAGCTTTCTAAAGAGATACAGCTCATTATTCTGGGAAATCTAACATTACAGATTTAAATTGCAAAATAAAGGTGTCCTTGAAGGACTCCAAAAAAATAAATAAAAATTTGGAAATAGGATGTTTCAGATCTGATTCTCATTTCCAGTAAAACTATTTTTATGTTTACAGGGTGAACTAGCTTTGCAGTATGTGTATTTCCACCTGGTTCCCACTTATTATCAAAATTGTGTCAGTTAGTTTTTCTGAGATTGAGCTTTCCTATTTGCCAAATAAGAGGTTGGCTTGAAACTATGAATGAACAAGAATATGAATGAACAAGACCTGCAAGAGCTCAAATATATCCAGTAAATTGCAGTTGTCTTTTGTTATTACATGCAAACAAAGTCTTTATCAAACTACAGTGTAATACATTCAGTTCAACCAAATCTGTCATCATCTAAGTGTTCCACATACAGAAACTAATGATTACGGGTTCCAAATATTTTCATAAGCACCTTTAAATAATATAACATTCAACTATATCCAGGGTAATGTTTCAGTTCTGTGAATTTCTAGCCTATGTAGCCTCAGAGACCATGGAGATATAATGGGACTTAGGATAAGAAATGAACACAGTTCAGCACTGATTTATTACCTCCTATTTTTAACCTGGTTTCCTAAGAAATCAATGCTTATGTGTAGGCTGTGTATGTGTATGGGTATTAAATTGGGCTTACTGGCCTATTTCAACTACATTTTTGTGGAAAGAAATCTCAGATACTAGAGGTGAGAGTGACCTCATATAACTTTGGATGGCTGAATGTGGATATGTCTGTTTGAACTCAAAACCCCAGGCTCCCTTTGTAGGCAGTGGAGGGAAATGGTCACTGTATATTGGGATTTATGTAATGTATTTTGGTCACTAACTGTAGGATGAGACAAATCTTGCTATAGAAATGTCCTGCTCTCTATTTGCCTTATGGAGAAATGGGCTAGATGAAGAGCCCATGTGTGGAAGGTACAGACCATAACTTCCTGAAAATTCAATGTAAATAAGAAGGTGGTATCTCTGTGGGGGTGAGGACTGCAATATGTTCTCAGGTCTTGCCAGGCAAGGGTGCAGGCAGGTGGGAACCACTACTGGTGCCCCATTTGCAGAAAAGCTTCCATCAGACTTCATGGCTTGCTAGAAATTAAAGAATCCATATGGGGGTGATGCATTGACTGGAAAGTCAACTCACACTGGGTCAGTAGTTATGTGCAACAGGGATGGTCTAAATATGGCAAAATGCAGATATTGAGGCTTCTCCTGTTTTCTGTGAGGATTCTCTGATGTGTAATGAGAATTGAACTCATACTATATCCCTTCATTTAGTGGTATGTTATAGTTTAAGAGTGAATGCCAGTGTGGAGGCTAAGTGGATTTGGGCAACAAAGCACTTTATTCACAGAGATATGCAATTTTAGTAATTACACAACTTTTCTCTATCCATCATCCTGGAGCAGGGTTACAGCTCCCCTGGGAACTCTTTAATTCCCTGGCTCTCCTGGAGTTGTAAAAATGGCCCTGAATCCTCATCCCAGGATTTTGGTGCCACTCAGGTTCTCTGGTTCTCTGAGTCCCCCTCAAATATTCTTTATTTGGGTGGAGAGTGCTTCTCTGATGACTGACCTGTTCAGATTGCACAGATGTTTTTTGATTTGTCATCAGCAAATGTCTCATTTCGCTGTTAGTTCTCACAACCTGCTTGTTCTGATCATGGTTGCATTTGACTATCAACAGGTGGCTTGCATGGTGTGGCTGTTTCCTTGAGTGGACAAAAGCTATTCAAGGTTCATTCCATTTTGTGGGAGAAGAGGTTGGTCATATTTCACCTAATTCTCCTAATTAAAGTTTGGTTAAATTTTGTATACTCATAGTAAACCAAAAATTTGGTTAAAGTGTGTACTAACACCTATGCTAACGAGTCCTAACTCAATCTCACTGCTACAGGATGTCACACCCTATTTTTTCTTCTGCTTCTCTACTCACCTGACCACCTTGCTTTCTTGCAGACCTGCTTGCTTCTCATTCTCAGCCCTTGAGTCTCAGGCTTCATCACTCTTCATGGTCAGTGGACTATTTGCCCAAGTGAGCCAGTTTCAAATGCAAATGCAAATTTCAGTATTTCAGTAGGAGGGAAGAGAGGCTGAACTGTCCCCTTCATAAACATTTATTGCAGAAATTTATACAAAAAAGCTGGCAACATGTCTCCACAGGAAGATACAGAAGCATTCTTGGTAATCTTTTTTAATGGTCTTAAATCATACATGTAATCTTTTTTCTCAAACACACTTGAGTGAACCTAATGATATTTTGAATTAAAAGCTTACATCCTGTGGTAGTAATAAGGGTGCACAGGAGCTCAGTTAAACTGCCTCACTGAAACCTAACAATGCAGTAGCTCTTTAGGAAGATACTCATGAAAAGAGTTGTTTTCATTAGAATTGTCCCAAAATACAACCTTTTGCTAAAAGACTGTTTAATGTTACTTATCCGTTATCCAGATGATGCTGTGAAATGTGTGATAGATTGGTAGAATAACAAAATAATGGGGAAGAATCTTTAGGTGTTTCTAAGGCAAAACCAGATGGTTTTCTGTTAAATATGTTTTGCTCTAGCTTTTTGAAGAAGTTCTTTGGCCTGAGTGAGTGGCAGCTGGGAGATGGATTTGCATTCCCTGGTCTTGCTTTATTTGTAAGCCCGTGTAGAACTGTATTAAGCCAATGATTACAATCAAAGCTAATGGCTTTTGGACTTTACATAATTATCTAGAAAAGTCAAGGAGGAATTTTTTTTTCCCTGCTGCCAAGTTTTTAGTCGTTGTTTTTTTTTTTTTTCTTCTTTTATTTTTTCTTCTTTTTTCCCCTCTCAGAAGTAACAGAAATAAGCAGCAGCTGGATATTGGATAGGTCACTGATTTGGTACAGAGAATTCTCACAGGTGTCTGAGTGGTTTATTTTCTCAAACACTTAGAGTCATATTTGTTTTGAGGTATGTATTTGAACAGGAATTTTATCCTAGATTATTCTGAAAGGGCTTTTTGTTTTTCACTTTCTTCTTCAGCTACAGATATATCTTTTTAGATGACACATAATCAGTTATCTTCTTTCATATGACCCTTGGACACCTTAATCTTTATACTGTCATACCTTTCAGGTTTTTGAGGACTGAAATATTAATTATAATTAAATATGTAGGCTATTGAGATGAAACATAATTTTCTCTAATAGATCTGAAGCCAGGTTAAGTGACCTAATAGTACCCTTTGGGTTTGTTTTCTGTGAAACCACAGACTATTCAGAATGTCTGTGTATTGAGAATTTCATCAGTGCTCAAATTTACTGGAGAACAATGATTAATCAGATCTACTGATCCACAGGAAAGCAATCCAAATACTTCAAAATCTTGCTATTAAACAAGATAAGGACTGAATTATATCAAATGCTGTAAATGAAGACATTTCTTTTGACTGCAATGAATTTTGGACCAGCTCCCAGGTCTTAAAAACACACAATGCTTTTGCATTATCACAGTTTCAAATAGGTAAAGTTTTTTAATGATGCCATTTCTGTTCCACGTTACAATTTCTGTTAGAGAACTAGTATTGAAGTGAAAACCAGTTAGAAAAGCTTCTTACTTTATTTCACCTCAAGGTCGTGTTTATTTCTACTGGAATTTGTTATTTCTAAGTTAGTTAGCAATGTAAAAAATTTAACATTACTGTGTTATCAATAGTGAAGTGAGTTCTTGCATTGGGTGTTTCATTTAATTCAAGATATTAAAATATTCAATAACCAAAGAGTTCAGTGTGGTTTTTTTTGTTGTTGTTGGGTTTTTTGGTTTTGTTTTGTTGTTGTTTTTTTTTCAATAAAAAAGATTTTAACTACACATATTCAAAACATTACTGGAGTAAGTTTCCAAATGAACAAATTGTATTTTCTTCCTCATTGAACCTCAAATATGAATTTATCTGTTTGTGCAGTTTTCTGCTCTTTGTTTCAATGACCCTCTTTCACCTATTGTGCTCACCATAATTATTTGCCTTATCTGCCAGTGAGAACTCATCTTCTTTTTCTCTACCATAATTACTTCATGGAGCATTAAAGTGAAAAGGCCACTTTCCTCTTGTTGTTCATCTTTTCCAGATGTCAAGTTATTTACAAAGCCTTTGGATTAGTAATGTTATTATAAGAATTTTGGTAAATTATATGTGAGAGAATTAGGCCCATTATAATCTTGAATTCTCATCTGTCCTGAAATATTTTTTCCTCTCTGTTTCCTAAGCATTGCAGTAGCAGTTTATTACAGTTTCAAAGTGTTCTGCCTCAACATTCCGTTTAATGATGCCAGGAGATGTGACCCAACCAGTGGTACATTTTTCTGACAAGCTACTAGAATTTCAAGTGTTTTGATCCTTTTCTCATTTAAAGGCATGAAACTAAAATAATGTGAATGTGACTATAAATTCTATCACTCTTACCAGGACTAATTTTTTTTTTTATTCCTTCCAATAGTAAACAAAAATGGTTTCTTGGAAGATACTTCTCATTTAAATGTCTGAAATTTACTCAGTTGAATCAGTTTTATAAATTTACCTTTACTCAGTAAAATAAAGGCCTGAATTTTTCCCTCATATCTGTTAATTTTGGGTGCTCATTGCTGTCAATCATAAAGCTACGTATCAAGAAACGTATCAAAGAATCCGATTTAGGTGATTTTAGACATTATTTTAGACACCAACTTTCTTCCACTTAATTTTAAGCATGCACTAGACACACCTGTCTTATCTTTCTGACTGATAAAGAGTAGCTGACACCTCAGGTATGAATCAACTCTCAGGTGAGCCAAGTTTCTCTCTGGAGAAGTCATTTCATACCCACCTAAAAGAACCTGCAGCAAAAAGTATTGCACCTCCCCAGCTCTGCTCTATGTATATCTATATGCATATGTATATCTAGGTGGGTTGAGGTTGAGCCTGTAGGTACAAAATAGCAAAAGTCTTTCCTAGGGGCTCTTCTGCCTCTATAATACATTTATTATGAGATTGCTTTCTGTAAAGATTCCCTTTTGCCTTTCATCCCTCAGATATGTCTTTGTGTTTGACAAAACCATGTTGCTACAGGACCTGACACAGTGGCATTGTGAAAACAGTTCCTCCAATGTTCTTCTCACCTGGTTGTAATTTACACTGTTTTTTCTGCTTGAGAAGATACAGATTTGTAACAATAAATTTATTTAGTATTTAATGTTTAGCTGGGTCCAGAAAAGGTTCTAAGGCCATGAACATGATCAGAGGGCTGGAGCACCTTTCTTATGAAGACAGGCTGAGGAAGTTGGGGTTGTTCAGCCTGAAGAAGAGAAGGCTCTGAGGGGACCTTAGAATGACCTTCCAGTATCTGAAAGGGGCCTATAAGAAGGCTGGGGAAGAGCTGTTCTCTAGACCATGTAATGATAAGACAAGGACTAATGGGTTTAAACTTGAGAAAGGGAGATTTAGGTTGGACTTTAGGAAAAAGTTCTTTAATATGAGGGTGGTGGATCAAAGGAACAGGTTGCCTAGAGAGGTGGTGGGGGCCCCATCCCTCAAGATATTCAGGATCAAGCTTGATGGGGCTCTGAGCAATCTACTGTAGTTGGAGATGTCCCTGCTTATTGTAGAGAGGTTGGATTAGATGACCTTAGACATCACTTCCAACCCATATGATTCTATGATTCCCTGAATTTTCCTTGGAAAACTTAATCCACCCACATGGATAGTCATGTAGAAGACAAAAAATATTTACAAGTTTCATTTAAAAAAAATAACTGCCTCTTATTTTTCGTCCACTTATTTATATAAAATTCAGCAAGAGCAAGATAATGGAAAATTGCATGGTGTTCTAGTAATTTCAATTATTGTTTTTAGTAGAGCCTTTACACATGGGTTAACTCTTAAATTCTGAATTTAGAATACTAAAAAAAATCAGGTATATTGTAAGCATTAGGTACACTTAATGAGTTTTGTGAAATCTAATATGGTAATGTTGTGCTTGTACATAAGATAGAACATATCTGTTCTTGGCATTTCTTTGATGACCAAAGAAGTACCTACCACCATAAGACTACTTAACCTGGCAGTGGAAAACTCCCAGATACAGCTCTGGAAAAAACAGTACATTAATTGCAATGATTAACTTGAGTGTCGGTGTTTTCCTTAAAACCATAGAATCACAGAATACTTTTGACAGAACCACAAGGAGCAGCTTTAAATAATTGCGGCCAAAGATTTTGGTAGTCAAAAGACAGTGCAGTAGCTCACAGACCCTTGGAATTATCCTGCAGCATTTCCTGTTTCCATTCTTCATTTATACAGGAGTGGGACTACGCAGTCCCTGAACAACACACAGTCCCTTAGAAAGGAGTGCTTACTAACTATTATGATGCTATAGTGTTTCTTTTAATATTCTGTAATGAATTGCATTTAGGAATTTTAGTCAACAGTGTAGAACCAGTTAGAATAAGCAAAGATAATTATTTTGAAAGCTATAAATATGTCATTAAAGAGAAAAGAGTGTGAAGGTTAAGGGTGAAACTTATTCATTGGAGAGACTTTACCAAACTGCACTGGAATAAGAGTTTCTCTAGGGTCTAAGTTCTGACACTCTATCTCATAGTGCAAGGGCAGACTATGAGTACCCCAACAACCTGCACTATGTGGATTCTAATGCAACACCTGCCCTGTTGTGGAATGTCCTAAACTCTTGCCTCTTTTGAACATTTGCACAATTTTCTTTCCTTTTGTCTCCCTGCTGTTTTTCTCCCTGCAGCATCCACTCGGCAGCTTTCCTTGAAGCAATGTTCCTGTGACATTCCAGTGTTCCATCACAGTCACCAGCACACATTAGGATGTGTCAAACCAGCAGAAAAAAAACAACATCAGGCAGCATAGATGCCGAATTTTCCTGATATGCCTGGAACTTTACACAGCAATGAGAGACTTGGAAAGTTTCTTCCATAAATCAGGTTTTTTTGCAGCTAAAGGACGTGGCTTTGGATTTTTTGATATTTTTTTTGAGCTTGATTCTTTACTTAGCAGCTAGCTGAGCAATGCAAACACTTGTTCCAAAGAAATCAATTAGTGCAATCAGCCTAGATTATTATTTTTTTTGTTCTGAAGATGGATTTTTTTTTTGACACTGAGTAATTAATATGGAAAGAACGCTCTGTTTTGTATGAGGACTATGGTGAATCAAATCATGGAATATCTTTTCATTGCAATTTAAATGTAAAATGTCTGTGACTTAAAATCAAACAATGTGTAATCATAATTTCTGTATCTTTTTTACCTAAAACTGTCCAACAATGGTGATTTGGAAAAGTGACTGATGTGATAGAAAAATGTTTTCTTGCAAAAGTCTATAGTGTTTTCAAGTTCCTAAAGAAAGATTATATAATTTTTCCTGATTGAGACAATAGGGACACCTAAAAATATTCTTACAGTTGCATAAATGCAGGAGAGGGTCACATTGGCACACTGAACAGAATATGAAGTTCCACACTGGCATTTTTCTCTACTCTAGTACTGAACATAATACACCTCAAATACAGACTTTGAAAATACAGTCCTAAACTCTTAAAACAAAATCTTAGAGCAGATTGCTCTATTTCAATGGTAACTTTTTGTGTTAAATTAACACAATCTTGGAAGCTCTGTAGTCAAGTGAAAAGATTTAATCTCTACATAGTACTGATTTCACATCTTGTAATAAAATTTTAAGAGGAAATAGTAAGCTCTTATGTCAGAAATAGGAAATTGGCAGGTCTGTGGTATTGACTTAGAAATGGCACTTAATATTTTTAATCTACAGCTCGTGTCTTGTTTAATTTATCCATTAGTATGATATTTGAGTGCCTTGCCACCACCAAGGGTCTGTAACATTATACCTATATTCAGGAATGGAAGAAAAGAGCATGCACACACTTGCAGACAGATTGCTTTCATTAGTTTTAATTAGTTTTCTTAGCACTTGCTGGTGTTTAACTGGTTGGGTGGCTTACACCAATACTGAAAGAGGGCTGTAAATAGAGAAGGGGCAGGAGCTACTTAAAATGGAAATATTTAATTCTCTTGTGATGAGAAAATAAGACTCAATGTGTTATAATTTATTTATTTATTTTTTAAAAAACAGAGCAACCTCTTCTAGAATCCTTGTGCCTTCTGCTTTGGAGTCTCTGTGTTGCTTTTAGGTTGTAATCTGAAGAGACTGAAAAGATTAAGTGGTCAGATGTTTGCAGGGGGAGTTGTGGTACAAAATTAATTTCTGCCTTTCAAATATACAATTTTTAAAAATACATATTAATGTGTCTTTATGTTATGTTATTAATGGGAAACTTCCATATGCTCTTGAAATACCTGAGGCTGTGACCTGTATCATATATATGGAGGATGAGAATGATTTGTATGTATATGGACATACACACATACTCAGAGGAAGGGACAAAATTGCAAATAATACAATTCCTCTGAAGGTTACAATCATATAAAATGCAGAACAAAACCACACCTCCCAATATTTCTTTAAATAGTTCAAAAGAGTGAAGACTTCTCTTCCCCATTTTCCCTATGGTGACAGGGTGAAAATTGTTTTAAGCAGTCAGTGAGAAGAGCTTTCCCAGACATTTGAGATGCTTTTCTTATGTCTCCTTGGCTGAATCTGGGCCACGAACCATAATGGGAAATTAAGATGTGAGAACTGCCAGTCAGCATGTTCTTACCACAGCTTCCCTTGTGTGCAGGGGAACACTGGGTGCAACGTTTTATTTTAGATCAGGTTACCTGAACTGGTGTTGAAACTTGTGAAGACATAAGCTATTATCCTCACCTAGACATGGCCTCAGCTGCAGCTTTAATTCTGCTCAAGTCAGAGGTAACTTAAGCTTTTTATGATCTGATATTTTCTGAAATGTTTAAAATTAGCCTGATGAATAGCAGAAAGGCCTCATGACAGAAAAAAAAATGTAGTTGCAGCTGGTCTGGAGACGTATTATGCTTCTGTCCTTGTAAATTGTTCCTTTATGTCAATATTACAACATTTTGGTGGAGACCTCTGTGGAATCTTTCACTGCTGCTGCCTGATTTACTTTTTTACTTTTTTTACATGCATGGAAATAGTGTTGTTCAAGGACAGTCAACTTAGCATCATTTTATAAACAAGCATTACAAACACAGTGAAAAGGGATAGGTCATTTTATACCAAATTTAGCTGCTCATTTAGGGAGATAAAAAATGAAACAAGGGCTGTATCCATTAAAATCCTGCTCTGTTGTCTCATCTGTTTGGGGGAAAAAAAACTGTACAAGAAAGCCATTGACTTTGCTGTTTCCTTTGGGAGAAGCACAGATGTGGAAGAACAAATTTTAACACCTTAGTGAGGCAGCTTATGAACTCTGTCTAAGTTTGTTCAAAGCCCTTCAAAGTATGGAGTACATTTCCATCCTATTTGTGTAATAACTCAGGCTCTGATTCAACATAGCTTTTAAAAATGCAAGTAGTTCATCATCTGTTTAAAATTATAGTTGTGCTGTGCACTGTGCTTCTCTGGGGCCTTATTTCAGATTTTATTTTTCTCATATTTTTTTATATATATATGTATGTATGTATGTATTTATACAAACTTCCAGCTTTATTTCAGCATGTCACAATTTTCTGTGGGGAAGCTTTGTTTTTTGAAATATGTGATGGCAAAAGGTGATGACAGAGTAAGATTTTTCTCACCTTGCTCTACCAGCCAGATTTGTCTCTGTCTTGGAAGGGCTGCCACTCATTGCAAGAGACTAATGTAGTCTAACATCGTGTCCTGGAATGCTGAATTTTGCCCTGTTGATTAAAGTTGTGGATAATGTTAGCAAAATATGCCATTTTTTAAATGGTGGTTTTGAGACCTGCATGTTTCTACTAGGAACAGAACACTAAAATGCTACAGACTGTCAAAAAAGCCAACTTTGTACCTGTTCTTGTGTGTGGGTTTAACTCAGACTCTCTAGTGGTCTGAAAGATGCTAAATATAAGCAGGATTTTTTGGGTCTACTTTTTATCTGTGCTGTACATAACTGTCAGTTATGTAAATTACTATGTAGAAAGACTGTAAATCTGAAAACTTCCTAAACCTTTGACACAATTCTTCCACCCACTCTCAAATGGAGTTGACCACAATAAAATATAACAAAACTGATTCTGCATTAAAAAAAATTATTAAAAAATCTCTGCAGATTTTAGAATAAAACAAAAGTAGTCAGTTCCAGCCATTGCCAGGTACAGGCTGGACAATAGTGACCTTGTTTTGGAGGTGAGAGTCAAGAACAATGAGAGGGATACAGTCAAACCCATGGTCATCATGATAATTTCAATACTAAGACAGAGAAGGAATTAGGATTTCAAAATCTTTTGTCCATAAAACCAAACTATCACCACTTCATCCAACATAGTAAGAAAATGCCAAGAAGCTGGTAGATCACTGCAGTCTACATTTCCTGCAGAGAGGGTTGGGGAAGGACATTTCACAGAGTTGACACTATGGAAATCATCAGAGTCCCACTGGAATGTGTGCACTGGCAAAATCCTCTGACATTCACAGAAACCTAAGAAATCAGGGAGCACTGAACTATTTGTTTATTTATTTTTAAAACAGAATATTATCCATTTATGAATTCCAGATGGGAAGGGACAGCTGTTGTGCTGATGACATCATTCCTTCTGACACTGAAGGATGGAAAGGAAAAACTGAGAGTCACATGTAAAGTATGTCAATAACAATGACAGCATGGGGCAAAATAATGTAGGAATGGCGGGCAAAAGGATCTACATAATGACTAAGACAAAGTTGAGTACACACTAAGAGGAAGGGGTAGTCAAAGAGCAGTAGTTTAGAAGATAGTTTGCAACATATTCTCAGTCATATTTTATGTGCTAAATACAGAAAGAAAACATCAGGAATCATTTAGTTGCTGGGAGATTTTATATAATAAGAAAATTATTTATGGTTTTTAAGATTTAAAAGAAATATCCAAAAGTCAGCCTTCTTCTGCTCCTATAAATTTTGAGAACATCATGAAGACTTTTTAGATGACTTCCTAAATCCTCAATACCAAGTTATTTTCTTAGTGGAGTTTTCTGGGTTGATTTTGTTATTGCTTTTTTTTTCCTTTTTTTTTCCTGGGTTTGGTTTTGAAAACCTGTCAAAGAAAAAAAAAATCTTAGAACTGAAGAAAGGGGGATATTTTCATAAACAAATGAGATGATAAAAACTTATTACCTCTTAATAGTAAGATGTAAAAGGTTAAGAGACAGAATTTAGTACTAAGATGGTCTGTTACACTAAAAATAAAGTGTGATTTTGTGTGCCATCCGTATCCAAAGCTAAAACATTCTGACATGGTGGAATGTAGGAAAGATTAATATTTCTTGCAGCTCAATTATGAGAACTTTAACAATGTTCTAGTTACTGAGGAAATTCGCTGAATAGCAAAAGACTCCTGCATAACATGTCATTTTATAGTTGTATTTCAATGTCCAATTCCCCAAGACAAAACTGGTGCAAGTGATGATTCAAAGGGGATAGCATTTCTGTTGAACAAGAAATGAAAGAAAGGTTGAGTGGAGAAAACTTGGAGAAGATTGCTTTGCTGAATGAGTTTTGACTTTGTCACTAAACTCATGTGAGTGGCAGACCTTCAGAGATAAAACAGTGTGTGAAGGTACCATCTGCAGGAACTAAGAGGTTGGCAGCTGTCTCTTGTTGAGCTACAGGCATCAAAAGTGAGGCTGACAGCCCCAGATACTGAATTTTAAGGAAAATTTCCCTCCTGCAGGCACAGAAATATGGTCTCTTGCAAATTCTGTATTGCAGGGAGGTCCCTCAGAATTTCAGGCAAATCTCTTTCTTTCTTTCCTCCCTTCTTAAATCTTCGTAATAGCCTTTGGTTGACTCACTTCATAGCTCACATGCTACTGTTTTTTAAGCCTGGAACTGGCTGTGATTTCTTATGCTATTATCATGCTATTAGAGAAGCAATCAGAAAGATGCTGTGACAATTTTGTCATTCATCTTCAGTTTATGGCCACTCTACAGCACAAAGAAGAATTTCTGACTTTTTAACAAACATTTCAAGTAACAAACATTACACACAAAACCCTGAATATAAGGCACCCATTTCTAGACACTTTCAAAAACAGATTACAGGAGACTTTCTTGGTAAACACACATAACTATTATAAGCAGCCTATATTACTAATATAAAAAAGAAGGTAATGCTTGCTTATGCCCACACTAATCTGTAAAGCCTACCAGGGGTCTTCTCTCAAACACTTAATGAGAATTACCTCATCTGGAGTACTTCCAAGGTGCAGATCATGCAGTTTCTTACAAAGACCCTTGTCTTTTCCAGTCATCACACCCATCTGACGAGCTCTGTAAAGCTGCTGGTAAAGCTCCTTTGTCAGCTGGCCTTGGCCTCTCTGTGCTTTTCATAACACTGATCCACTGTGCAGCTCTGCACTGAGGTCCTCACCTGCCAGTGCTTCTTGCTCTTCTCTTAAGCCTGCTAACCACATAGCACCAGGTGATGAGACCTCATCTCAGGGCTATGATGCATGGTTCCAGACACAACTATGATGAACTGCTTTTAAAACAGTGTCATGATGGCTATACAGTTGACACTGGAAGTTAATTATGTCAAGCATTTATCAAGCTATAGCACAGGAGAGAAGGTGACAAGCCAGGCTTCACAAGTTGCTGATGGCAAGGCATTGGAATTAGTAGCATGATATGTAAATGGTCTGGCTCTGCTAATGCCACAGGAGACATCCAGAACAGGACTAGAACATTCCAGAGGAAGATAATTACTATAATCCAAAGAGGAATAATTCCTTCCTTCTTTAGGAATGGGTCATGTGATACCAATATTATGATCATGTAATCTCCATGCTTGACAGTGCTGATTTCTGTCTGACTCCTAAGACAAACCTTCCCTCTGTTCTCTCCCCATGTAATTGATGGGGATGGCATGAGAGCATCCACCACTGCTTCTGGTGCTGTCCACTGATTATCCTCAGCTGCCATGATGCTGTGGTCCTAATGTGATAACCATGTTTCTCCTACATGTGCCCTTAGATGACTGTTCGGCACTTCAAGAACAATGAGGAATTCATAGATCCCTTGTGAAGACCCTTTGCACAACATGTTATCTGAGGGCACACACCAACCACTTACTCATATCCTGGCCCTCTGCAAGTAAAGATATCACACATAAATAGTAAAATCTTCATCATATTTTTCCCCACCTTTGCAGGTTCTGCTGCTCCTGCCCAAGGACAAAGGACAGGAGAACAGACTTCAGTGCCATTGAGTTTAGACTAAAGATGAACTAGAACTGTTCACCAGCTCCCACAGTCAACTCACACTTCCCTTTCTTCATCACTCTTTATATCCCAGAGCCAAATCCCAGTGCTTCAGCCTGTATTCTCCTTAAAATATCTCCCATATATATGCCATTGTCCTTTAAGATTCTGTTTTTTCTAGGATGTAAAAGTTATGACAGTTTGCTATTTTTATCTTTCCAGGACTACAGTGAAGGAAAAAAGGAGTGACAGAGCTATAGGCCCTTCTAGTACACACTGATCCCCAAACCCACATGCACACTGCTAAGCACATAAATATTTTTCTGCTGCTGAGTCTGAAAACTGTTTACTGATAGCAGCTGCAAGAAACCTATGTTGAGTACTGAGGCAGGTTATTCAGGTTATGAGTAAGCCCTGAAATCTAAGGTATACCTAAGAGCACCCCAGGGACTGCCTGCTACATGAGGAGACTAATAACCAAGAGAGAGTTGCAACAGGAAGGGTAGTTGTTCTTAGAAGATCCAGACAATGTTGTTTGTAAATCACAGTTAAAATATTTTCCTACAGGACCTGCTTGTTTCCTCAGGCCATCTGGAATCCTTCAGAACCTGCTGAGATTAAACACATCCCCTTCAGACAGTGTCTTGTGTCAGGTTCCTTGGACTAATTGACAGAGAACATAAATACAGTTCTGGTTTGGCTGTTAAAAGGATCCTTGTTAAAGCATTCCTGTGAGGTTGGGACTGGGGATCTGTCTTTTCAGGCATCTGCTCTGCTTAGCCATGTGATGAGTGTAGGCTCACTGGGGAAAGGCATTAGCTGATGTTCCTGTTGGGTAGGTGCCATGGCCATGGTCACTTAAGAAGTGACAACTACCATGCCATTGCCCTCTGTCATCATATTCCCAGAGGCAGAAGCAGCTTTCCTTTCTTTCTTCTATCTCTTTTCTTTCTCCTCATCTTCAGAGAGAAGGTTTTCTCATCCCTCAGGAGATGGCTTTTGAAACAATTTCTGAGGCAGGAATATTTTACTTCCTCCTCACTTGCCCCAGATGGCCATTGCTGACTTTCTTATAGGCCTTCTTCAGACTCTTTCACCTTAATCTTGCAGATTTTTCTGTTCTTCCTATAATTTGTCAGGCCTCTGTAGGTGTAGATTTTGGGAAATGTTGCAAATATTCCAATTGCATGTAATTTCTGTCTACCAAGATAAATACAAAAACCCAGTCTGGGGACTGGGTCTTTCCTATAGTGATGCCATCATATTTCAAACATGAAAGGCTATCAAAGTGTAGATGTGAAAGATCTTTGTTCTGTTTGTCTAATGGAAATTCTGAAGAGGGGCTCTGTGAATGAGGGGAATTTGGCTCCAGCTGCAGGGCTGATTCCGAGATTCAGACAGGGAAGTTTCTAGATGACATTTCAGCTGAATGAGGAAGCACTCTGGAGGGCATTTTGAGGGCTTGGTGCCTCAGAGATATTGTTCCTTGGCTGGAGAGATCACTCTCTCTCATGCCACATTGACAGGCATTCTAAGGAAAATACAGTGTGGGGAACAAAAAAATAAAACAAAGAAATGCAGCTTATTTCAGCTGTTGATCCTCATAGAAAGGATTTTCTCTGTGACTGCTTCATGGCTACCATCAAGGTTGGCAGTAAGATTTCCCCTGACAGCTACAGACCTGAAAAGCAAGAGCAGCTCTGGCTTTGCAGAGGCCTCATCATAAGCCTCATTGTAAGAGTGAAAATAAAAATGGTTGCCACCTGGTTAGATTCAATTTATGCCTTTGTCTTGACTCTTTATTTTCTTGTTCTTGATTCCAGATTGCTATGTATTTAAGCTTAGAAGGCTTGTAATGTTGTCCTTGAGCTGGTGCAGACATTGGTTTCTTTGGTCCTGATGTTGTATCCTTTACATTTTTCTCCCTTTAGGTCCATAAGTCTTGCTGTGACTCAACAAACAGTATGTACTGAGAGCAAAGGCCTTCTTATGATTTAGGAAACATTCTTCTAAGGCAAAAGTCATATGAGTACTGGGGTTAAAATCTTTCAGTGTCCAATGACCCTACAAAGCCACCTATTTCCCATGACTCTTGCAGCTACCTCTTCACTTTGCTTAAAATGTGTCTATCAATTAAAATATATAAAAATATAAAATATATAAAATATAGGTTCAATTTAAAAACAAAGCAACACAACCTGTGGAGCACATCTGATAACTACTCCACCATATATCTAGGTCTTTATAATTGAGTTGCTCTGCTCTCTGCAGATACACATTGGCAGAGTGTTATTTGCAAAATACATGATTTCCTGCCAGTCCATAGCTTCCTCTTTTAGTCTAATTAGAGTCAATTATATCAGTATAGATCCAGGGGGTTCCACAAATGCAGACACAGTGAGATTCATATAATGTTAAATAAAAAGGGAAAAAAGGATACAAAAGTTCTTACATTAATTCTTTTAACGACTTAATATTTTGATGTGGTTTCCTTTCTGCCCTTGATTTATTGAAGTTAGGTTGTGGAAAGCAGCAAAAATGTAGTCATAGCTCTCTAAGCATTCTTCATATTTTGCTTTGGACTCATATCTCACACTAATATAACTTCCACAGGAGCTACATCTCTTTGTGCATAACTTGCTTACTAAAACAATGAATTCTCCTTGAGTACATGATTTGTGTAGTGTTTTCATGGTCAAATGCTTTTGTTATTATTAAAACAAAGATGTCTTAGTGGTGCAGGATGGTCATAGCTGCTGAAAAATGCACTGCTTTTACTTTTCATCGTGCTTTTCCTAGCCATTTTGTCTAATGCTAAAGAGGGGGGGGGAAAGCAGCTAAATCATGTTCCAGTTCATTCTCTCAGTTTCTCCTCATTTTAAGAAAGATGAGGAATGAATAAATAAGGAAAGGTGGTGGGGAAAGGTGGTGGTAAACTGGCGACAGGAAGCATTTGTAAGACAGGGCCTAGAATACTGTAGGAACTTATTTCTTAGTACCACAGAGTCCTTCAGAGATTCTGGATAGACTCAGCTGGGAATAAAGATTAGGACAAGGTGAAGGAAGGATGCTTGCTTGCTAAGCTCTGTGTGGGATAGTATGTTATTCTTGTGACTATTGTCTTTCTGGTAATGTGGTATCAGCCTTAGGTGAAATAGTTAAAATGAGGCTGTGAGTTCCCCACACTGCCTGCACCATTCTGCATCATTTTTATGATCACATAGAATCACAGAATCACTAGGGCTGGAAAAGACCTTTAAGATCATTAAGTCCAGTCTATGAATCATCAAGTCCAGCCTATGATGGATACTACATGACATATTAGAAAAACTAAGAAGGTTTTAAAAATATGCATTAGGTAACACGGGCTGAGATGAGTTGGCTGAAGTTAGAATAAAAAGATTTCTTGCTGGAAATATGTGATATAAAGGGGAGGAGTGTAAAAGCCAAGAAGTCTTTTAATAAAACAGGACAGCCACTGCAGACAAGGTATTGATTCTTCATTTGTTTTGCACTAAATTAAGACTATTTAGACTAGCTTATTAAGAGAAAGAGACAGAAGTTTATCAACAGTCAAAGTGAGGATTGCTATAAATGCAGGGTTCCTGAGATCCTGCATTTCAGCAGAGAAATATATCTCTTAGCTAGAAACTGTGTTGTTAAGAATAGTGTAGAATTTACTTTGTATACACATGTAGATAAATAAATATATATATATGGTTTAGCACTCCCAGTTTCTTCTGACTTGTACTGCTACTACCTACTTTTAATCTAAATGCATCTATTTTTCATCTATTTCCCTCTGAAGCCTGCCTAGCAGTTAAACATGTCAACCAGGATCAAGGTTCTTCACCCCCACAAAGGCTTTGGGTCAGTATAGGATGTATGTGCCCCAAAGGACATGGTTAGAATAAGCAGCAAGCAGAATGAAGCTGCTGTGCAACCCCCAAAACCAGACTAAGATCATAGAATCATAAAATCATAGATTGGTTTGGGTTGGAAGGGACCTTAAAGATCATCAAGGTCTAATTCTCCTGTCATGGACAGGGACACCTCCCACTAGATCAAGTTGCTTCAAGACCCATCCAATCTGCCCTTGAACATTACATAGATTGGTTTGGGTTGGAAGGGACCTTAAAGAAGGTCCATCAAGGTCTAATTCTCCTGTCCTGGGCAGGGACATCTCCTACTAGATCAAGTTACTTCAAGACTCCATCCAATCTGCCCTTGAACATTGCCAGGCATGGGGTATACACAAGTTCCCTGAGAAACCTGTTCCAGTGTCATACCACTAAATTTCTTCTAATGCCTAACCTAA
The DNA here is from genome assembly GCF_000747805.2 of Chaetura pelagica. NCBI lineage: Eukaryota > Metazoa > Chordata > Aves > Apodiformes > Apodidae > Chaetura > Chaetura pelagica. Next base: position 4,365,217 of record NW_009954102.1, on the reverse strand, counting down.
ATCTCACTTCTTCCAGTTTAAAGCCATTATCCTTTTTTTCTATCACTACAAGCCCTTGTAAAAAGTCCCTCCCCAGCTTTCCTGTAACCCATTCTGGTACTGGAAGGACACTGTAAGGTCTCCTCAGAGTCTCATCTTCTTCAGGCTGAACAGCCCCAGCTCTCTCAGCCTGTTTTCATAGGAGAGCTGCTCCAGCACTCTGATCATCTTTGTGCCCTCCTCTGGACTCACTCCAGCAGCTCCATGTCCTTCTTGTACTGGGGATCCCAGAACTGAACAAAGTACTTCAGCTGTGGTCTCATTGAAGTGGAGCAGAGGGGCAGAATCCCCTCCCTGGCCCTGCTGCCCACTCTTCTTTTGACACAGCCCAGGACACATTTGGCTTTCTGGGCTGCAGGTGCACACTGCTGGCTCATGTTGAGCTTCTCATCAACCAACACCGCCAAGTCTTCTCCTCAGGACTGCTTTCAACCCATTCTCCACCCAGTCTGGATTTGCGCTTTGGTTTGGCCAAATCATGTCAGTGGGTTGAGACTATGCTTGAGGCTGGAGACAGCAATCATAGATCTGTGAACCAGGGGTGAGATGTTACCTGTCTGAAGTTCAGATGCCCAGAAAGCCAAGTCCAGTGACTGCAAAGTTCCATTCTTAGACCTTGCACTGTTTTTGTATAATCAATCACATGGTGGTCCTTTGATTATCAGCATTTTACCATGTGTCTGTCCTGCATTCTGTGATTATTTAATTACTTCATTTAAATGCTGAAGCATTTAGCACTCAAAGCTAATAATTGTTGACTTCCTCTGTTCAGATCATACACTAGACCATGTTACTTTGAATTCTGAATTGAATGTTTCTCAGCTAATGTTTTCTTCTCTGTGAGGCAGAGTTTCTCTGGCTGATATAAGTCAGATCCTAGTACCCCTTGCTGAGTAGCCTGCTTAGTCACATATGCAAGTAAGCAGTTTTCCAGATTTCCTGAGTACCTCTCACCTAGTTATTAGTGATAGCACATTTAGAACATGGTGCAGACAGCTAGACTTCTAGCTTTTCAAACCTGCACAGAATTACCTTGTCTGCACACAGGGTATGAGTACTCAAATCTATTGAAATGTAATTGGATTAAGAAGCATGGCTTTTTTAGACTCTGTTGAAAATCCAGGCCATAACTGAGTCATAAGCTATGTATAACTGGGAGCATCACTTTCAGATGTAGCAACCTGAGTTTTTTTGTACAAGTGAGCTTATCACTCAAAGACACTGAGCTCTGACTAACCACATACAGAAGTGAATGAAAATCTTGACCTATTATTACAAATATTATTTGAGTGCTTTTATTCCACACTGCACTGTTCTAACCACCATATAACCACACACAAAATGTAAATCCCTCCCCAGACAGCTTACAAATTCAGTAGCTTTGCCTGTGCAAATCTAAAAATATGTTACTTACCTTTAAAGTTTACAAAATGTAATTTTTTGTATTGAAACAATAATTTCTGTAGGGCTACTGAGAACATGTTTTAATGCAATATCCAAGTCTCCCTGTGAAAGAAACCTGAACCTAAACAAATTTGTATGCAGAGTATTGGAAGGCCCATTGTTATAAATAATGCAAACTTCTTCAATATGAATATACTGTACATAGAAAGCTCATTTTCCTCCTGCACTGCTCAGGTCAGTTTTCACAAATGCATAAAATGTAAACATAATGTATTATAATTTGGTTAGGATGAACAGGGAGGATTTTATGTCCTATTAGGTTTTTTAATGCAATACTGTTATTGAAGTTGAGTTAACCAGCTTCTTATGATGTTTGTTAGGTGCCTGTAAGATTGAAAATGAGTTGGTGTCCAGAGCAACATAATAAATATTTATAATATGCTGATATTGTGCTCATTTGAGCCATAGATGAAATCAAATTATTATTACATCACAAAAATTCCTCAAGCACCAAACTATTAGTCTGGATTGACTTGAACTATATTAGTTAGACCTGGAACTAGATTTCAAGAGACCTCAATGTTTAGACTAGTTTCATGTTCATATTAGCTTCTTAAATATCAGCTTTTGGCAGCATCCAGGATATACATTCAGTGCCCTGGTTTTGTATGGGACTCTCTGGGTACTAGTGGAATATGGTTGTATTTTTACTGTCTGCTAGAGTAATACCCTTATTCCCTGAATTTTAGGCCTGTCAAAGGGAGTCAGGAGTGGCTATATGGCTAAACCAAGTGCACTAGTGCACAGTTAGGAGAATGGAGGAGAATACTTCATCTGCTTTCTAGTCAGGTCAAGAAAGATTCCTGCTCTGGGGAGCACCATTAAGCATGGGACAGCTTTGCACTGTACAAAAAGCTCATGCTTGCTTTATAAATTTGTTTAAGCCCTCTTCTAATTTTTTCAATGATTTTATCATCCCATTATTGAAATAGCAGATTTTGTCCCTTACTTGCATCCCTAGTGTACCTTCAGCTGAGTGGGAGACAGATTTAGAGAGCCAAATCCTACTTCCAGGTGATGGCTGTTTCTGAAGATGTGGAGAATGACAGATGCACACTAGCACATGTACCTATACCATATGAGTGAAGTCAGAAAAAACATTGATGTAGGAAGCTTTACATGATGCAGATTTAGCATATGCTCCAAAGAGCAAAGGGACATTTTGGTTTTGAACACCAGGTAAACATCTTCAGATTTGTTCTTAATTTTAATCCGTAAAATGTGAATCAAAGGTCTTCTGTATTTCAGAGTGGTACCCTAAGGAGAAGGGCTTTAAGATAGGCAGACAGGCACACAGTTAAGGCAGGAGATGGAATGGGAAGGGGAGGTTCCTAATTACTCATGCAGAAGGAGGTGATAGCAGCCATGCATGACCTAGAGAAGAACAGCTGTAAAAACTTCAACAGCTTTCAGATGCTGGTCACTAAATCTGCAGCTGGGCTTCTTTGGTGTGATGTGAACCATGTAGCTGTTGATTCCTGATGTGAAGATGCAGAACATGCCTGTTTCTCTGTAACATCTTCCTAATTTAATGCCTGGCAAGATGACATTGCTTCATTAGGACTTTCTGTACAGCAAAACCAAAGATCTCATGGGAAATCTGCAATTCCTTCCCTTTTTCCTTCACTTCTAAGATTTCCCACTAACCAATTTAAAGTTATTGTAATTTATGGCATGCAGTCTGGACAACATCTCCCTGTCCAGCAAAACTGCAAGGATTTTTGCATATTATCATAGAATCACAGAATGGTTTGGGTTGGAAGGGACCTTAAAGATCATCTAGTTCCAAACCCTTTCTATGGGCAGGCACACCTCCCACTAGATCATGTTGCTCCAAGCCCCATCCAACCTGCCCTTCAACACTTCCAGGGATGGGGCATCCACAACTTCCCTAGGAAATCTGTTCCAGTGTCTCAGCACCCTCACAGAAAAGCATTTCTTCCTAATATCTACCCTAAATCTACTCTGTTCCAGTTCAAAGCCATTATCTGTTGTCTTGTCACTACATGACCTTGTAAAAAGTCCCTCTCCAGTTTTCCTGTAGCCGCTCCAGGTACTGGAAGACTGTGATGAGATCTCCCTGGAGCCTTCTTTTCTCCAGGCTGAACAACCCCAGCTTTCTCAACCTGTCTTCATAGCAGAGCTTCTCCAGCCCTCTAACAGTCTTCCTGGCCCTTCTCTGGACTTTTTCCATGAGCTCCATGTCCTTCTTATGTTGGGTGCTCTAGAATTGGACACAGTACTCCAGGTGGGGTCTCACAAGAGAGGAGCAGAGGGGCAGAATCCCCTCCCTTGCCCTGCTGGCCACTTTTCTTTTGACACAGCCCAGGACGCGTTTGGCTTTCTGGGCTGTGAGCGCCCATTGCTGGCTCATGCTTCTCATCAACCAACACCCCCAGGTCCTTCTCCTCAGGGCTGTTCTCGTTCCATTCTCTGCCCAACCTGTATTTGTGCTTTGATAATTGTCACTGTTTAACTCAGGTTCGACAGGAATGCTCTCGATCCCCTCCCACCCAGGTAGGGAAGGAGAGAGAAAAAAACAGAGAGACTTGGCTGGATTGAAAACTAAATGACACAGCTTTTATTAAACACTAATGATAAAAGAAAAGATATACAATTATATACAAATATCTTTTGGAATGTGCAAACTGTCCTATTGCTTCCCCCCAGCCCCAGCAACTCCCACAGCATCTCCAGAGCTGTGAACAGTCCCGAAAAATCCCTGGAGCTGCTGGAGAGAGAGCAGGGGGATGAAGGTCGGGAGAGCTGGAGCCTGGACGTCGATGGTGGTGGAAGGACGGAGTCCTCCCTGGACACCGGCCATGGATGGAAGAGAAGGGGAGAAGAAGAAGGAAGGAAGTTGTCTTCTGTGATCTCTGACCTTCCTCTGAGCTTATATAGATAAATGGAATGGAATATCTCTGGCCAATTTTGCTGTCTGTCTAACTCAGCCTCCTACGGGGAGGGGGGTCATAGATCCCCTCGTAGTGTCTGAGCTGGCAGAGTAAAGATGCGACCTTGAAGACCCAGCAGTTAGAAAAATATTCCAGCTGTTATCAGCCTAAGCTGGAACACTTTGCTGCTAGTTAAAAGAAAGCTTGCTGAAGGAAAAAAATTCAGTAAAAGTGATTTCATCCTGGCTCAAACCAGGACAATAATGTTAACAGCTGTTCTGCACATTGTCACTTTGTACATCTCAGCCATCAGGGAAACTGAGGGATGAAGCTCAGATATTCTCTCTGATATTGTCCCTGATATTAAATGTCCTATCATATTTACCTTGTGCCACCAGAGGTCCTATTTAAATCACTGTATATACTTGGAGAAAAAGATATTGATATGGGAAAGATTTTAAGAACCTAGGTGTTGGGAAAAGGGTATTAAAATAATTAACAGCTGCATGTTAATGGGAGAGCAATATGCATACATGTGGGGTTTTTTGTAGCTCTACCTCTATGTGTTCACTAGAAGATTAACTGCTGTTAGCAGAAAAGCAGAATTTAATTGGTTTATTATGTAACACCAAAGACCAAATCCTCTGTGTGCACTCTGCTAGAATTGAGACTACAGCTGCCTTTGAGTTGAACTGGGTCAGAAATTCAACTGTTACTCTTAAAATTAATTATTTATTTATTTAATTTAAAAAATAGATATAAATTGGTCACTTTCTGACATAACTCGGCACAGAGGGTCTTTCTTGGTTAAAATGTAAATTTTAGTGGGTGGAATAATAATAGAAATGAGACCTTTGTCTCTTGAAATTAAAGTGCTTGTAAAGCTGAAGCTGCCAGCTTTGTATATTGCAGCCTGAGGAGATAATATACTGAATCATTCATTTCCTTTTCCTATTCTTTTTGCATTCTTCAAAAGCACATTCTGTTTCAAGTAATTTCAGTCCAGTAATGAATATAACACTGACTGACTCACCATCATACAAGATCTGCTTTGGGATATCCTTTATCAGGCTTTGATTCTGTGCAGTCAGAATACTGAGAGAAATGGGAAAAATGTAACCTACCACATGGTGAGCTGATGCTTTCTCTTGATGCTTTTAAATTATTGGGCCTTACTTTGATGAAATCTTACATTTTAATAGATATAAATTGGTCAGTTTCTGACATCTTTTGGTACAGAGGGACTTTCTTGGTTAAAATGTAAGAAGTAGATTTTTTGTTCAAATTATTTTTGCCATGATAAGGGTCTGTCTTGGCTCCAGTGCTGTCTTTTCATTAATAAACTGCGTGATGGAGTGAAAGGTCTGTTTGTTACATTTTTGGATGGTGTTGTGCTGTTGATATGTCACAGGATGGGTTTGCAAATAAAAATGCTACTGGCAAACTTGGACATAGTACTGAAAAATGGACCCTGTTGAATAAATGCAAAGTGTTGCACATAGGAAAAATTAGTTGCTCAGAAGGAGATGTATACTGCCTGGGGTGAAGTGCTCCTTGGTAGCAGAACTGCATAAAATGAAAAAAGAATGAGCACTTAAGGTGAATTTTCAAATTATTTCATGTTCTGAAAGAGATACACAAGCTGAAATCAAGTTTAGAAACAATATGACATAATTCTTTCACTCTAGTCAAGCCAATTCAACTTTGGATAAGAGGTGTGTCCAGGTTGAACACTGAAGTTCAATCAATAGTTGGGCCAAATGGACCCGTTAGACAAGGGATCAAAAGCCTCCAGACATGACCAAGGAAAAAGAAGGGATAAATGCAGTATGCTGAGAGTGAAGACCCTTTCAACAGTCTTTAAATACATAGACATTAGTCTGCATGTAGAGCCTAGGGAAATGTCATGGACTTACATTTCAGGAAGGACAATTCAAATTACGAAGTAAATCTCCCCAGTAGTAAGGAGAAGCAATGAACAGGTTACTGTGTGGCATTTCCAGCATGGTCTATTGAAAAGTTTACAAATGCCTCCCTTGGGAATGTCTTAGTCCTAATTGATCTTGTGTAGGAGAAGGAGAAAGATAAAGTGATTGATTCAGTTCTTTCTAGTCCCATTAGGCTAAGACTTCAGGTTCAGCTATAGGCAATAAAACGAACAATCTTTTTTCATTAAATGCAGGTTTAAAATTTTCTGCTTACAACACAAATCTGTTCAGACAGCTATGACACTACAGATGAGTTTCACATGGAAATGTCTTGGATTAGATTTTCTCATTTAAGAAATACAGTTTCATAAACTGAAAAGCACTCAGTAACATTAAATGAAGGTTATAGTTGCAGATCTCAAATTTGCATGAAACATTAGTACTTCACAATTCATGTTGCCTTTGAAACTGAACCATTGCTGTCAAACATTCTTAAAGCTCAGCAAACTTTTTAAAGTAACTATGACTTGATTCTCTAATGGGCCCAGTGTGTGAGAGAAAATGGGCTATATACTGAGAAGTACATTTTTATTGAGATTTAACAGTCTTTTTATTGAAACTACCAATAAAATAAAGTAGTTGATAAGGAATTATGTGAAATGACAGTGAAGGGCTTTCTGCAAAATTTTTGCAAACTGAAAATAGTGCATTTTAGTCAGTTGAAGCTGATTATATGTTACATTTCAACTCACTTGGTACATAAAAACTACATCTTGACCTGGCAGGGATGATTAAATCTCAGTCTTTTAAGAGGAGTGTTTGATGAATTATAGGGAAAAACATGTGCATTCCATTAATAAATCTGGATAACTTTCTTGTAGGAATATGTTAAAAAAAATTATTAGGAATATACCAAACATTCTATGAAAGTTTAAGGGATCTGAATTGACTGTAGGTCCTTTAAGACACAAACCAACAGGAATGATTTTAAGGAAATGCACCATCTGAGAGAAATGATATCATTCTGAATCAAAACACACACAGGTTTACAATGGAATTTATTTTGTTTTAGAAATTCACCAGCTTCCTTTGCACATTATGCTTAAACTTTTGCCTGGGGGAGAACCTGGAATATACACCTGCCTATGCAGGACATTCTTCAATTAGAGAAGAACAACAAAAAGCAATAATAAAGAACATATGGTAGTACTTAGTTTTCAGTTTAATTCTGTAGAGGAATCAGTGGAAATCTTAACTGTTGTTGAATCTCTGGGAGATTTTCATGATGTGAAATCTGAAGAAGGAATTCACATGGTTGTGGAAGTTATGGTGGTACAGATCTCAATGTAAAGCCTGGGTTACCTACTGAGGGGAATACTGGGTAGGTTTATAAAGTTGATAGTAGGTTGAGCCATCTGATTTAGGCATAATCTAGACACATTAGGAAGGAAGGACAGACTTTCAGGAAAAATTGTGCCACAATGGTTTACATCTTAAAACAGCAGGGGAGAGCTAATGCAGATTATGAAAACAAATTCAGTGGTGAAGTCATTGTAATTTCTTCTAGGTGGATAAGAAGTGATTTAGTGTATAATCTACAGATGTACAAGATGGAATCCACTTTGGTGGACATTCTTTGCTTGGCCAAGCTAAGGAAAGAGCATTACTGAAGCTCAAGCTTAATTTGCACATGTATCCTCAATTTGAGACTTCCAGTATTACCCCTGTGTTTTGAGAACAACAGATGTGCTTTACTGACATACTTACTAAATGCATTTTTCCTGTTCTTAGAACCTCAGTGGAACTGATGAGGAATACAGAAAACAAAATAACTGCTTTGAAATTAAATTATTTTTTAATAATCCATATATTCTGACTTCAACAAATGTGTAATACGTGTGAAACTGCAGCAGAGGTTGATTAGGATCCAGGAGGGTCTGCATATATTTTGCACTACTAAATGTGCCCAGAGTAGATGACTTTTTTAGAGCAGGGGAAAATATATGAGGGAACATAGTTCAGTTATCACAGATAAGACCATAAACTGGGAATGATACCTGCACTGATTTGGAAGAAAGCTTGACAGGCAGTGGATTAACACTTTCTCTTGGATTTAAAAAACGTGAATGCTATTGTTCCACTTGTGAGCATTTCTGTTCATTTCAGAGCATGATTGCATGCAAAAATGTGTTGCATTTTGATTCATACTTGTCACATGATTTGTTCTTATAAAAACATTTCCAATTTACATGCACAGCTGATGTGAAATAGCAACCACAAGCAGATTTAGAAAGCAATCTCTGAAAATCCAGCCAAGTAGATTTGCCCTGGAGTGTTATTGAGAGTAATATGAGAACCCCATGAAAAGTTACAGCCTTATAAAATATAGTGGACTTTACCTTATTCCATATTTATGAGCTATAGTGTCAATACAGCACTGTTATGAAGTTGAAATGGTACCAACATTCTTAGGGTCTGACCCTGCCAACATTGACTCAATATTGTACTAGTAATTTTAATCATGTACTTGTGTATGTGCAGAATTAGAACTTTAATCCCTGTTTTATGTTCTTGTTAGTCACTTAGTCAAAGCAAAGGCACATGTGAAAGGAAAAAATTCAGCAGGTATAGTGTTAGTCCAAAGGTGTGCTGCACTGGAAAGTTTGAGGAAAATTGGTTCAGCTATTTTTGAGTTAGCCAAGTGTTTTTCAGATGTTAAGAAAATTGTTTCAGCTATTTCATGCTTGGGTAAGAGTCTTGTTTAAAAACATCAGGCCTGGTGTGCATCTCTTCTTGAAGGAGAAATGTGTGCTCTGCTTTGTGAAAGGGAAGTTCCTTTTGAAATATAAGAGTAATAATCATCAAACATTCAGGAAGAGGATATTATTCCCTCCTAACTTCCTCTGGAAGAGGACTGCAGCTCCCTCCAGGCTCTGCCTGTCTGAAGATTGCCTACAGATTCAGAGCAGTCCAACCATATTTCTTGTGAGTAAATGCAGACCAATGCAAGGGGGGATGTCAAAAGTAGGGATGAACTTTTAAATGTAACCTAATTTAATATGCCTTGAAATGCGTTGCTGTACCTGATCTGTTTCTGGGTGTAAGAGCTGCATACAGTCCAGCAGTGAATACGAGGAACTACCTTGTCTTTTCAACATTAAGGCAGTTCTTAAAGGTCTCAAACAAGCCTCAGAGCTTCAATACTGACCAAAGAACAACAATGCCCTGTACTTTAGTAGTAAAATAGTAGAAAAAACTCCTCCCTTGCTTCCCCCACACACATAGTGTCAGTTTGTTGCTGGAAGGGCTTTCTCTGAGTTAAAGATACTTTTTTTTTTTTTTTTTTTTTAAAATAAATAAATCTGTGATTGGATATTTCTGGGATTCAGTCAGTTCACATTATATTGTCAACTTTATTTTCTTACCCAACTACATTTATACACAAAGTATGTTTAATTGATAGTGTAATTGAGAGTAATATTTTTTAGCTTCTACATTTCTATTTGCAGGTACTACCTTGCAAAACAATTCTGTTTTGGGCTAAAACTGTGCATGTTGTGCTAAGCCAAAGGTTGCTTTGCTCAGAACATATGCAGAAGGTTTGATAGCTTTCTTTTACTTTCCTGGGCTATGCATACAAATTAATTTAGCTATTCTAGTGGTGGAAATATTTACCAAAATCCTCTTCTTAGAAAGGAACTTAAAGAGAAACAATACATTTATGCAAGGAGAAGGTCAGCTTTAATCCTCACGACTCAAGAAATACAGTTAGGTTTATCATAGAAGTGTTTTCACACAGAAAAGAAAGCTAAGAAGCTGCTAAATGTATTTGTTATTTTCCCTTATTGTTCACCCAGTCTCTAAGTATTTAAGTTCATGGAATTTCATGAGCCTGATCTGATTCGTCAGTTTAGAAACCCTTAGAGGAACCTTCCCTTGAACACATACACTTGCAATCAACATATTTGGGGGAATTTTAGAAGTCTTACCTGCTCTGGCAATAACTATGTCTATTGTTGGTTTTGAAAAAATTACCAGCTTTTCATTGGATGATTCCCAGCTCTTCAAATGAAAGTTTATTACAGATAGATCAGTAACAAGTTCCAATCCTCCCAGGGCCAATAACGATTTTGTAAACTTATAGGAAGAAGTGAGTATTCATCAAAACTATATTGTGAGTTAAAAATTGCTAAATTATTTGTTTTCACAAAATGGAACTTCTTATAACTATTGATGCACAAACTTAACAGTTTGTATTTTGTGCATGTTGGTGGGTGATAATGTAAGGCCATGGCCTGCCAAATGTGTCCAGGCAAAGGGAAAAGGTTGTAGTAACTGTAGGAGGTGAAACTTTGAGTTTTGTGGACATAAGCCTTCATTTAGGGCCAGCTGTACAAGTTATACTCAAATTAATAAAGCACTTATTTGTACCATGTAGAGCTTCAGTGCAACTTTGTATGTGAATAAGTGCTTCTCTCCTTGAGTCTGTTATTTCTGTATTGCACAGCCCATACTGTTAATCTAACAAAATTATTTTCTGGCATCCCACACTTCCCAACAGGATATGGAACAAAACCAAGGTTTTGAAGACTTTGGGTGGATTTTTGTTGAATTTTTTGGCACTACGTAACATCTGCCTCAGGCATCTGATTCAAGTGACCAGTGTCTTGGTGTTTTTGTTCAATGGAGAGGGATCTGCTCCCTTTCCTGAGGCTGTGCTGTATAAACAGTCAAAGTACGTGCTCTAGAACTTTACAGTAAGAAGCATACCTTTTCACTTGGCTCTTTTGGGAGGCAAGAGTGGTTATCCATGCATAAAATAAGTGGTGTGAAAACCTGCTGCTATTTACTAAAAATCTTGAGGATTGTGGCAGAAGTATAGCTTGGGGTTAGAGGCCCTGTCCTGAACAAAAGACAGGCCTGTGACCAATGCCAGGAGGATGTGCCCATGGTTTCATGGATTAGCAACATCTCTTGAATCCTCACACTTGATTCAAGTGACTGGCCCTTCACTTGCTCAGAAGAGATGAAACTTTTTGTGTGGTCTGCCCAAGGGAGGACAAATTTGACTTCTCTGTACAGAGAATAAATGAAGGGTGTCATAAGTGTGTATCCTAACAGGTCATTCTCATTCTGCTGCACAGGAAGACATCTGCTTTTTTCCTTTTGCTTCTGATTGTCTCAGAGACAAACTGAGCTACTTTACTCATCTGGAGAATATGAGAGTCCTTGAGCAGCCTTGTGAATTAAATGGGAGTAATCATGAAGGAAGATAAGAATCAGTGGGAGCAAAAGGTATCAGACTGGCCTTAATCAGTATGGTAAGAGCTGGAAAAAGAAAAATAACAACAAAAACATTCAGATTGAGATTAAACAAGGGGTAGCTTGCTACAGCATTTTTAAACCAGCCATATGTCCTCTCTAGTAAAAAACCTATCAAAAAACACTCTGCTTGTTTTGTTTTATTTTATTCTGCCTTTTTTTTTTTTCCCTTTTTTTCTTTTTTTCTTCTCCCTACAGTGTAGTCCATACACAGCCAATCTTTGTGGTTACAGACAGCTGAGAAAATTTAGTACAATTTCAGCTTCAGTGCTCAAATTGTTTTTCTATAGGCCAAGTATTTTAAAACAGCTTTACCTCTGGTCCCAGGTGTTGCTGAGGCAGCAAAGTCTTCATGAGTCCCCACAAATCAGCAGGGAAAACTGCTGAGGCAAGAAAAATCTTTAATTGTGCAACCAAAAATACTAAGAAAAAAAAATCAAACAAGCAGCATTTTTTCCCAATTAAGTGTTTCTGTGTTCCCATCAAGAAACCCATATGAGTCATTTTGAAATTTTTCAGTCATACCTGCCTCTTAGGATGGTTTACTTGGACACATGTTGTGGTGAATCACTACTTGCTTATTGAAAATAACATTGTGGGGAGCCTGGGACAGAGTGTGAAATTCCATATGAAAGATATTCTTAATGTCAAGTAAATGTTTCAAATTTGTGCGACCACTGAATAAAGCAAGAAACCAAGACCATATTCTGGCACATGGGTGTACAGGTTATAAACTGGCATCACAAGTTGGAACTGGCATCAGTGAAGAGACCTGAAATGAGTAAGAGAACTAAATGAGGGTGGCATTTCAATAAAGGGTTCATAGAGGAAGGAAAATGGGAACAAAGGGGAAACAGAG
>NW_009954102.1:4329014-4352681 GCF_000747805.2 Chaetura pelagica | reverse complement strand
GTGAGGGAAGTTCAGTTTCTTCAGTTTTTAATCCAGCGGTTTGTGTGAACATTCATTTCTCTGATCCCCAAGAAATTTCTACAGGAAAGTTTAAATGATGTTTTATTTTCTTATCAGGTCCCACAGTATTTCCCTAAATGCTCAATACAGTCATGAGGTAAAGCAGTACCACATCTGCTGGCTTTACTTTTCTCATGGCAATAAGAATGCAATCCCAGCTGGCAGCAGAAATGGGTGAGATTTGATGCTGGCAGGAACTGCTGGTTCGGTACTACAAGACAGAACTTTGGACATTGATATTCATGTTATGATTATTATCAGCAGGATATAATAGAATCCCAGAATGGTTTGGATTGGAAATATTTGGATGAAAGTTTGGATTAAAGTTTGGATTAACAATCATCTAGTCCCAACCCCCTTCCATGGGCAGGGACACCTCCCACTAGACCAGCTTGTTCAATTCCTCATCCAGCCTGTCCTTGAACACTTTTGGGAGGGGCCACCCACAGCTTCCATCGGCAACCTCTTTCAGTGTCTCACCACCCTTACAGGAAAGCGTTTCTTCCTAATATCTATCCTAAACCTACCCTCTTCCATTTTAAAATCATTTCCTCTGGTCCTATTATTCCATGCCCTTGTTAAAAGTTCCTCTCCAGTTTTCCTGTAGCCCCTTTAGTTACTGCAAGGCCACTACAAGGTCTCCTCGGAGTCTTCTCTTCTCCAGGCTGATCAATCCCAACTCTCTCAGCCTGTCTTCATATGAGAGGTGCTCCAGCCTTCTGATAGTTTTTGTGGCCCTCCTCTGGACAGCTTCATGTCCTTCCTATGCTGGGGGCTCCAGAATTGAATACAGTACTCTACTGTTGGGGTCTCACAGGAGTGCTGTAGAGAAGGAGAATCCTCCTGGTGTGACCTCCTGGTGTCATGATCCAATAGTCAGATACATGGGTTGCCAAGACGTCTCTTTGTTTAACACTGCTTATCTCTTGGATGTCTCCAGGCAAACACCAGATCCCATAAGTGTCTGAATACCTCTTGAATTGTTCAAGAGAAGCACCATATAACCCGAATATCACAGCTGGCCACGCTGCTTTTGATGCAGCCCAGGGCAGGGTTGGCTTTCTGGGCTGCAAGTGCACATTGCTGGCTCATGTTGAGCTTCTCATCACTCAGCATCACCAAGTCCTTTCCTTCACGGCTGTTCTCAATCCATTCATGCTGGAGATGGTGGTTGCCTGCACCAGAGACTCTAGGTCAGGGCTAGAGACAAGGAACTGGCTAGAAATCTGTTCCTGGATCTAAAAATTTGCCTCTTAACCATGCATCAGGAAAAGAAAGAAACGCTGAACTTCCACATCCTTCCCCTCCACTCCTCAATCCCTCTGCCCAAGAAGAGGTATGTGAGCAAAAACTGTAACTAGCATCAGCTTTCCTGGTTTTCTTTGGATCATTCTTAATTTCTTTAGGAGGTAATGAAGTACATGCTTGAAGGTCCTAATGAGGATTCTGCTACCAAGCAGACCTTCATGAAGATGTAGCCCTCGTGTGGCTATCTTACTCACTAAACCTGTTTCAGACAAAGTATAGTGATATTGTAAGCAGCAGGGTGAACAAAACTAACTGAAGGAAGGTTATATAGATGAATTAGTGCACTCCCTGATGGCTTGGAAACTCTTGAAAGTCTACCAAAAGAAAATTAATTAATAGAGTATTTAATTTATTGAAAATATTTTTGAATAAGAGTATGTTTCTGAAGGTGATGAAAGTGCTTTTAAAATACTTTGATGTATTGATTAGTAGAGTTAATTTGTCACCTGCACATTGTTATTCAATGTTACTGACTGTGTCAGTTAATGTGTTTCCTGAATATGAATATTTAATGGTCTTGTATAATGATCATTATGTTGTTTCAAGCTTAATAAATTGTTCAGATCCCTTAAGCCTTTAATACTTTTTTTTTTTTTTTTTTTTCTTAAGTAAATATATAAAAAACCCTACTATCTAGCTGCTGCTCCACCTTGGCATCACTGTATGTGGACTTCTGGTAGATATTTCAGAAGAAATGGATAATTTTTCATAGAGGAAGAGAGTTTCTGGGCAATAAGATGAGGTCCATCAGCATCAAACAGTGAAAAAAGAGAGAAAGGAGCTAATTTGTCATGGGGTGACATCAAGTCTCAGCTCTTCCAAGTGGATCTTTTAGTTACATCAACTGGCTCACTTTCTGTATATGAGAATGAGGGAGGTTTTTAAAGTTAAAATTAAGTGGTGGCATATAGTCAAATACATAAAAATGAGCCATGAATACATTTGGGTTGGAAATCAGGGAACATTTTTTTAATACCTGAAGAGTGGATGAAGAGTTTTGAGGGATTTAAAGATAGATCTTGCTCAATGTGTTGTTTTGGGCAGCAGGAGCCCAGACCTGGTGATCCTGATCCTTCAGTTCCATTTGAATTTTTGTATGTTTGAAAGATTTGCATCTGAAGTACTTACATGTGGCTTCGTAGAAAAGTAAAACTGTGTTAAAAATACTCAGAGAGAACACGAGATCTACAAAGACTTTACATTTTGAGCTTATATACCCAAAATAAAGCACAGAAGATGGGATTAAACTACCATAGTTTTAGATGTCATACGTCTCGATGTTCACATCTAGCTACACTCTCAATGATCCCTGAACAGTCACTGGGCAGAAATAAGCAATTTCAGGGGCTCATTTGTCTAACCTATTTTAGATACCCACTTTAGGAAGACAGTAATAATGGAAATGGTTGATTTTCTCCTTTTCCTATAAAAGTTACCTTGGATAACTGCAAGTTTTTCTTTTGCAGGTCTTAGCTGTGATCAGACAGAATTTATCCAGAATGATTTTACTACTAAGATTTTGTTCTATGTTCCAGAGTTACGATAGATTTTTTTTAATCAATTAATTAAACAGATATTGATAAATATTAAAATAAGGGCTTAGTGCAATTGAAGAAAAAGTTGTATTTAAGAAAGGCATTTATTCAGACTAAAGCTTTGACTTGGATATCAGAATAGTTTCTTGCCTTTTCAGATGCTTTATCTCATTGCAGGAGAAAAAATTCTTCTTGGTTACATATATTTAAAAGAAGATATATATCAACAAAGCTGTGACTGCTTCTTTAGAGTTCATAGAAATATTCTATTGCAGTGTGGTAAACACCCTGCAACACTTAGCAAAACACATCAACCCATGTCTTCCTATCAAAGATTCATCTTGGCAAGCTGGGCTGATGACTGAACATGTGGTGAGGTGATCATGGATCAGATGGGTCAACAAGATGAGGATTCACGTGCAAAGGAAAAGGACGTAGAATTGGAGGTAAATGTTGCTTCTTATATGAGCCTGGTAGAAAATCACTTGAATAATGATCATTCATCTATCAAGCATTTAGCAGTCACTCAGTTCAATGGAAAAATCTAAACTGATTGTATGGAAAAGGTATAAACAAAGAACAAAATATCTGGGTATTTTAAAATTCTGAATAGAGATCCTACTAAAAATATGGTAAGGATTTAACAACCACCTTTGGTTGCCAAGAAATTCTTTCAGCATATTGAGACCTTCAGTATGTTGCAGGGACACACAAAATAGCTACATAAATTCTTTATTAAGAGATTCACAGTGGGGATGGAACTCTCTTATTCCATGTTGAACCAAAAGATCAGTTCCTCTGTTTCCAGATGGTAGATGCTGCTATAGGTTCATCCTTATTTGTCTTAGTGTCTGTATTGATTCCATTTTCTATTCTATACATGCTTGATACACTATGGACTGGTGTGAGAAGCAAAAATCACCTTTGTGATTTCCTTAGTGTTTGCTGATATTCTGCTATTGCAGCATGATACTCTAAGGTTTTTGCATTCCACAGGGGATCAGTTGAATTCTCCTGGTTCTCAGGAAGAGCTGGAAATGGATTATTTAGATTTCAGGCATGTATTCCTTGGGGGAACATTGAAAACATTGGGAAGCTGCTCCCCAACAGCTTTTTTTTGAGATTGAAAGGGATCAGTGTAGAAAAAAACACGTGACACCAGACAAGGGTTGGGGAACTGCTGCTTGAAAAAGGAGCGACAGTAACTGGCTATAATAATCCTGCTCATTTTGGAAAGACTTTTGACCACCAGACCAATGTGGTCAGCAGATCAGCTGAGAAGGTTTTGGTACCACCTTCTGTATTTCATGCACCGTTGTTGTTATCTGTTAAACACTAGTGCCAGACTGTGAAAGATGTAGCAGGGAGAAATGTTACACCAGTCTAGACAGGTCTTTATGTCAGTGAAGATGAGGAAACATCTGGCTTTTGATGTGCTGTTTTCTTCAATTTAGATAGTCATCTTTAGACTCAATAGCAGCATTTTCTTTTTATGGAGTCCCAGTGAGAAAAGCAAGATTTTTCATTTTAATTTTGACAGGCTGAGAGTTGGGGTTGTTCAGCCTAGAGAAGAGAAGGCTCTGAGGAGACCTTATAGCACCTTCCAGTACCTGAAGGGGCTACAGGAAGCTGGGGAGGAGCTCTTCATCAGAGAAGATAGTGATAGGACAAGGGGTGATGGTTTTAAACTGAGAGATCAGAGATTTAAGTTAGGTATTAGGAAGAAATTCTTCACTCTCAGGGTGGTGAGGAACTGGAATGGGTTGCCCAGGGAGGTTGTTCATGCCCCATCCCTCAATGTTTTTAAGGCCAGGTTAGATAAGGTTTTGTGCAACCTGATCTAGTGGTGGGGTTCCCTGCTCATGGCACGGGGGTTGGAACTTGATGATCTTTAAGGTCTCTTCCAACCTTAATGATTCTATGATTCTGTGATTCACCAGGACCATTTTCCCATCACCACACTTCATATCCCACCCTTCTGTTCCGAAATATTACCCATCTATTTCTCCAGCTCCATGGTATATTTTTCCTGTTTTGTTAACCCTTCTTGGGCAGTTCCTATCTATTATTTGCCTTGTTTATGCTCTTTTTTTTTCTCTTCCCCATTGACACCAGAACAGACTTCACATCCTCCCTCTGCCCACTGGCCTCTTCCCTCTGCTTCGCTTACCTGTCTCCCTACCCTTCTTCAGAAATACTTGCTTCACCACAGCTAAAATCACAATGTCACAACCACATCCTGGTTTCCTGTCTCTGATCTTTGGACCTCATACAGATCTGGATCTCTTCAAGATAATTTTGATACTGCTGTTTTGCAGGTGTTTTCCTTCTCTCAGGATTGCAGTCCTGACAAACTGTGTAGGAGTTTGGGATTTTCAGGTGCATAGAAATGGAAGTGACTTCCTATGCTGCCAGGCTCTGTACCTTACTACAACAGGGAACTGTTGCAAACTCTCATTTTACAAACTGATTTTAAAAGTCTTTCAATTATCATCAGAAAATATTAACCAAAATGAGTCATAGGGGAACACAGTAAGACTGTGACTACAGAACAGTGTGCTCTCACGTTTCTAGGTCTGACATTTGCATTGAGCATGAGTATTCAAAATGATAGTGAATATCTATTCAATGAATTAGATTTTATTAATAATACATGCATTAGAATTATTTGTAAGGATCAGAGACCTGGTAAACAAGTAGATTTCCTTTATTGAGACCAGAATTTCTTGTTCTTCCTTACACTTCAGAGATGCTGAAAGAAACCTTGAAACTCTGTAAACTTCATGGGGAAGTACATTCTTTTTCTGGTTTTGTAGCACTTTGCCAGTAATATCCTGGTGTGTGACAGCAATACTCATAATAAGTATTAATAATAATTAGCTGCTATTTTTATGAACAACAAGCTTTACTTTTTAAATGATTATTTAAAATTGTCACACTTGCTACTGTTGCCAATCCTGTGGAAAAAGTTATTTAACTTATATTAAGAAATCAGTTTATTAATTTCTTTTTTTGAAAAGTGTTGTCTAATATGGTCCAGGCACAGACCCTTTGAAAGACAAGTCGCTTCTGTTGCTAGGAGACCATAACCATAAAGTTTCAGGAAAAAGTATGTTTTATTTTAAATAAGAAATGTAGATTAATGAACATGCTTAACAGGCAAAGAACAAAGCTATCACAGCTATCTCTATTATATCAAAGAATGGTTGAAATGTTCAATGGATATTTTAAGAAAGAAGTAGAAAGAGGAGATCTTCAAAGGAAGTCTAGCCAAATTGAGAGAACCAATGAGTCCAGAGCATGCTGGCAAACCAAAAGTTCCCAAGTAACTCTACGGGATATTAAATCTCACATTTCAAGCTTTAAACTTATCTCTGTCAGCAATGAGAATCAAATTTACTTTGGGAAAGAGAGAATCCTCCATCTGTATTTTCCAAACAGAAAGATTTGAATGAAATGTTTTCTTGCTGTTTCTTCTGGTCCTGCCCATTTAGGACTTTGTAGATTTCTGAAACTTGGAGTGTTGTTCATCAGTGTAGGGTAAATATTGGGCTAGAGGGTTTTGGCTTCGATCCACTGTGGAAATTCCTAAGTGTGTCAGCAATAACTACCTGTGTACAAACTTAGTAGTGTTTAGAATGCACATAAAAAAATCCAGTCTCATAAAGTATTAGCTGAAGGTAACTGAGAGTCCAGTATTGATTGTCTTAGTTTCACTGAGTAGCACCTTAACCTACAAAAAGTCTGCTGAAGGCTAAGAAGGTTTCTTTTGGAAAAAAACCCACAAGTACAGGCATTAAAATCTGGCCCTGCTGGCTCAATATTTATCTAGTTGTTTAATCCCACAGGTCTTGATCTAGTTTAAGACTGCTGAAAATTGACTCAAGAGTAGACTAATTAATAAGTTCATAATAGTATCAAAGAGCAAGAAATATTTAAAATGGCTGTTTCTGCAAGGAAATCAAATTGCTTTCTGAGAACTAGCAACATGAAACAAACTGCATATCTCTTCAAGGGGAGTTACATCAGTTTCAGCTGTAAAACTTTGTGTTTTCAGTAGATGTCCACAAAGGAAATCTTTAGAAAAGAATCTTCTCAAGAGGTAAACTTTGATTTCCTGAGCTATTGAAAGCTCCTGGTTAGGCAGAGGTATCCTAGAACAGAGCCAGAGAAAGAGATGATAGGCATTATTAGGAATATTGTAGATATTGCCACATGTGCAGAGAGCAGGGCATAGCAACTCAACCAGAAATATCCTGATACACGAGAAAGAAAATGCTACAGCCATCATCCATATGCAGTGGCTTTTATTGATGTGGTGTTCTTGGGAGACCTCTCCCTGGCAATTCACATCTTGTCATCCTCTTTCAGCTGAGTCAGTCAGGGTGCAAATTTACAAATGAAGAATTGAAAGGCAACTGTGGGACCCGAGCACCTCCCTGACACAGGCTGAGATGTGCCTGCGGAGAGAGACAGTGATTGGAAACGCTTTGCTTAAAGCTGAGGGCTGATTCCCTGTTCACCACAGGCCTCTGCCATACTGTTTGCTTGCAGTTAGTATAGGGAAGACCAGAAATGGTGCAATTCTCCTCAAACTTTGCGGGAGACAAGGGACATATGCTGCATATTACTGTCACTTTTGACTCCGAAGAGAATATGTATCTATTTCTGCTAAAGTATGGCATATGTGTTGTCTGGAAGGCCTGTGTTTGTATCTACACAATAACAGTGAGATGTGGAAGTCTGTCATGGACAGCAGATTTACTGCTTGATAGTGTTTGTTTAATGTACAGATACCGTTTACTGTGTTACAAGGTTTTAGGGATGTATTAAATATTTGTTTTACTTAAGCTAATATGTTGTTTTCTCAGAATTAGGAGCACATTCTTATCAGAACTTTGCATGAATTAATCCTTTGTAATGCTTTGAAAATTCCTGAATATATGAAAGTCTGGGTTTTGCTACTACAAAGAGTTAATCTCAAATGCCAAACTACAGAGAGGAAAACAGAATTTATGCATCTTGGGTTATGTAATGCCTACATTCTCTTATATTTGTATTTTAAAACTACTGGGTTTTGGTTTCTGGAAACCAGTGAGAAACTTATGCTCTTCACCAAGGAAAAATAAAAAGGAGATGCACAATTGCAGAATTTTAGCTTTTCTCTGTGGATAAAAATAATGAAAAAATTGGTACAAGAAATATAATTCTTGCTCTGACAGAGAGGCCTTGGTGCTTTACAGAAGTAAAAGATCATCTTAATCCACAGCAGATTTTTCAAAAAGGACAACTAGACATCCAAACCCTTATTAGCCCTGCATAAAAGAAGCTTAACAACTTCAACCAATTGTTTCCCACTAGGTGAAAAACACCCAAACAAGTTGGGAATGAGAGCTAAATCAGATTGCTGACTGATAAGGATCCTTCCCAAGGCTAATAACAAAGGCTCACCACAGACAAGCAGCGGATTAAGCATTTTAAGCCTCTATTGGCTACCACCAAGGAATCTGGCCTGGTAATTCTGCAGTCTGTAGCTGTTTGAGTAGCTATGAAAAACAGTGATGAAGAAAGCACACAGACCTGAAAGGTATTTGAGGTATTTTCTTCTGCATTGTGAGTAAGTAAGGTTTGGTCTCTGTAGAACAGGATTGCTCAGCATGGAGAATAAATTTGCTGGTTAAAAGTAGTAAGGAAGAACATGAGGAGCATGAGAGGAGGAGAAGGAGAGACAGCCTGAGAGTTTCTTTGCTGAAGTAGGAACGGGGAGAGATGTTTCCCTTCACAAGTGCTTGACTGTTCCATGTGTTTAGCTCTTGTTTGGGGGGTTACTGAGTCCCTACAAAAGGTACCGTCGAAAATTATTTGTACTGTGAGTTTGAAAGTGAAGAATTTACTAGCTATATGTTACATTCTGCTTGGTGGCTGCATTGCTCTGGGTTGCCTCAAGCAGCTGCTTGTGTACTAAACCAGAGTGTGTACTATAAAAAATTGCTTTTCCCAAAATATTTGAAGGAAATGGAGTTTTCAATGGATTTACGTCACACATCCGCATTTTGGCATCATTATTTAAGAGCCTTTTGGCACGACTTGTAGTTGTGTGACAGCACTTTTCAAATCCAGTTACACTGGGTAGAAATAATCAACAGCAAAAGTGATATAAAAAGGGTTGATTGTAACTGGCTTCTCTTTTAAAAGAACCAAGTATTTTGACAGCCAATGAAAAAGGCAGTTATGGGCCCTGTACTTTTCTGCATGACCTCTGCCTGAAGACCATCACCTTCATTCTAATACTCTGATTTGTGTTTTGAATAAATTATTCAGTAATTTCAAGCAGAGAAAGCTCTCTGTCTCTTTTGGAGTGTGACTTCTTTTTTCCACTCAACTGAGTTGCAACTAAATGCTTCACTGTGTTCTGAACCAACTTAGAATTTACTTCCGAATCTCTAATGCTCTCACCACGTGTAACAGCTCTTGGTGGCAACAGAGGTGGTCCTGCAGCTCATGCAGTCTTCTGCCTCCTTTTTTCAAGTCACTGACAAATAAAAAGGAGAAGAATAAAAAGTTATTCAGAGGTGAGAGAAGGGCAGTGTAGATTAAGAAATAAAATGCTCACAAAGCAAATCCTGCAGCCCCAGTTAATTGAATAGTTAAAATATCTCGGCTTCCATTTGCACATCCCCAAATCTGGCCTTTTGTGATGGCTTTATTTTTTTGCTTCTACAGGCTTGTGCTAAGCTTGCAAGTCTGGCAAGCTGCTAGAAAGCTCTGGAAATTAGTGAGCTCTGTTAACCTTGTGGATTTTTCCAAGGCACCCCCAACTTGCAGTTTTATTCTGCATATAAACCTTTAGTGCAATGGGGCTGAAATTGGTGTCTTAGACCTTTCAGATGTGTCCAGGAACACAATAAAGGAGATACCTGTCTACCCTGGTACCAGATTTGTCTCCTGTCTGTCACTTGTAAAGGAGCAATGGTGGAATAGTGCCTTTCTCTTGAGAAATTCTCTGGGCCCCTTCCCTGTGGGAAATAGCAGAGTATTGTGATGCAGATTTTCTGCCAAATCTCACAAATCCCTCACTGTGGGGATTTCTCTTTTCAGTCGTCTATCCTCCTGTCTGTAGAGCACTCACATTCAATACAGAAGGCTTATCACTTCCTTTTTAGAACTCTAAGAACCAACATCACAGCCTGCAAAAATCCACCTGGTGAGCAAGATCTCATTTATTCAATTTTTGAATCTCAGTGAGGACTGCTCCAGAGAGGAAGAGCCTCTGATAAGTTATTTGCTGTTTCCTTTAAAATATGCTTGCCTTTCAAGAGACTCCTGCTTCTCTGCACTGAGAGATAGAGCATAATTATATTTGCTGTTAAATGGATAACTGTGATGTCCAATATTTAATTAGTACCACCTGTCTAACTGGTAATGTGCACGACTGCAACTGTGTATTGTCTGAGCCTTTCAGATATAAAGAAGGGAAAACCAGGCACAGCTTTCAGGAAGACAGACAGATTTATGGTCTGACTCTGGGTTGAAAGGCAGATTCACAGTGATTGTTCAAATTAACACCAGACCAGAGCACATGAAAATTGCCATCCATTCGATGCACTAAAAATTCCCATCTGTGACTTGTGCCTTGTGTTAGGTTTCACTCTGACAGGGATGCAGTGAGGGTCTAATGCACAGACTGGGGTGTTCAAAAGTGCTCCTAAATCGACATCTCAGGTAGAGGCAAAAGCTGCCACTGAGATCTACATTCTTTACAAGAAGTTGTGCACCCTTCAGCTGAAGTAGATGGGATCTCACATGTCCAGGACGTAGCCCATTGCACATGGATGTGTTCTTATGGGGGATATTCCATTTATAAATGATCAGAATTGAGACATAGGCCGTTGACTTAGCCACCTCTGGGTAATCTTAATTTTTCTTTCTAGTATTCACCTGTTTGTTTGTTTTTTTTGTTTTGCTTTGGTTTGGTTTTTTTTACACAGTTACGAGAATAAACTTGCACAGTTGTA
Organism: Chaetura pelagica; assembly: GCF_000747805.2. NCBI lineage: Eukaryota > Metazoa > Chordata > Aves > Apodiformes > Apodidae > Chaetura > Chaetura pelagica. The sequence continues at coordinate 4,341,763 of NW_009954102.1, read as the reverse complement.
AAAACAAAACTGCAAGAGCTTGAGTGTTGTGAGGCATTGAATAATATGATAATGAGCAATGTAAGCACTTAAGTTAAAGCCAGCTAAAAATACACCAATTAAAAAGTGCATTTATATCCTTTCATAGCCATGGAATAAATTAATACTTTTTGTTAGGATAAGACCTATTTTTGACTGAGAGACTGTTAATGAGCACAATTTTGGTAATAACCAATAAAAAGATGTACTTCACAGTGTGGTTATCTCAGTTGCACTTTGACATAGATGTTAAAGACAGACAGAAGAATGTCCATGTCTTCTTTCTAGATCACAAATGACCAGGATTTAGACCTTATAATTCACCAGGTAAACAATAGTGATATGAAGGTCCCATAGTATGACAGAGCCTTGATTCAGCAGAAACCTGGGATGTTTCCTGATAAATTACTGTCATTTACTAATACCTGTGCAACACCCAGACAGAGCCTACTGTAGGGGTGCTTCAGCTCCACGTGATACATGCTGCAGTTTAAAAAGAAAAGTGATCTGCCAATAGTCATAACACTGTCATAAATCTGGCAGTCCTAAGCCTTGTTTTCTATCTTCTGGCTTCTTAATTTTGCTAAATCATTACTTTTAACACTTAAAAGAGTACTCATATGCTAAGTTATTATAGGTGAGTGTCTTTATAAATAGGCCTAGATAACATGAGATCAGTGTTTTAATTCTGATTAAAATCTGAATCAATTTTACTGACATTTCAGGCATTTAAGCAAGGTTCCTTATTTCAGAAATGGTATATTTTTTTGCTCAGCTTAATTTCTTATCCCTTTCCTTTCCTTTCCTTGCCTTGCCTTTCCTCATTCCCTTTTCTCTTTCTTTCTTCCTTTCTTCCTTTCTTCTTTTCTTCCTTTCCTTTCTTTCCTTTCTTTCCTTTCTTTCTGTTGTGACTCTATTCTTGATATGGCAACTGAGAGGAGAATGTTGAGGGAAACACTTGGTTTAACTGTGATGTTTTCATTCCAGCATGATGATTTAGCTTTACTTTTACATTGAAAACTGTTAGAAAACTCCTTTTGACAGCTTACACTGTCTGTTGTGGTCAAGCCTTTTCTAGCAGTGGGGGAAGATAAATGTTTAGCTACTTGACCTTCCTGGCAATGGTCTGGTACAAGATTATAATAATCTTTCTGCCTCCAACAGTGATAAGCTAGTATCCAGGCAGTGTTTTGCACTGTAATATTTATGAATGATATATGACTAAAATTTACCTCGAGTGAAACTAATATATTTTTAGTCTAAAACATGTACTCAGCTGAGATAAATATGTAATAATAATTATTTTTAAAACAAAGGGTGTCCTTTCTGCTAGCATCTCTAGAACAGGACATCTGGAGGTGAGGTACTGAGGCAGGGCAAGGTTGGTTGCCTATGTTAGTGTAGAATTCAAGCACTCAGCCCTAAACACAAAAAACCCTACCAATTACTTGTATTTATAAAACATTTTTGTTGCTATTTCTTCACTTCAGAAGTGCTTTTAACACTCAAAAGTCTCTTTTACCTTTTCTTTTTTCTTTTGCTTCTCTTGTTTCTTTTGTGTTGGGAGCTTAAGTACATCCATGCAATGTAAGTTTGTGATAGAGTGAATATTATTCTGGAGGGAATAAAGAGCTACTTCCACTTAAAAATATCTTAATTTATTCTTAAATCCTGCTTAGTTGTAAAACTTCTGTAGTGTGCCAACTGGTGGCCCTCTGTTGAAACATTAATTATGAATTTATTCCACAAAAATAAGAACTGCAAACTAAGAAAATGATAATGGATTTGAATATGTGCAGGAATCCATCATGAATAGAACAGCTTTGTGAATAAGATTTTCTCCCTGAATGAAATGCTGGAATACTTGGCTTTAATTTGCTTGAGTTAGAATATAATTAAGGCAGTGCACAAAGTTATGATCTCTCACAAACTTAAACTTCAACCGAATTAATGTTCTGATTTGAAATAAACATATTTATAAAAAAATACACATTCAGCCTGATTCAAAGCTTTCTGAAACCTGAGAGATTTCTGTGGGTTGAAGTGAGGACTGGAGTTGCCATAAAACTGCAGGATAGGGAACCTCTTGAAATCTGCCATAAATCCACAGAGACCAATGCCCACAGTAACAGCTCAGTTTAGATAATTTGAGCAATTTAAACTGTCTAAACATTCTTTAGAAGGCAACCTGTACTTATCAGAGCAATTCTCTCTCTTCTCTCTTACATTTGTAAGCATAACAAATCATATCTAAAAATTATTCTTGAAAATCTCGTGCCCTCAAAGGCAGGATAGGAAACTTTGGAAAGGGCTAAATCTTGGCATCCTGGAAATACAGAATTGGAGTGATTTCTTGGTCTTCAAATGTAACCTCCTGACTGTATGGACACCATGTCATATATTTACTTCCAGAAATGTTTCAAACAGCATATTAATAGTAGGTAGGCTTTTTATCCTGAGTACTTTACCTGGAAGATCATCTTATGCTTTGCATTTTACTGCATTAACAGCCACTTTGTGACCCTTTATTACTGTGTAAACACTGCCCTTGAGTTCAAATAATTCTTTGCTGTCCTGTATCTGTACCATGCTTTATGTTTAAGGAACAAATCACCTTTGGGTTACAAGGTAAAATTTTCTCTTGTCTGATAAGCTCTTCATTCCCTTCATTGTCATGGTGATTCTTCTCTATGCTTATTCCAATTTCATATCTTCCTTGAAAATAAATGACCAGAACCGTACACCCTATTACAAATTAACTCTCATCAGAGCTTAGTATAGTGGAATTAATATTTTTCTATCTCAGCTGGAAACACATTGACTGATGTATTGCGGGACAACATTTGAGTTTTTCCACAGTTGCCATCCCTTGCCAGCTTATAGTCATTCAGTGAGGAACTTGTACACCTGCGTCTCTCTCTCCAGTCACTTCTGTCTGATGAGTTCCTAGTCAATAGCAGAAATTATCATTCATAGTCCCCAGTGACCTTCCCCTTTTTATTAGAGATTTCATTTAATTTAATTATGCTTACTCTCATCCTCAGGGCCATGCAGTTCTTTTTGTGAAATACCTCATCTTCTTCAGTACTTACAATGTCTTTAGAGTGCTTATTATTTTTTTAAGTCAAGTTTATTTATACAAAAAATTAATAAGATTGATCCAAGGCCAGACATTTGTTACCTCTCATCTGACTAAATTTCCCCTTTTCAATTCTTCTCTACTAGCCAATTCTTTACTCACTTCAAAGTTCCAGTATTAATTCCTATTTTCTGAATCATCAGTAATGCTTCTTTGTATGACATTGTATTTACTGTGTTTGTCATATTTACATGTGACATCAGTACTTCACTGGATTCCAAATGGATGAAAGTTAATGCCTCCTCTTTTTTAAGGTGACTTGGACAAAGCAAAGTAGGTGACCTAGGCTGGATGGAACTTTGTTGAGTATAGGTTGCATATTATCTTATTGTTTTATAACTTTAATTATACTAGCCTTGAAAATGCATATTACATGCTTGCATGGCTTTGAGATTAAGTTGAATGCCCTGCTCTCTAAACTTGGTGGTCCTACATCTGGTGTTGTAGATGCATTAAATATATTTATTGCAGAACTAACCTGGGTACCATGTGCCAGTGCCTTCAGACCTTTTGTGAATCCAAAGGAATTCAGAACACAAAAAATCCAATTAGTTCAATGCCTCCTTTCAGATCCTGAAGTAAGAACAAGGGCCTGAAAAGCAGCATTACTACCAGACCTAAAGCTTTTTTGAAATAAGGGAAAAAGTAAAACTGTCAAAAACTATTTAAAAAAAATGTATGCTACAATGCTGCAATAATTACCTTCTCAGAGTATTGGTACTGATGACTGTACATTAATATTTATTCTTTGGAAGTAATCTTTGTATGCTTTTTAAGCAGATCTGAGCACCTGCTAGTACCAAATATTGGACAGGAGTGGACGAATACCAAATAAAGTGTAATTTTCCTAAAGGTAGTTGCTTCTGTCAGGCTCCTTAACCATTACTTAAACTCCACATTTTTCTGTATGGAATTTGTTTTCATAGTGCAAAATATCCAGAAAGGTTGCTATTATAAAGCAAAACAGTGCACATTGAATCACTTCAGCATGATAAAACTAGGTCAGAATTCTGTCTTTAATATGTTTAATTTTAGACAGCTTTCCAAATTAGAGGTGATCATATGTTCCCAGCGTGTTATTATTCCTGTCTGTCCTGGAATATACAGTGTCTCTGTGACAGCTGTACATCTGAAATTCATTTTTATTGGTCCTGTCTTTTAATGTGCAAATGTAATTTTAAAAGCCTTGAAAAATGATGCAACAGATTTCAATACTTGAAGAAACAATAGGATAGGAAATGGCAAATACTTCATGGATAAATCAGACTGAATGGATACATGGAAAATAGACTTTCATTGGCATTCATCTTCCTTCCTTCCTTCCTTCCTTCCTTTCTTCCTTCCTTCCTTCCTTCCTTCCTTTCTTCCTTCCTTCCTTCCTTCCTTCCTTTCTTCCTTCCTTCCTTCCTTCCTTCCTTTCTTCCTTCCTTCCTTCCTTCCTTCCTTTCTTCCTTCCTTCCTTCCTTCCTTCCTTTCTTCCTTCCTTCCTTCCTTCCTTCCTTTCTTCCTTCCTTCCTTCCTTCCTTCCTTTCTTCCTTCCTTCCTTCCTTCCTTCCTTTCTTCCTTCCTTCCTTCCTTCCTTCCTTTCTTCCTTCCTTCCTTCCTTCCTTCCTTTCTTCCTTCCTTCCTTCCTTCCTTCCTTTCTTCCTTCCTTCCTTCCTTCCTTCCTTTCTTCCTTCCTTCCTTCCTTCCTTCCTTTCTTCCTTCCTTCCTTCCTTCCTTCCTTTCTTCCTTCCTTCCTTCCTTCCTTCCTTTCTTCCTTCCTTCCTTCCTTCCTTCCTTTCTTCCTTCCTTCCTTCCTTCCTTCCTTTCTTCCTTCCTTCCTTCCTTCCTTCCTTTCTTCCTTCCTTCCTTCCTTCCTTCCTTTCTTCCTTCCTTCCTTCCTTCCTTCCTGCCTTCCTTCCTTCCTTCCTTCCTTCTCCTTCTCTCTCTCTTTCTCTCTCTCTTTTCTTCATTCCAAAAACCACCCTTGATTACAATACAAACTAAAGAAGGAAGTGAAAGATTAGTTCAGATGCTGGATTATCAGTCTGATGCAGAAAGCAATAGTAAAAGCTGATAGATGAAGAGTCTATGACCTTTACATGGGATTAGTGACCAGTCTAGTATATTAGCAAAATATTGTGCACTCTACTCAGGAACAGAATAGGATATTTTTCTTATTATGGTACAAAAGACATTAATGTAATTAAAATGTTTATTCCAGCCTGTCTTATCAGGGGTTTCCATGTTGTATTTCTAGCCTGGTCTCCTGCTTATTGGTCTGGTTTACATAATGGTATACATGTTAAATGGAGTACACTTTTGAACTGTGAAGGACTGAGGCAATGAAGGAGGAGCAGGGAATGAAAAAAAAATGTAGAGGAAAGGGATATGGGGATAAAAAGAGAAAAAAGAGGAGAAAATGTCAAAGTAGGAAAGGAAATAGGAACATATTACAGAAGTAAGAAACAAAAAAGGAGAGTTACTAATGACAAAAGATAAGCCTATAAAGCCAAATTAAAAGTTAAGATCCAGTTTTCAGATCTGGATGAGTTAATTTTCATGACGATGGCTTTTCATCATAATTTCAGCAACTTGCTTCTTGGAAATTTACTTACACAAGGAAATCAAACCTGGTATGTCATTAAGTATTGGAATTCTGATTCAAATCCAGACAAGTCAGATTTTGTTAACATAAAGTGTAAACTTAATGAAAAACATATGATGTTTTGCTTCTGCTTTTGCCTGTTTGGATAAGACAGCAACTGTACATTGAGAATACATATATATTAATAGCCTGATTATTTTAGTTGTCATTAGGAATAACTGCATTCTCACTAAGTGGTACTTTCAACAGCTCAGTGTCCCTCTGAAACTAATCAAATATTTATAGGAGATGACACTACCTCTAAAGGTATCATTAGATTTTTCTTAGTTTGCATGTGCTATCTAATAGAGAGAAACAAAATCTTTGTGTGTTTTTCATATATGTTTAAATGTAATTAAATCTACTTCTGGCTAGCTATTGGATTGGGTCTTTGAGTTACAGTGTTATTCATAAAATCATATCATACATGGCTGCATATAAAATGGCCAACTAAATGATACATATCTGTCAATATATGTAAAAAAATATATGTAAAAATCATACATGTGTGTTTGGCAAGAGCAATGTGGACAACATATTTGGAAGCTTTAACATGTACTTTCTTTCAAAAGAAAGTTTTCTTTTCTTTTTCTTTTCTTTTTCTTTTCTTTTTTTTCTTTTCTTTTCTTTTCTTCTTTTCTTTTCTTTTTCTTTTCTTTTCTTTTCTTTTCTTTTCTTTTCTTTTCCTTTCTTTCCTTTTCTTTCCTTTTCTTTCTTTTTTTCCTTTCACCTTCCCTTCCCCTCCCCTCCCCTGCCCATTTTCTCTAGATATAAGAAAGAGTTTCTTTACTAAAAGAGTGGTTGGACACTGCAACAGGGTGCCCAGGGAAATGTTACAGTCACCATCCCTGGAAGTGTTCAGAAGAAATACAGATGTAGTGCTTAGGGCCATGATCTAAGTAAGCACTGCAGGGTAGATTACATTATGGTTGGTGGATTTGGGCTATGGTTGGACTCGATGATCTTCAAGGTGCTTTCAGGATGATTCTGTGATTCTGTGAGTTTTAATTCTACTTTCCCCAAGACCTTCCCTGTGAAACTGGGAGCAGGGCTGCAGCCCTTGTCTATGGCAAGAGAATGCAGTGGGAGCAGCATGTGACATGTCTTAGGTATGATACCTCTGCTTAGCCAGCTCAGTCTGATTGCTTACTTTGGGCAGGATACATGCCAAAGGAGAGCAATTTCGTCTGGAGAATCCAGCTCAGTTCTGAATATGCTACTTCCTGTACCAGAGCTGTGAAAAGACATTAATGACATTGGCACAGTGCTCTGCATGTGCTAATTAACCCTGTACTAGCACAGCAAAACTGCTGCTGTTTTGTTCACAGTTCACATGAATATTTCCACATGACACTGCTTTAAATGGTATGGAAACACTTGTTTTTAAAGCACCTTGCACACTTGGAGAGAGATGAGTAGGACAAGAAATATCCTGAAGAGTATAGCTATTTATTTTTGTAACTTGAAGAATAATAAAACTTCATGTATTTAGAATAATGAACAGTCACTTACTACTCATTACACACACTGTCTGTCCTCCTGTACCACTTTCTTAATGAATGTGTTGCCAGAGGGTATATTACTTAGCAGTTTGAAAAATCCCTATTTGCTTAATGAGCTTCACTCATTTCACAGCAGTTCTGAAATTGGGGAGATACTGGTTTTAGTCATTATAGTTGTTGATTATCCCGACCAGAACTTTCAGAAGAACCTGAATGGTGTTTGAGAGTCAATAACAGGTAACTAAATATTTTAGAAACATTTGACAGTTTTACTCAGATTATAATTTATTCAGAGTTCAGTTACATCAAGGTCATAATTTTCATTTCTGTAACTGAAGTACTTTCAATGAAATATCCTCCTCAGCTTTTACTGTTACTCATAGACCTAGTTTTAGACACAACTTTTTCTACTGAATAATGAAGTCTGAGCTGTAGTTCCAATGCTTGCTGATACTCTTACACAGAAGACTTTTTTGCATATTGAACGCTTTTTTTTTTGTTTCTATTTTTAAACACCTAGTTTCTGCAGAATTTTTTACTTTAATTCTGATCAACTACCAGTTACTTATTTAGCAAAGGGCGTCAGTGTTTTGGGTGTCCACTTCTGCAGGAAAGCAGCTCTGAGTGGAGACAGAGCTTAGTTGTTCTTAATGAGGGAAAAATTATCTACTTTGTGCATTTCCAGCTCTGCATTTCATACTCAGATGTGTACAAACCTGGTTACAACAAACTGAAACAAGATCTCCATGATTTGTCAGGGAAAAAAAAAAAGAAAAAGAAAAAGAGAGGGAAATGGCTATTTGAAAGGTAATTGTTGCATGTGTGTCCTTTACAGTAACAACATTTTTTTTCCTGTGTTTTTTGACAAAGGATCTGCCAGTGCTTAGCGAGGGCTGCAAAAATCATTTCCTGCTGCCTGAAGCAGCCTGTGCTTCTGGTGAGGTGAGAGCACAGTTCAGAGTCATCTGTTACACGAATGAGAAGATGCACACACTTCAGGAGGAAAGCAGATGAAGAGGGTTTTCTTTCCACTCCAGTAACTCACAGCAGGTATTATAGATTTATTTCCCTTTCTCATGTTGCTTTCATTGTGCTGGATTCTATCAAGGCATTGCAGATGTTACAAATAGGAATGTACTATCTAACTTTAGGAGCAGGAAAAAGACCAACGTGGTTACTTCATTCAGACCAACATTTTTCCATTGCAGTATTCACTTCCCAGTTTGAGGAAACTGCAGAGACACAACATCACTGAATAGCAAATGTAACCTCTCAGGACTTTAAAGTCTGCTCCTTACTTTCAAAATCTAGGACTGATCCAGAGTTGCATTTTCCCAATTATGCTTCCCTTCCCAACCCTTCTCCCTCTCATTTAGCTCTTGCTGCCCCTTTGCCTGCCATCATACCACAATGTCACTTTGCCTCTAGGGAGAGGATTGAAGTGAGCTGAGGAAACAGGACTGTCCAGCAGTAGAGTTTTCTCTCCTTAGGAATGGAGAGAAAACTGGGAAGAAACTTGAGAGCAGAGGAGAGAGATGCACAGGAAATTTGTGGTAAATCTTTGCTGAATCAGTTAGACAAAATTTTCTCAGGTAATGGACTATTGACAAACTAATCAATTCCTCACTGTTTTTTATTCACTGTTTTTGTGCTACAGTGACAAAGATTTTCCTGCCCCTTGGCTGGATGCCTTACTTTTTTTAAAGCAAGGATATAAATGAGTTTCAAGCATTATCCTATGCAGTTGCAGGTTTTGTGTTGCCTTGTACTTTAGCAGCTAGATCAATGGGAAAACCTAGCCAAAGCTAATTCTATTCCAGCAAGTGCATGTAGAGCTGTTCTCTGGCTGGATGGCCAGCTGGCTTGCGTGGGAAACATTTGTGTCATTATATCCTCTTAGCCTTCAACATAGGGTGGTAACACCCACCATATCTGCTGGAACTGACTCCTGAACTCAGCTAAGTGCCAGACCATTTCTGTGAATTCAGTAGGGCTTGACTAGTTGGCTCAGGCTACAACCATCCCAAGGACTGTTCTAGCAGTTTTGCAGTCAATATGATTAAATTCCAGGAATGCTCCATGCTGTTGATCAGTTTACTAGTGTAGATTTACTTTCATACTATTTTTCATCTAGAACAAACAAGGAATTCTTTGCTATTTAAGGCTTGGGATTTAAAACACTACAGATGTCAATTCATGCCATAGTTCTGTGTTATTTTTTTAAAAAGTTAATACTTTATGACTATTGAGACAGAATTTGACATTTTCCAGTTGTCACAAGTAATGATATAACTTGGGTATTGGGTGAGGCATCCAGAGTTTCCCTAGGCAACGTGTTCCAGTATGTCACCACCCTTACAGGAAAGCATTTCTTCCTAACATCTAGTCTACATCTCCTCTCTTCCAGTTTAAAGCCATTTTCCTATTACTCCATGTTCTTGTAAAAACTCCCTCCCAAGCTTTCCTGTAGCCCCTTCAGGTACTGGAAGGCCATTATAATATCTTCCCAGGGAGTTCTCTTCTACAGGCTGAACAGTCCCAATGCTCTTATCCTGTCTTTGTAGGAGAGGTGCTTCAATTCTCTGATCATCTTTGTGACCCTCCTTTGGACTTCATCTATGAGTTCCATGTCCTTCTTATGTTGGGGACTCCAGAATTGGACAGAGTACTCCAGGTGTGGTCTCACAAGAGTCAAATAAAGAGGGAGAATCCTCTCCCTTGACCTATTTGCCACGCATTTTTTTGATGCAGCCCAGGACACGTTCGGCTTTCTAGGCTGCAAGTGCACGTTATCAACTCATGTTGAGCTTCTCATCCACCATCATACCCCACTCCTTTTCCCCCAGGCTGTTTTCAATCCATTCTCCACCCAGCCTATATTTATGCTTGGGATTGCCCTGACCCAGGTGCAGGACTTTGCACTTGGCTTGGTTGAACTACACGCAGTTTGCACGAGCCCATTTCTCAAGCCTGTCAAGGTCCCTCCCTTCCAGGGTGTCAGCTGCACCACATACATTGGTGTTGCCAGCAAACTTGCTCAGGGTGCCCTCAATGCCACTGTCCATGTTGCTGACAAAGACGTTAACCAGAACCTGTCCCTGTACTGACCCTTGGGGTGCACCACTCGTCACAGGTCTCTGTCTGGATATTGAGCCATTGATCATCACTCTTTGAATGCAGCCATCCAGACAGTTCCCTTCCCAATGAGTGGTCCATCCATTGAATCCGTACAGTTCCAGCTTTGATACCAGGATGTCATGGGGGACGGTGTCAAACGCTTTGCCCAGATCCAGGTAGATGATGTTGGTTCCTCTTCCTTTGTCCACCAATATCATGATCCCATTGTAGAAGGCCACTAAATAAGTCAGGCAGGATTTGCCCTTGGTTAAGCCATGTTGGCTGTCACCAATCAGCCCCTTATTTTCCACATGCCTTAGCAGAGCCTTCAGGAGGATCTGCTCCATGTTCTTACAGGGCACAGAGTTGAGACTGACTGGACTATAGTTCCCTGGGTCTTCCTTAATTCCCTTCTTGAAGATGTGATTTATGTTTCCTGTTTTCCAGTCAGTGGGAACTTCTCCAGACTGCCAAGACTTTTCAAATATGATGGACAGTGGCTCTGCAACTTCATCAGCCAGTTCCTTCAGGAGGCATGGATGAATGCTGTCAGGTCCCATGGACTTGTGCACCTTCAGGTCCTTCAGATGGTCACAAACTTGCTCTTCTTCTACAGCAGGGAGATCTTTCTTTTCACAGTCCATGCCTTTTCCTTCTCTAACTTGGATGGTGTGACCAGAGCCTTTGCTTGTGAAGACTGGGGCAAAGTAGTCATAGAGTACCTCAGCCATCTTTGTGTCCTGCCTGGGCAGGTCTCCAGCTTCCTTCTGAAGTGGGCCCACATTTTACCTTATCTTCCTCCTATTTTTGATACCTGAGAGTTATCTGCTGCTTACACAGAGCTGATTTTGGGACAGTAGTGCTCCAGCTTCTAAATAACAGGCAACTGGGGACTTTTTGGCAGCTGGATGGCTGGAATTTAAAATACGTCTTTCTCTCCCACTTTAGACAGTCCTACAGTTAATAGCAATTTCCTTATTTCAGGGTGGAAGTCCTGATTTTTTTGTAGCACAGGATCCGAAATTGTTTTACCTTGAAGATTTAGCTGATAGCTGTGACACCTTTCCATATGTAGATACAATTTCATTAGGAATCATCTTCCTATGGCTGGGTCAGCATTATAGCAGCCTCAGCTCTCATTAGTGTGTGACAGCAGATGTGAGTTGGTGATGCTAGAAAGATAGAGCTATTCTAACCCAAAATATTCTGCCTCCCTTTGCTGCCTTCCTTGCTCATTGCCAGCTCTATTATTTCTACTCTCTGTTTTTGTGTGCTTCAATTTCCCTTCTGTGCATTTTTAATCTTTCCTGTATTACCTTGTTTTTCATTTGGCATAAGGGTATTCTGCTTATTTCTTCCACATTGTTTGTATATGTTTGGGGAAATTACAATATTGTAATTAATTAAAATAATTGTGTTTTAAGTACATGAGAGAGAAACCATATGATCCTGCTTATTCTTGCCATACATATTGGAACAACTTGCAGTCACTTTAGCAACCAGACTCCTGTAAAAACTCTGCACAGAAATATATACAGTGGCCTTTTTGATGCTATTTGCTGTGTTTCTGCATAATTTGGAGTAAATTTGTGTAAGCCTACACAGATAGCCTGATATGGATGACCTGCATATTGACTTGTTTCTTCAACTCCACACACAATGCAGGGTACTCTGCAACAAAATTATATTTAGATGAGTTTTACCCTCTTTTTGTTAAGGATTCTTGTCCAGCCATATGTTAGACTATCGAGACTGCAGCAAGCTGGTGAGTGAAGAATCAGACTCTGATGTTTATGGATGCCAAACTATTTAAAAATATTAACAGAAGGAATGAATTTATATGAGGAAAAAGAATGAAGGAGAGAAATTACTTCTTTCTAGGAGTCTCAAATGGTGGTTGGTACAAACTGCCTGAAAGCTAGGTGACTAAGTGTGTGTGGTGTGTGGTGTGCCCATACAAAAAAGACTGAAAGGGAAGGGTGGGAGCTGCATCCCATGGGTCATGTGGGACTGAACCAAAGATCCTACATTTGAGCAATTCTGTTTATGTCAATATTGTTTTTAAAAACCTGCCAATTTCCCCTCGTTTTTATCCTTAGATCTTGCAGTCTTCCCCCTTCATTTCTTCCACCCCCCTTTTTTTTTTCCCCTTTTCTGTTTTCTGTTTCTTCTTCCATTACCTCTGTTTCTATCCTTTTATACCTTTCACTCCCTTGCACTCTTCTCATCCTGAGGCACCCCAGTAAGCATCCAGCTGAGGTACTTCCAGTGAAAATGTCAGCACACCACACTCTGTTCCCAGTTACGCTTTAACCTTCAACAAGGGAATTCATACAAACGAAGA
>NW_009954102.1:4325091-4328885 GCF_000747805.2 Chaetura pelagica | reverse complement strand
GCGTCTGATGTCTCAAAGTCTTGGAAGTTCACCTTTTCCCAGAGAAAACAAAGAGGAGAGTACCTAGTGACTCTCTTTTGGGATGGTTAGCAGTATTCAGCTGCCATTGGGCTCTGATGTTTCTGGAAGCAAGCTGTGTGCCAGAACAGAACACAAAGACCTGAACTTTTAACTCATAGACTTGTCCTATGCACAGTAATTGGTATTGATGGGGAACTTAAACTACCCATGCATCAGTCAATATAGGAATGTAAAAGGAGAAAAGCTTATTCAAATTTATTGGTAACAACAATTGATACTAAAGCAGAGAAAGCAGAAGGAAGACTCTTGTAGATTGGATCATGATTAATGGAAAAGAACTTGTTGGGGAAAGGAAAGTGGAATGCAACCTGGATGACCAAAATAATTAAATACTAAATCTGTGATTTACAGGAGTACAAGGAGAGAGAATGATAAAATAAGGTTTTCAGGAATGAGAACTTCAATTGACTATTTTCAACAGCTTGCTAGAAAGGCAGTAAAATAAAAAAGGGGTCTGGAAGTATTTTAATGAAATAATTATTCCATCATATCATCACTGACGGGTAGGAATAGTGACTTAGAAAAATTATTATGTCTTTCAAGAAGTGTACAATAAGCAGGCATCATACAGATTAAAAATGCCCTCAGTTGTTAGGAACAGATGCAGTAGCACAATGCAGGTAGGAACAAAATCAGAAAGTTCAGGAGCACAGGCAGGGGAAAATCACAAAGCACATTCTCTGAAGACACTAACAATAAAATGATCATGTAAAATAATTCAGTGGGGAAAGTTTAACTTGCGACAGTAAAGCAGCTGTTACTCTGAGCTCTGTAAATGGGAATGTTGTGTCCAAGCTGTAATCTTCTCCTCAGGGCTGATAAGCCTTCGACAGGACACCACTCTTCAGGCAAGATGTGGATCTGTTAAAGAATATCCAGAAGAAAGAAATGAAAATTTTAAAATAAGCCTGCAAGCTTGGAAAAATGGGTTTGCCTTATCTTGAAAAGACTGATAGGGACTAAAGAGATGATCTGAAAACAACCTTCCAATACATAAAAGGAAACTGCAAAGTTGAAATGAAATAAACAGCTCTGTGTGTCCACAGCAGGTAGAATAAGAAATAGTGAACATGAATTGCAGCAACAATCCTTAGGAGGTCATGTCCTATCTTCAAAGATAAGCTGAATGTGGGTGAACATTATCCAGGAAGATGGTGGACTCTTCACACCACTGGAAGATTTAGGATGATATCTTCCTGTTTTCAGGGTCATGGTTGCAAGTCTTTCCTTGAGAACTGAAGAACTGAGGGATTTAGAAGCAGATAATTTCAGGTTTTTAGTCAGAGCTCCTCTCTAGTGTGAGACTCATATTCATGGAAATTCATTCATGGAAATGTTGGAATAAATTGGAAACAGATGAATTTTGCACTAACCACTGTAAAGATGCCAAAAGAAGAATCTTTGCTGTTACATAAGGGTATTGTTTATTTCCCTGGCATTTGGGTGCATAGTAATGTCAGTACTCAGAATGTCTGTTTTTTCCTTTAGAATTAGACTGCACCACTGGAGAGCTTGTTCATCTCAATGATTACAACTACAGTGCTAGAGAAAACACATGGAAAATGGTGATTCTCAGACCTACTGGCTGGGTCTTGCTTATTTACACAGTAAGAAAAACCTCTTCTCAACAGAAAAAAAGTATTTTGGCTATGTCCAATCTGTCTGTTAGAAATAATTCCTGGTCTGTGTTACTGCCTGGACTGTGCCCAGAAATTGTCAGTGAGAGTGTTAGCTGGCATGGGCCAAAACCATGGCATGGTGTGAGATACCTGTCAAATATCATGAGAGGACAGGAATAGGACAGTGCTTGAACTCAAATTCTGAATGCCGCTTGCTTACTTGTATAGAAGCAGCCAAAAAGTCTGCTTCTGAAAATAAAGTAGCACATCCATCCTGAGTTAGGGCTTATCTGCCTAATTCAAATACTGAATTTTGAAGCAGTGAATAATGCTTCAAATATAATCTCCCAAAAAAATGTCTGTGAACAGGTTGGCACATAGCACAGACAAGGGCTAATCCTGGCAGGCAGTTGAACATGATGACTCTGCTTTTTTTGGGGTAAAGGGAGACATTACTGATTATTATAATATTTTTTTTATTACACACGGAGGAATCTGGAGGTTATATGAGAGGCTCAGATTTAGTTTTAAATACAGTATATTTATAACCCTTCTCCTTGTAAAGGAACTTGTGAGAGTTGGAAGAGAACTAGGTTTATTAAGCTGCAAAAAACCCCCAGATAACATAATTTTAAAGCTGGTCTCATGTTTTTCATGGCTTAACTCGTGATTTTAGAGAGCTTATGGTTGGAAACATTTCAAGATCTGTGAAACCTTTTCAGCTAAATATTATTATTATCTCTTTAATATAGAAAGTCAAATCTTTACCCAGCAAACAAATACACTTCCTGATGAATCTAACAGAAGACCCTGGCTGCAATCCCCTTGAGATTTTGGCTCTGGTGTCCGATAGAAAATATGGGATTTGTCATGATTCAGAAATTTTAAAAAGCCAGTGCTTAGCAGGACGCTTGACTGAAACTGAGCCACCTTACTTCTCAGTGATGATACTTGTCTCGTGTAACGGACCTTACATGTGTATTTTGCTCTTACATCTAGAGAAGTTAAGCAGAAATCTCTTTGCACAAGTACCAAGGGCTATAGGAAATGCACAGACTGCCTGAGGCCCAGAGGAGCTCATATCCAGAATTGTGACAGTGTACAGCTGTGCAGAGGAATTGAGCCCTGTTGAACGGGCTGAATTTTATATATATGTGTGTGACTGTGTGTATAAATATAAATAAAAATAGCTGTGCTAGAAAAGGAACAGACTGATTTGTCTGACATGTCTTTTCCGTGTCTAATTTTGGTGGTTATAGGATAGCATTATGTATGACTCGGGATCACTTTTCAAGTCAAAAAATGTCCATCAGTGGCTCTCTGTCCACTTACTCATTCATTAATTCTCCTTTTTGTTTACCTGAAGCTTTCTGAAAGTATTAACTACCTTAACCAAAACACTCTTTTTATATTTCAAGGTTTGACACTTCAATAATCATCTGCAAGTATTAGTTATTTCACATACCACTTCTCTGTATTTGATTATAATTAAGAATAATTCCTTTAAAAACACTTAAGATGTATATTTTGATATTGCATTAAGTGTCAAAAATGTAGTGAGGGAAAGAAAATGACCTTCAGTGACAGGTAATTTGCTGGCTACTTGCCTGGAATTCACACGCTACATTGATAATGTTCATTTTAAAGTCACAGTAAACTGCACATATTTTCCTGGGAAAGCTGGGTCTAGACACAAGGGGTAATGAAAGGTATTCAATTTTATTATTATATTAAAAAATAAGTACAATTATGTTTGGAAAAAATAGCCTTGAAACAATCAGTGTCTGAATATTTCAGTTAAGTAATATATTAGTGTTGACATAGTGTTTCTTTCTTTTCTCACTCCATTCTTCTCTCTCCTCTCCAAATGGAATAACAATTCAATAGAAGTTAAAGACCTTTTTTTATTTTTTTGTGCTGTAAGAATGGCATGCTGAAGAGGAACAGATTTCCTTGACAATCACAGCTCCACAAAGAAGGTTTTCACGAGCAACACGGAAAATGTGGACATTTTTCTCATACAGGGAAACAGAAACATCTTTTAATGCCTGCTTTGACTTGCATCAGCACCAGCCCTGAGCCAGATCCGCAAAC
>NW_009954102.1:4312902-4325057 GCF_000747805.2 Chaetura pelagica | reverse complement strand
CTTCCAAAGGCAGCTTGAAGATGGCTGTACCAAAGTAAGCAGGCAAGGCCTTTCTTGCACAAACCAGATGCCTGCAAAGCAGATCAGACCAGGGTATTCCTGAGTCTCCCTGCAGCTACTCCCTGCTGCCCAAATGACCCTGTGAAGCTGCCATGCCTAAGGCTGGAGAGACCTGAAGATGCTACAAGCTCCAGAGGTCAAAGCAGGTCCTGGCATTCCAGAAGAAAAAAATGAAGAAAGGGGAAACAAATGGCTTTTGCTCCTTTTCTGCTGCCTAAACTCTCTCTGGCATAAAGGATGAGTTTAGCTGTAAATATCACATCCTTTCTGTTACAAGGATGGTAACGGAAGAAAATCTGCATCCACTAGCCTGGAAATATGTGATGCTGTTCTGTCTCAGGGTTCCTACCTCTTCTTTCTGCTCTTTCTTTTTTTCTGTTCCACTGCCAGGCAGAGAGAAAGATCACTAATGAACCACAGCTTCTGTTCAGGTCATTAGCTGTACCAGAGAGAAAGTTAATGAACCCTAGTATATAAAGACAAAATCAGGTTTTCTTTAATAGTTTCCATACCAAGAGCATCATTTTCTCCTAGCGTAATCCCTGGATGATTTAGTTTGAGTCTCTTTTTTTTTCCTGCTCCAGCCTAGTTTTGGAGGAATGGTGTGACAGAGAACATCTGGTCATTAAGCCCATACAGATGATGTTCAGATGCTGTGGAGGAAATGCCAGAGGTAGCCAGAGAGGGAAAGGAAGGCAAATCACCTTGTACAGTAAAGCCTATATTGAAAATCGGAAATAAATTGGCAAGTTGCTGAAGTCTTGTCCCAAAGACTAATTTCAACAACAGCTACATTAAGCACCTGCTGAGCCCCTGCCATTCACTAAGACCATCTCTTCTCCCCCACTTGTAGACAGACATTCGGAATCCAAAGACTTTTTTACCCCTATGTTTTATCTGAGTAATATAAAGACTTAAACATACTTATCTCTCATGAAAACAAAAAGAAACACCTACAAAATTCCCGTGAAGCAGGTGTACATCAAAATCAAGCCTGGGAACATGGGCCAGGAAGGTACTCCCAGGTTCAGTAAGTCTCGTCCCTTGATGTCTGAAGTGACTGTACCTGATGAACTCCTTTAAAGTAAACTTTATCTGTCAGTTCTTGAAACCAACAGTCCTGCTGGGCCACTGTCTTGACTGTTACCCACATCATGGTTACAAACCCAGCATTATTTTTAAGACTTACTTCTGGACCAGTTTGTATGACTTACATTCCACACTACAATCAGCTGGACTGTATGAGGAAATGAGGTGCCATATAATGTAAGACATGTGGATTGATGTTTTGTATTCTGCTTCCATTTAAATTTACAGATTCTTCTCTATTCTATTCCCAGGGAGCTCCTTCCTGAAGCCCAGTTTGGAGGTGAATAGAAGACAACAACAGCAATGTTCACCCCAAATGACACTTGCTCCATCTTTTAAACCCATACTGATCACGAAGCAAGTTACTCCACAACAAACCTCCCCAGAGGTTGCCCATCTCAGCAGGTATTAAGCACACTGTCCACAAATCCCTGTCTCCTGTTATGAGTGTTGTGTTAACATCCACCAGCACTGAACCCTGTGGAGGTTTGTATCAAATATGGAACCAGATTCACTGTTTCAGTCAAAATATTTGTGCTAGAGACATGGATGCAGCCCAGCAAACAGAAACTCTGCATCCTTCCCCCAGTTTTCTCTCATTAATGAGTAGCTTTAAATTATGGCAGAAAAATCAATATGTTCACTAACTTCTTCTAGTCCTGAAATGCTGCAGCCTCACTCATAGTGTAATGGACATTATGAAGAAGGAAACTGGTTTCCTTTTCTCCTCCACTTCCCAACCATTTACTTCTCAGCTACTTTAGATAATAATGAGCAGAAGAGCACCAAAGACTTGGAAACAACTTAGCTGGTGTGTTTGTATGCAAGCATTCCTCCACCAGCATTAGTTTTTCATTGGTATTTCTCTAGAGTAGATAAGCATGGTATTTTTATCCAAAGGCAATTTACTGGTATAGAAGAAGTACAGCAGACAATGCATCCCTACTCCATTATGCATGAACACCCGGTACGTACTCAACTTTCCTCTCTGTCTTATTTATCACACTGTCATTAAACCTGGGTCGCTGTTATTGTTCTCTAGTACAAGTCACAATAATGTGTTCTTATCAGGTCTCTTCTCTCATCTGCTGATTTAATAATATACTAACTCAACATTTGGGTGATTTTAACACAAAGAAACAAAAAGAAGTTCAGGCACATCATACTTAGGAAAGTAATGTTTGTGTTTCAGCATGAAAGAAAAAGAGCCTTCCCTCTTTTTCCAGTCAACTTCATGCTTCAGCATTGCTGACAGAATCATTCAGTGGTGCCCAAGTAAAGGAGATGCAAGCTAATTAAAACTTATGGTCACTGAGGCCTGATCGGCAAGCATTTGTGAATATTTATGGGTTTTAGCAAATCTGCTGTACTGAATCACACAAAAACTTGCTTTGAGTTACAAGAAGGCAGGTTATGTTTAGAGTAGCTCTCTGAGAGCTGTAGCCCCAGGCTCTGTCTCACCTGCTACACTGGAAGTGCCAGCGAGCCCCCTGAGACATCGAAACCCCACTGACCAGACTGGGAAATTGCCAGGTTGGTCCCTGGTGATGTCTTTGGCTCAGGCTACCAAACAGCATCCCAAACAGAACCTGGCAGAAACAGGAGGAACCATCCTGATGTGCAGTTCAGGTGCAAACCTTCCTGCTATGGAAGGAGAGAGAATTTGACAGCACTTCCACTCATTTGGCCTCTACACCCAAGAACAGTCCCAGGCATGTTTAATTTGTTAGTATAAATAATGCCTGGTAGTCTCCAGCTCCATTCTTGTCAGATGAGATGGTGGTTGTCAGACCTGCCTGCATTTGCTTCAAAACATTACTTAGTGTCAGGGCTGCAAAACAACTAACATTTTATTAGGCATCTGAAGGCAAAAGGGACATAGGGCTCTGATGGTGTGTTTAAACAGGGCTCACCATGCTGTTTTATCATCTTATCATTTGTCAGTGCAGAAGAGGAAGCATGCGAAAAATCAAGAGAATGAGCAAGGAGGATGAATAAATTAAGTAAATTAACATGAACAAGGCAGCTCATAATCCAGTTGGAGAAGGTGATTATATATCATACTTTGCTATAGAGAAAACACAGGCAGGAAGGACTTACTGTGGAAACACAAACTCCTCTGCTTAAAAGAAAAGTGTGGGTAGAAAAATGAATTCAGAACAGCATTTTATTAGCAGAATTTGCCTCAACTAAACTCTAATAGATCTAATCAGTGCAGGAGATGAGGACAGGCACATGTTGTTATTTTACAGGATGACAAAGGCATTGTAAACATGGGGAGTGATTGAATATTTTTCACCTTGTTAAGCCCCTTAACAAGCTAGCTGATTATATACTGTACCTTTAAACAGCAGAAGACAGGGAGAGGTTCTAGTCAGGAAAAAAATAACTAGAGGAGATTATATTAACTTCAGCGATGTTTGCAGGCATGTGGTAAAAGTGCCAACTCTGACTGTTTTCCAAACTGTGGTTTTAGTTACAAAATTGATGCTTTGTTAAACTTTTGAGGCACCAGATTAATCCTTTCTCTATCAATACAAGTGGGAATTTCAATTCAGACTTTGACTTTGCAACATCTGTCCGACACCAGTTTGTTTTTTTGCTTGGCCTTCAGTTTTCCAGAAGTTACATGTATTTTAGCATTTCAGTATTCCTTGAAGAACCCTGATTCATTCATTGGCATAGATAATGTTGGAATCTTCTGATATATGGTTATGAATATAACCACCAGTATCTCCACTTATATTGATAATAGTGAAAATCAGCATCACCATCATTGCTTTTTTCTATTTTTTAATATTCCCCCCCCCAACAGTTTGCAGGAGTGGCCCAGACACATGCAAAAAGCTGGTGTTCAATGTGTTGGTGTTAGCCTGAATAACTGTGACGGCACCTTTCTGGTAGTCAAAGAGAAGAGGCACTTTCTCTGGCTGTTTACCTGCATCTGACCTCTCTATAAGAAGGGCCTTACAGTTCTGTATGGAAGTAACACTGAAAAACATTTCCAAGATATATTTTCACAACCAGCCTTTAGAATTGTGGCATGACTTATGTTGGAAGGGACCATTGTAAATGCTGTGGGCTCACCTACGTTCTCACAGCAGGGCAAACTTAGGTCAAGTTGCTCAGGGCTGTGTCCAGCTGAATTTTGACTGCCTACAAAGATAAGGATTTTGCAGCCTCTCTGAGAGACCTGTTCCAGTGTTTGACTCTGTCAGTGGAAAAATAAACGTATAATCTGAATTTCCTGTGCTGCAACTTGTGCCTTTGCATATCTTGGTTGTGTTCCTAAGGGTTTGTGCCTGCTTATCCAGGCCTTGTATAAATAAAACCCTTTTATGGTATCGTTAAGTGGAGTTTTATTACTTTCTAAAATAAAGTGTTGTCTTAGGTCAGCAGTAATACAAACATCACCTGTAATGCAAGTAGAAATTTAGGAGCCCTGGCATTGAAGTTCTGAAGTTCTGATGTACCCTTATCATCCTGTTTCACCTCTGTAGGAAGTGTTGGTGTGCTCACCAAAGTGCTGACCTAGCATACCTACGTACACCCTCCCGTCCTCAACTTTGGTTGCATTATTATAGGAACACTTCAGGCATTGGAGCTTCTCCATGTGGATATTGAAAGTAGCTATAGTGATCTTGTTAGTCACTCACCAAGGACCCAGGAAATACAAGGAGAAAAAAATGAGCAGAGACAAGTTCCAGAAATGCCTCCACTTTGAAGGTGAACTTCTGCATGCAGCTTACTGGTAGCATGGTGATCCTTGCCATTGTCCACAGCTTCTTGAAGGCCCATCAATCTGAGAACAAGGTGTCCTACTTTTCTTGGCCTTTCTCATGTATCTTGTGACCTGCACATATTGTGTATGTCTGGGTTGCTTCAAAGAGCTGTTAGACTGTGGCTATCCTTCTGGTGTCTTGTGGCATTAAGTTCATTATAAGCCTGAGTGATAATTTCTGGTTCCAGAAGGCAGTTACACAAATGCCTTTCTTATTGGCAAAAGTGGCACACATTCATAATTGAAAAGCAGGAACAGTTTGAATATTGTCCTGTATCTCTGCTACTGCAGCATGATTCATAAATAATAATAATAGGGACTGGGCTGGGGGACTGAAGATGAGAGAGAGTCTTTTGGAAAGAGCTGTAATAAGAAGGGTAACAATGAAATGTTGGGATATTGTATGATGTTATAATTGGCCAGTGCAATTACATTTTGTTTACCTCATGGTAATGCAATTTATTTTCACAGGTGCACTTTGAGCATTTTAAGTGTTAAATGTACTGCAGAAGAGGTCCTGACTACACTGATGTATTTGCCTTGGACCTCTGTGGGCTTTGGGAGAATAGGATTACATGCAAATGACTGCTGACAGGTTATGTGGCATTGACTTGTAAAAGGGGCTGCACTTTGATTTTCTGAGTATAATTACAGAATCTCACTGTTTTCTTTCTCTGCTATTGATGGCTGAAGGGCTTTCATAGCAGTGAATTTCATCTCAGGAGAACCGTGATCTCTACCTTTCTAAATTGTGGTGACATGTTGCCATTGTTATTTGTACTAAAGGCTGATATGGGTGGCAAGGAACCGCTGCATGAATAAGGAAAGAAATGCATCTTCTTTTTATTAATAAAAGTTGAAAAGGAGCTCTTCTGGCTTCAGATTTATAGCTCTGGAGACTGAGGAACTTCAGGGCTGTTTGACTCAAGTGGTGGAAATTAAGTCTACCTTACAGTGTGTTAGCAAACACATTCCCTAGAGGAATGATGTTAGTTCATTAATCATCAGAGGCAATTAATGCTGATATAATGTGAACAACCATCCCTACCACTCAGGACTGTATTTGATTTGGAAGGTCTGAGTCCAGATTTGGAGAAAGTTAAGAATTCAGGTGTAAATATGAATTTTTATTACCTGCTCTCTGCAGTTTGAAAATAATGGTTTTTTTTGTGGATGAAAAAGAACAAATTTATAGTCTGGGATTTCAAAAGATTTTGAAATAAGTGTTCTGTTTTCTTGCCAGAAGCATCTGAGCACTGACAACTCAGGTATTCCTGTCTGACTTTGTAAGTGGTGCAATGGTTAAAGTTACACAACTGCTGGTAGGCAATACAGATCTTGGGAAGTGACCAGAGTAATGAGGATATATGGATGATATCTAGCTCTTGCCATTTGTCTTAAACTTCACCACTATTTTAGTACAAAGACATCCCAGACTTTGGGGAGGCTGAGTGCCTTGATACTTGAACTCTTCTCCCCACTGGGCACTGAACTGAAATCCTGCTGGACAACCCAGCTATCAGGGCTAACTTCCAGTTGGTGACATGTGCACTCCAGGTTTCTGTTGCAGCATTCCTCTGCAAAGTGAGAGGAGAGGCTGTTTGACTGATAAAAGCTACATCCTCTTTGGTAGGTGAGCACAGTAAATGTGATAAGAGAAATAAAAATAAAGAAATGAATGGCAAGTCATCCCTGTGCCAATGCTGGCCAAGCCCCCCTGCAGAGCTGCCAGAGCCCTCCTCCCGCCGATTTGTGCTAAGGTCACTTCACATCGTAATGTGGTACAAAGTCATCAGTGTGCCTGGGGTTACAGAAGGCAAGTCTGGCTTGGAGTCTGCTGAAGGCAAGTGTGAAGCTGGGCTGAAGTCAGACCTCTGCTCGGTTACAGTTCAGGATATGTTCGTGATGATCCTGAGCTGACACAAATTTCACGATGTTACTTGCAGCTCTTCCTTTCTGATCCCTGGTGAGCTGAGTGAGTGATTCCCAGCCAGGCCTCAGAATGAGAAAAAAATAGCAATATGTTTTCAAGAGCTCTTCAAGAGTTTTATTTTTTACATTTCCTAGAAGCTACCGCTGTGCTTATTTTCCTATCAATTCGTTTTCCCTTTGCTGGTACATTTACTCTACATTTAGCACATTTTAAAAGAGGACAACTAGATTGTACAAATGCAAAATCACACAGTAGGGCCTTATAGACTGTACTGTAATAACTGTGTTCATAAATCTAACCTCTCTCTGGCAACCTCACCTACTTGTCTTTTCACTTCTCCCCTTTGATTCCTGTCCTTGCCTCCCTCTCTCTGCTAGTGTCAGGCAGTAGGAGCTGCAGTCGTTCAGCACCTCTGAGTATTATGGTCCATTTACTTAAACACAGAGGCTGATATTAAACTTAAAAGCATTCAAGTTTGACTCTTTTGTCTTACTTACATTTTTGTGGGGATCTCTTGTTTATACATTTACAGAGAAAGACATTTCTGGGATATTAAGATTTATACCAGGCAGGAAAGCAGAGAGTGGATGTTTATCTCATATGCAGCTTTCTTGTTTATCCAGATTTTGAAGGGGTCTTTAAATCTTAAAATGCACTTGGATGAGCAGGTGATAGTGTATTGAAAGTCTTGACAAATATCAAGGATATTTTTAAGGACATATACTTAATTTTAACTTTTAATTTTTAATATAGCAGGTATATAATAACTATAATATACATAGTGTAAATAATACATTATTGTTACAATATAACTATGTATAATTTATTTAAATATTTATTTGATTTTTTTTTAAAAAAAGGAGGAACTCCACACAGATCCCCTGAAGTGCAGTAAAATTAAAAATTAAGAAAAGCAAACATTTTTCTTGGACTTCAACTTACTGCAATGAGAGTAAACAGTGAGGTAGAAGGAATTCAATATGGACCAGGCTGAAGAAAGTTCAAACTAGGATTTGCTGATAAAATGCTGTCACTGGTCTTGAACAGCAACTCCTGAACTAGTTTGTGAACTACACAAGTAGGCTGTGGCATTGTAGACCCACAGATGCTCAAAAGATTACTGCCATTTTTGTTGTATTTTCAGTAAAAAGCTTGAACATGGAGGGTACAGTTTTCATGGCAAATGTTGAATATAGACTAGTTTGTCAAGGATTTTGGGAAAACTGCTTCTATGTACAGAAGATGAAACTGCCATGGCTCTGCTTTCTGCTCAAGTAGCTTCCTCTTGGTGATCCCATTCATTAAATGAAATATAATAAAACAGGGTATAGTACCATGATGATGTGGGGACAAGCCAGTGAAGGAGCTGATAACTGCTGCATACCATCCTCTGAGGTAGTCAAATCACATCTGCTCTTGCCATGCAGTGTAGAACCTGTGGCTGTTTTTGAGGAACAGTTAAATACAGGTATTCCTGAGACTCAAAAGGAATAAGGTACATCAATCCATTAAACAAATCTCAAAATACCAGACTTCAAGATTGCACACTTTTTCACTATTAACATCACTCAAGAGAGGTATTTAAGCTAAGTCTACTTTTTCCCTGGAATAGGAATTGTTGTCAAATAGCTACTGTTTTTTGCATGTTGCAGGGAGGGAAAACCATGTTATTTTAATAATATGATGTGTATGCAAATGTGCTCATAACCATGTGAACAGTATGATAATTTTGTTAACCAGGCAATAAACACACAAAAAAGAGGTGGAGAAGTGAAGTTGCAGTTTTGTCCTACCAACTTTGAAGATAATCCTTTTCACAGGGATATGTGTGGGAAAAGTAGGCATAACTTTCAATATCTTTCAGGTCCATCACACATTGCTTCCCTTCAATGGTCTCACTACACTTACAGGGCACAAATGGGTAGATCAGAAAGTTATCTGCACACTATTTGTATTGTTTGGGCATCAATGACAACAGTCTCTTTGCTTTGGAAGAGTCAGGGGTTAGAATGGTGAAGAAAAGGAATAACTTTTTACCCTGAGGGCTTAGTTCTTCCCAGCACAGCACAGAGGGCAGCTGAAAGCTCACGTGGAGAAACTAAACTGCTGAAGCACTGCGTGTTTAACGCGGCATGAGACTATGAACGAGACGACTTTACTGTTCACCACTGCCAACCCTTGAAAATCAGCTTGAAAGAAATCCTGACAGGATTATCGCAAAAAGTCACTCTGAAGAAAGTGGAGAGGTTTCAGAAACAAAATCTATTATCTGTCATCCCATCATTAACAAAATGGAAGAACTGGCAGAAGGATTGTTGACATAAATGCGAGACATTAAAAACTAGGTAAGAAAAATATACTGGGGAAATATTCCCTGGGAGGGGTCCCACGTTGGCATGGTGAGGGATAGGATGGTTTCACTGGCCTTTCTCACCTCTCATTTTTAGGAGTCTATTATGTTATTTTGCTGAGTAAAGAGTGGTTAAAATGATTAATGGACAGGAAGGCTTGATGTATGAGCAGACAGCCAAACAAGTGAAGCTATGCTGCACGCTCAGTACAGAGCAGAGCGAGGGATGCCTGAGAGCTGCCAGAGTGGCAGGCAGGGCTGCTGTACTCTGCAATTTAAGGAGGTGTAATTAGCAGAAACTAAATGACAATTAGCGTAGAAAATCTTTTAACATGGCATTTTATTGCGCCCACCTGTAATCGCTGCCAGGAGCGACGACATCCCCTTCCAGTCCCATCCCTCCCCAGCACCATGCCAGTGCATTCAGCTCTCAGTGCTCCTCTCTGCTGTGGCACAGCACCTGCTGCTCCCTTCCTCTCTCCCTTCCTCCTTCCTTTCCTTTCTCCTTTCCTTCCTTCTGATCTGTGCTGCCTCTTGCCGTGATTGGGATACATGCTCAGCTCTCCTGTCAGGCTCTGCAATCCCTGCCTTGCCAGGGTGCCATCAGGGGTCATCTCCTGGTAGCCCCCAGGAAAGCTGGAAACTGTGTTACATCACATGCTGTGTTTTAAAAAAAAAAGGGACCATGGCCAAAGGGAAGATACTCCAAATGAAGAGAATAGACTGGATTAGGTGGAGAAGACTTCCGTGTTACATCACATGCTGTGTTTTAAAAAAAACAGAGACCATGGCCAAAGGGAAAATACTCCAAATGAATAGACTGGATTAGGTGGAGAAGACTTTGATTTAAGAAGGGATGCATAATACTTATTTCAGAAAGGTCTCTGCAGGTATGAGGGCTCTGCTGACACCACCCCTGGAGAAGCCAGCTGGGGTAGAAGGACTCCTCCTTCCTAGCCATCCCGTCCTATCAACCATGCCAGACCAGATGCCAGTTCACCTGCAGATTTGGAGCAGAAAACTGAGAGCAGCAGATGTTGCAGCCTGCTGAAAGCTTGCTGGTAGCTGAGTGTTTGAACTCCTAGAGAAGGGCTCTTGTGGAGAAGGCCACTAGCTGCATGCAGGATTGCAGCACACTGTGCTTTGGGATGATTTCAGCATTTTATTGTGAAACCCTCTCATGGAGGAAAAAACCCTGTTTATTGGGATCTTCCTGGCACTCTGTGCAACCACTTGATGTAACTTTGTCCTGTCACTCCACTGTCTTTCTGGACTCTCGTGTCACAGTGTTGTTGGTAGTGTTCTTGTCCTGTGGTGTTTTAGAAAATTGATCCAACTTTTTCTCTGTATGGTTAGATTTGACCTCCTCTGTTTCATAAGGAGAAGAGAGAAGAGATGATATTTTGTGAGCATCTTCTCAGGGTGAGGAAAAAAACCCAAAACTTAATCAAGTAAAAAGAAGGAAAGGAATAGTATTTGGCTTTTTCATTCAGGTTTCTGTAGTAGCTCCATCATTGCCCATAGCCCCCTATTTATGGAATTAAACATATGGATTTTGCTCTCACTCTAAGCTCATGTTATGTCCAAATAAATTTTACAGAATGCAAAATCACAAAAACTACTCCACTGTGTAAGACCAGAGGCTCAGACACTCCAGCAGTGCCCTATAGATGCCCTATTACAGCTGCTTATGGAAAGTCTTCCTCCCCAAACACTGCATTTCTACAACAGCATTATGTTGTTTTCCATTTTCCCCCTCTACCTTGTGCTGCTAATTTTTAAGGATCTGTTTATCATTCTGACCACAGCTGAATACTGAGCTGAAGTTTTCAGAAAAGAATCCAGAGGGAGTCACTGCTGGTGATGTAGGCTTGTTCCTCACTGTGTTCACTGCTCAGCATTTGCTAACTCTTAATTTTGTCTCTGCTTCCTGTTGCTGGCTTTGGTTGATTGCAGGCTCAGGGAGACAGGCACCAGGAGGGCTGCTGGACCCGCCTGTGGTGCTGCATGATGGCAACTCAATTGGGTGTTTTGTTTTGGTTTTTTCTCTGTTTGCTGATGACAGTGATTAACTTCCTACAAAAAAATATAAAATTATCTATTCTTATAATTGCAAACCTGTCCTATTCTGATTTCTACAAAGCTGTGATGTTCATCCCCTCAGTGAATGAACACCAAGTTTTGCTTTGTGTGGCAAAGGATGGGCTGGAGATTGCCAGTGCTACATAAGAATAACATCAATATGGTCAATTTCACATAACCTGTCAGGTGCTTCTGCTTTTCTTTTTCATTTTTTTAATGTTACCACTTTAGACCTTGTAGCTACCCAGTGATTTTTTATTAAATTATTTACTGTAGCTGGATGGTTGATGTTGTTTCACTTTGGTTCTCTGCAGCTTCCCAATTTTTTAGTTGTCAGAATGACAAGCATTCACTGATTAATTAAAGCCTTTATTTTGCTTTGTTATTGTTCATCTTCAGTCATATCTGAATCCTTATGTATTCCAGGAAATAATGAATATTGCCCAGATGAAGGTTTCTAAAATTGCATCTAGGTATATAGTTCATTTTTCCTTATTTCTAATTTTCATTTTTTTTTTATATACACACACACATATATAAAAAAATATATTTTCTTGTGAATGATGATAAATTAAAAACTCTGTACAAGAAAGCTGCTACTATGGACTGATGCTGGTCATCACTGTAAATTTCTTCACAGAGCTCTCTTTCTTCTAAGGAAGGAGAGAATAATTAAAGAGTCACCCCTTGTCAGGGCTGCAAAAACGACCTCTCTCACTGTCATTAATTGCAGTGCATTTCTTTGGTGGACATATAGCATGGATTCTTCTCAGCTACCTTTAAGTGCTTGGTGGTGATATGTACATCTGAATTTGTTACCTTAAGATCTCTCTATAGTTGGCAGAAATAAACACTCTCAA
>NW_009954102.1:4306926-4312772 GCF_000747805.2 Chaetura pelagica | reverse complement strand
GAATGCCACACTCTGAAAATGTTTTTCAACATGCCCTTTCATATGCTCTAATGTGCAAAAGCTTAGTTGCAGTGACAGCATCTTGGGATGGCAGAATTTGTTTGTTTGGGTGAATTTATGCCATTGAATTTGCAGAAATATGCTAACTCATGATGGCCCAACCTGTGCAGTGTTGGGGTGATCCCTGTGTAATTTTTGTGGGTGTTGTGGGTGTTGCAGGGAAACCATTGCAATGGTGAAGAGATCACAGGCTGTGATGCTCTTCACAGGATGCTCTTCACTGGGGAAGGTGATGGGGAGACAGAGGGCTACCTGACCAGCATGCCAATCAGCCTTTACCCCTGGAACAGCCATTCCTTATTCCTCTTGGGAAGAGCCAAAGGGTTAGCTGGAAGGGTTTTAAAGTATGTTTGGCTTTCTGGAATTGCTTTCACAGACCAATTTCTTTTTCATGGGGTCTCATGTGAGAATAAACTCATTAGCTTTGTGATATGATTCCCTGAGTGGCTGACTCATGAATTCTTCTAATGTTTCAAGTTGTCATGTATATAGAATTTCAGAGTTTGCTGTGAAACTGGATTTGGCTTTCTTTTCAGTCTTTGTTTAGGAATTTTATCTAATTTATTCAGGTGCTTCTTACTTCCTGCTTCCTCTGTTTAATGTTCCCAAAGATGTGACTGACTGCACCTGAAGTTACAGCTACTAGGCTTGTTGAAAAAAAAAATAAATAAAAAAATAAAATTGGCACAAGTAAATATGAAAGCAAAATTCATGTGATAATACTTTTGCTGACTGGTTATAGCCTCCCATTACGGAAAACACAATAAAATCTTAATCAGAATAAAACAAAACAGAGATAAGTATAAAGCAAGTAAAACCTTTTTTTTCTAACACCCTGAAGTTCCCAGTTCTTTATTAGTTCCTTTGATGGAATTCAATAGATACTTACTCTGCTTTGGAACTTTACAAGTGTCATTCCTGAGGTATTGATTCTGTTGAAAGGATGAGGATCAGTTGTGGAAAATGCAATACACGTGCATATTCCATAAAAGATTCCTGCATATGTGATTTTCAAATTTTTGCCAGCCACTAGCATGTCTCCCTGATGTATTGTTACACATGGAACTACCCTTTCATGAAATTTTAATTGTAGAGTGTAAAGAAACCTCCCCTTCCTTCTGCATCATCAACTTGCATAACAGAAAAGGATGAAGAGACTTCCTCCTGTTATAAAGTCTGACTGTGTTGAACCCAAAAAATGAGAGACAGTAAGTCAGCAAATTTGACAAGTTCTCCCCACCCCCTTCTTTTGCCTGAAGAATTAATTACATGTTTCCTATGAAGCAAAGCACAATAGGTTTTTATGGTACATTTCTAGCAGTTTTGTTACACTGCTGCTGAAAATTCTGAATTTTCTGCAGGTATGTATATATGGTGATAAGCAGTGCTTCATAGAAATCAGGCCAAATGTTTAGGGCTGGGGTCAAGGGGTTTAGACATGGTGGCACTCAGAGTGGCAATGTTCCCTTAGGCTATACTGGGTAACAAGGTAGAGAATATTCTCTTTACATGATGCCTTGGAAAGGATTATTTTGTTCAGCTAAATGCAGTTTAAAAACTGAATTGAACATCTTTCTTTCCAGTCCATATAGCAAGATTTCTACTTTCAGATAATTGGGACCATCCTTGGAGCGGGCTGTCTCCTGAATGATGGCCAGGCATTGTCAAAGGGACAGTGGAGTTGTCAAAAACCAAATCAGGGACAACACTGACACATGACAGGTCTGGATGATCATAGGACCTTTTTTGAACCTGTGCCCTCACCTTCATATCTTCCTTCCCCCCCCCCCCCTAAGGCAGTAATTGCATCATATGGATTAAGTGGGCAAATGCCAGGAAACTAAGGTAGGGGCAACCAGCAAGGGGAACACTGGGACATGTAAGTCAACTAATGAATCATAGAATAGTTTGAGTTGAAAGGGACCTTAAAGATCATTTAGTTCTAACCCCCCTACATGGGCAGAGACACCTCCCAGTAGACCAGGTTGCTCAAAGTCCCATCCAACCTGGCCTTGAACACTTCCAGGGAGGGGGCATCCACAACTTCCCTGGGCAGTCAGTTCCAACCTGAAAATCAGCAAAGGCAGGAGAAAGTCTGGAATGAGCATACTGCCTTCCATACAGTTACAAAAATCCAGTTGTAATTCAGGAAAAGGGCACCTCCATCCCACATCTGCCCTTCTTCATCCAAGCTCTCTCAACTGCTGGGTCCCTGTTGGGCTGGTGGCCTGTTCTCCCTCTGACACTGCCCTTTTAGCCACCACAGCTGCAGAAAAGCCCATTTCAGTAGCAAGGTGAGAGTGTGCACCTACTCAGGACATGGTTACCTCTGGTTAGAACACTGTTTATGGCAGTAGCAGAGATGGTGCTGATCACAACTCCCCTATTTCTTGGACAATATAGTATTTGGCAGGTTGCTCTAAACTCCTGCTTCTTCAACTATGCAAAATACCTGCCCAGCCACAGAACTTAAAGTTACAAATAAATGTGTTGTTTTTTTGGGTTTTTTTTTGTTTTTTTTTTTCTAAATACTTTAGGAAACTGAGCAAGTTATGAAATTATGAAGTTTTTGTAATTATTTTCCTGAATGTATTAACCTGGGTACTACAGTTAATACACTTTGACTTAAATTCTTTCAATATCATTATTTATTTGATGATGAATCCGGGCGCATTAAGCCCTGAAACTTCTGTGTCCACTTAGAATTTTACTTTGTCAGATGCATCTTGGGCCATTTTGCACAACATCTGTGGTTTATTTGGCTGCATTTCACAGGACTTTAACAAGAGATTTGCAAGCTGGCTTTTTAGGTTGGTCTAGCAAGTGGTGATAGTGAGTCTTTTGGCTCAATCAGGATTGATGTAGAGGATTTAAATCCACTCCATTTGCACTCTTTTCATAACATTATGAATGTTTGAAGCTGTATGCAGCTGAATAATACTTTTCTGCCCTCTCAGCTGCTGCTGTGCCTTTTGGCAACAAATTAGGTCATCTTGTCTTTTAAACATTTATGTTTTACACCTATTAATGTTAATGGGAATTTTACCCATATGCCAATGAAGGATATCTGTCACACCTGAATGGAAAGGGCATGCAATTCTTTCCTGTAGGTGGGATCAGAGTGTAGTCACCATGTTTTCAAAAATGCATTACAAAATATTTAAATCAAAATAGCTAAGTCCTACCAGATTTAGTACAACTTCTGAAGGTATTGTTTGCCTCTTCCACATTCAATGAGACTTCTTCTGCAAAATAATTACATGCTAAAAATAATCATCCTTATGCACGAGTGAAAACTGTATGGAAAATCACATATGTAATACTTCTGAAGTTTGGAATGTTTGATTTTTTAAAATAAATTGTTGCTTTTAAATTGATAATTTTGCCTGAACTTTTTGGATATTTTCAAAGATAGAAAAACATCATTACATGGGAACTGAACAACCTTTTAATCAAAGTTTGAATTACAAGTATTCAGCACTGCCTAATTTTTCCAACTAAAAGACAAGCTAGGCATGTCTGTTATTTCACATTCTGAGCAGGAGGAAGAGGGCAGGGAAAATATGTTTCCCACTTCTGGAAATACCTTCTATGAGATGAAGATTACTGTTGCAATCTGGTTTGGACTATCTTAGTACCTTGGAAGCAGAAAGAACTGAAGCAGAGATTCTATGCACTGGCTTCAGAAGCTTTGTGGGGAGCTCAGTTTAACCACCTACTGCCTCTCCCAGGACAGGATTGTAGGGTCTGTATCACAACTCCACTCTGCATGTTTTGTGGTCAATGGTGTTCACACTGCTCCCACAATTAACATTGGTGACAAACAGGGAGAAGAAAGAAAGGCCTGCTTTTGGTACATGTAGATATTTCTAATTCTCCAGCTCTGATGACATCTTTCTTGGGTTTGTAAAAGCTCTGGCTGAAGCAATCTCAGCAGTGTCTCAGTATATTTGAAAATGTCTAGAGGTGGATCAAGTTTTGGAAGACTGGAAAAGGGTAAATGTGGGACATTTAAAAAAAAAATAAAATAAAAGGCAAAAAGGAAGGTTGTGGAATGATGGGCCTATTCCTTTTGTGAGAACATACTACATCAAAATACCCAACTGGGGTTAGATATTTGTTGGCAACCTAAAGGAACATTGGATGAATAAGCAGCAAATGAGTAAGCAACAAATGCAGGGAGCTTTAGCTCATTTGTCAGGATTAAATCATATCAGATCAACCCCAACTCTTTTTTTATGCAAAGTAGCATGCCTTAATCATGTAGACATGGTGTAGCTAGGCTTCTTACATTGTCTCACACTACATGAACAATTTGGGATTATTGTAAAGCAGGGACAAAAGTGTCTGGGGACTCTACATGCGGAGCAGTTGCTGGCGTTTCACTGTCAAACTGCTAAGATGAATTGAGGAGGGCCCCACAAGGATCTATCCTAGGCTTAGTGTATTCAATGTTTTCATTATAATCCAACACCAGGTTGTTAGAATATGCTTATTAAATCTGCAAATGAAATGAATCTGAAAGAGGCAGCAAACAGAGCGAAAGATAAGAATTAATTCAAAATGATCACAACAATTTAGAGAAATAGTCTTGAAAATGGCATAGAATTTAATTAGAACAAATGTATGGTTCTGCACTTAGGCAGGGATGAAGAGTTGAGAAAATGCAATGAGAAAAGCTGAGATACAATAGGTAAGTCTTGCAAAGAAGAGTCGGAGATTACAGTGAGTCACAAACAATGTAGGTTAAGAATATTATGCTTTGGCACAGAGGTCAAACATTGCACTGGGATTTATAAACAGCAGCATAATCCATAAAATTACTTTTTCAATTCTTCTTCATAACATTGTTACGGTTTTTCAGGTGTGAACCAGCTGGAGGCAGACTAGAGGAAGGCTATGAAGAAAGTCTGGACATCTTCAAAGGAAGGGGAATTTGGTCACCTTAGAAGACATAAGATAAGAGAGTTTACAACAGTGTCTGAACATGTAAAACAGCTGCAAAGAACCTCTGGCCATGGAGGGCAAGGCAAGAAATAAGAGCTCAAGCTGCAGAAAGAGACGTCTATTTTAATTTTAGGACTGCTTTTATAATGGTAGAAAGAGGTAGGCATTGTGGTTGCTTCAGAAGGTAGCACAATGCTCATCTTTAGAGGTATTAAAGAATAGGTAAAGCAAACAGGAATAGGATAGTTTGAGAATATGACAGCTACAGCAGCTTCTTGTCATAGCAAGAAGAATGAATTAGATAAACCTTTCAGGTCTATGATCTGTTATTGGTCAATGGATAATGAAGAAAAACATTTACTCAGACACCTATATAAATATTCTGACTCTCCCAAAGGTTGAACAATGGTGACTTTTACTGATATTACTGTGAGATTCACATGATTGGAACTTCTGCAGATTAGCTTATTTTCCAAAAATATTTAATGGTCTTTAAAAGGATAAATTATTTTTTATAAACCAATTTGCTTATGTTCAAATCAAAGCTGATATTTTTAAAAGTCAATGTATAATAAAATGCCAGAAAAATATTTGTTAGCCTTATTGTCATTTGTGGTCATGTTGTCCTGACCATTTTTATAAAAACAGGAAGATATTAACCTTATCTATGACTACAGTCAATGTAAGGACTCCTGTTCCCAAGTGATCTTCAAAGCAAAAATATTAGGAATAAACATGAAGGCTGTGCTATATCATGAAAAGTTATGGATCTTCCTGTAGGAGAGATTTTGAGAAAAAACAAGCAAACTGCAAACAAAGGGCATGACAGTCTTTCCTGC
>NW_009954102.1:4299498-4306894 GCF_000747805.2 Chaetura pelagica | reverse complement strand
CCTGCTGATGTTTGTACAGGGCAGTGGTGGATCTTTCTTTTGATGTTGCAATAGTAAATACCAATTTTGCTGTATGCTTAGAAGACTTCAAAGCTTCCTGATGCTTTCAACTTTATTAAAACATTCCACAGTCAGGTTTGTTCAGTATGCTTTTTTGAATTTCACTGGCAATAGCACTCACTATCAATGCTTTGAAATGGTGCTTTATTTTTGCATTTGGTTATTTCACCATAGCAATACCATTAACAGCCAAATAAACAAGTAGAGAGGAACCACCAGCCCCTGATAGGTGTTGTTGCTGCTCTGGAATAAATACTGTAGGTCCAGTGCAGGAGCACTGGTGGCTAAAAGGATCCTTTGAAGGTGAGTTGTTGGCACCTGGATAATAAACTGTGTTCCAGAGTTGTCCCTTTTTACATCAGTGATGGAGAGGGCTTAAACACACTTGTTACTTGTCTTTGGTGGTGTGTATGAAGGCCAGACAGAGGTGAATTCTTTGTACATAGCAGATTGCAAATGGATGGTATCAGCAGCAATGATTTGGCATTTCTTTCCCCAGTGGATGATGGAGTAAAGTTTCCATAGCTGACTTCTGTCTGGAGCCACAAAGAGCTCCCAGTATTGGCTGGGCAATTAGTGAAGAGATGAGAGAGTCCAGGATGGAACTGAGGCTAAAGAAGGTCTCTTAGGTTCTTCAGAAATCTTCTGCTGTTGTCTGCCCTTTCCTTCACTGCTGATGCAGCTACTTTCTGCTTAATGAAAGAGGTCATCTGACATAATTCTGAAATCTTTCCATAGGAATGGTTACCATATGTTAGTGAATTCTCAGAATTGTTTTAGCTACCACACCTTTTTTGTAATTAGTGCTTACTAATTCAAGTAGGGCAAGAGGTCACAGTTAGTTTTACAAGTGCTTATACTTTACATGGAATGTCTTTTCTTTTCCAGCTGTTGCTGAAAGCTTAAAAGTATGTGTGGTGTGTTTATTACAGCAGGCCTAAACCACAAATATTTTAAGTGGGTTTGAACTATCAGTTTGTCATTTTGGAAATTCTTTTAATTTAATTTTTTTTAAGGTTGAAGCAGAGTTCCCAGAATTAAGATTTATTGTTTTGGTTTTGGTCCATCCCTAAATTTTACTCCTACTTCTATTTTTGTTCTATCATGAAAAGACAGAATATCTGAAAAAAATAGCAAGTGCAGACAACAAAATGTCACCCAAAAATTACCCTGCTCTTCTCTTCTTCCAAACTTCTTTTTTATTAAATGTTATACGTCTCTGAAAAGTCTGCAAAAGTTTTTGTGATTGGAAGAATTATTTGGATTCCATTTTAGCTCCAGTTTTCAACTCTATCCATAAGACTTCTGCTGTGGTGAGTTCAAGGCTGCCCTGTCATATCTATCATACATAAGATCTTCCAACTAAACTATCTTGGATACTTCCCAGATGTGTTACTGGTACATATTATATGATTCTTCGACCTGCTTGTTGTTCTTCACATCTCAGGAATAAGGAGATATTTGTTGAAATATAAAAGTGATTATTTCAAAATTGATAAAAGAAAGAAAGGGACAAGCAACCCAACATTTGAGTGTAGAACTCCTGGAACACAGCAGAATTTTAGAAGGGTTGGGCAATTTAATAAATAACAAAAATATCTAGAAAACAAGCTCCTACTACCAACTTTTCTGGAAGGAAAGTTAAAAGCTCACACTTAAGGATATGTCTACTCTAACTGCAAAGGATTAGGATGAGATCTTGATGGAAGAAGATAATTTTTATCTTTTCTTAAAGTTTTCTTTGAAACATCTTGTGATGCTTCATGAATAGAGATAGATGCTTGTCATGAATAAAGACAGATATTGTAATAGGTCAACATGAGATTACTACTGAGGTGGTCTTAGAGCCACAGTCAGGTTAAAAGTGTGTTTGTGCACCTTGAGAGTTACCCAGGAGAGCTGTCTTTCACTGGATGATGTTGTCCTTCCTATCACTATGGCTGATCACAAAGAAAGTTAAAGGGAGCCCCTTGGTACCACTACTGTCCCATCCAGTGCACAGTTTTGCTGCAAGTTGTTTCCACAGTGAGCAACAAAATGTCTTCTGTTTTTTTCTTTCTTTCTCTCTGACCATTGCATCTTCTATCCAAAAATTCTCTTAAAAATACTCCAAAGTAATGGATGTTTAACATGAAGGATGCCAAGTAGGGACTGTTCAATGAATGCAGAAGAAAACAGATTAAAATAGACTTCTCAGACACTATCTTTTCTATTTAACAGTGATAGATGTGAGCACTGATTGTTGCCACTGGCAGTGATGTGAGAACACTGAAGATGTAAAGCTGTCACCCTGGCTGCTGCTGAGAAGAAAACAGTGGAAGCAGAGCCTCCTCCTCTGGGAGCTCCATATGCAAAGAAACCATAAATTTGTAATCCTCAAATCCTTGTCTAGCTTGTGAATTTTTGAAAAATTCATAGCAGTGAGGAGACTAAAGGAGAGGTGCCTACTGACTCACATGGGCAAAAACACTGACCTGTGTGGGCAAAGAAGACTAGCAAGACTCTGCTTTGTGCAAGCCCTGGCCCCACAGCTTCACTTCTCAGAGGTTTCTTTATCTACTACCATCAATGCCTGTTTATCAGCAAAATAATGGCTCTGTTCTCCTCACAAAATGCTTATCTTCAAAGGTGTGAGCTGTACATGCATTTTCCAGCCCTTCCCCCACAGTCCTTGTCATTAAATGTGACAGGCTTCTGAAGAAGTATTGTTGCTTGTAAATAAAATGTGGTTGCTAAGAAACACTATGATTAACATGCTGACAATACAACCTTCTTTGATTGTCTGGGCACCAATTGTCTGCTTCTGTAATCAGTGAGGAAATAATTTTTGGAGGAGATTTGTGAGGTTGCAGAAAACTAGTTTTTTTTTTGAGTTAAATTAGAACCTAGTGTTTCTGTACAAAGAAAAGGTCTTTAAGTCATAAGTCTGGTTTTTTTTTGTTTTTTTTTTTTGTTGTTTTGTTTTTGTTTAGTTTTGTTTTGTTTTCTTTTCTTTTCTTTTGGCACATAATATTTTTTGTGTTTTTGTTTATGTTAATTTTTCAGTCAGGAAAATAAGGTTAGTGTTAATAATGTATCTGCCAAAACATTAAAATTAAGGAAACTGGAAGCTCAGGCTCATTAATTTTTTATATGTGAATTCTATATATTAATTTTATTTTGCTGGTTCTAGTCTCATTTTGAATTTCTCCTACTCTCAAATTCTTCCAGTTATTAGGGACTTTTGAAATGAACCTTTGTGTTCTACATGTAGAAACCACTTTTGTCATTATTCCAGTATGAAGCAGGGGATTTGAGTCTCCTTTTCCATTAGGGGGAGACAGAAAAATGGTTACATTTCTTCCTTTTTCAGCAGATTGTCTCTGTTACTAATGGCTGAGGCTTGTCAAAAGGAGATGATCAGACAGAAATCATGCTTCTCAGGTAGAAAATTACCCTTCTCACCTCCTGTAACCGGATGTGTAACTGCACTTGCATATGTTGTAACAGATGGTGTTTCACTGAAGAATGGCTGAAAATGGCACCTTCCTACCCAATGTTTCTGCCTGCTGTGTGTATTTAGAGTCATGTCTGCTTACTAGAGTGTTTAAAAAAAAAGTTGTATTGCCTAT
This sequence comes from Chaetura pelagica, assembly GCF_000747805.2. NCBI lineage: Eukaryota > Metazoa > Chordata > Aves > Apodiformes > Apodidae > Chaetura > Chaetura pelagica. The sequence continues at coordinate 4,303,223 of NW_009954102.1, read as the reverse complement.
TAGTCTTGCAGAGCTGACTGAGAGATGATGGGTGGCATCTCTTTCCCGCTAATGCAAATGGTATTCCAGGCACAAGGCACCTGTGCTCGCACATGGAAAACAGTGGTTCTGTGCAGGCACCTATGTAGGCATAGCCTGAAACAATGGAGATGCCTGCTGCAGTGCACTTCAGCCTGGATGTCCTCTGTGGTGATGATGGATGCAAAGATAAAATCCTTGTTCTGAGACCTTACAGTAAATTTTAATTTCCAGAATTTCAGAAAAATAAACTTCCTGTACTTGTATTTCTACCTGGGGATGGACTAAACTGTAGGTTTTGCAACACGACATCTGTGTGTTCACTGGCAGATGATTATGCTGCAAGAAAGAGAAGGTCATTTTTGGCATAGTTATACTTGTTAAAAATAAAGAAAACTTACACAGATATTTACCTAATGATTGAAAAGCACTATGACTTTCAGGAAGAGTTGAATACCTTAGAAGATAAGCAGAAGAGTAAAGAAAATGGGTGACTTATAGTCTGTGGAGCTGTACAAAGAAAGGTAATGGTTTTGCTGTTAAACACACAGACACAAAATCAAACTTCCCTTTCCACCTTGTGCAAACAGATTACATCTAACCAGTGTAGCATTACTTAAATAAATGTTTCTGGATCCCATTGGACAGGTGGCTGAAGTCCTGAAGTGTGATATTTGAGTACAATCATTGCCTATGAGTATGTAATGATTATGCTGAGTAATGTAGGTAATGCTGGTTATCCTGTAGCACATAAATATTGAGGATAAAGAAGATGATATTCACAATTTGACAGACTTCAAGGTCAGGCCTATGACTGTCTAATCTAAACCCTTTCTCACACTGGAGATGTAATTGCTCTAAAAAGCTGAATTATATCATCTATTTCAGAAAGCTATCTAAATCCACCTTAACAACTCAGACGAACAGTGTGTTGCCATCTCTTCTCATAAAATTGCATTTTCAGTGTTGTGTCTTATATCAAGGTTAAAATTTTTATCTCCAGCTTCCAGTCATTATGTCTAATTATGACTTTGTCTGCAGGTTTGAAAACCATCCTACTGGATGGCTTTTCCATGTACAAGGATGTACAATTGATGCATGGGTCAAGTCAGCTTTCAACCTTCTCTGACAAATTCAGTTGAGCTCTTTAAACCTCATAGCTTTAGATTTGTTTTACAGTCTCTAGGCCTGTTTTTTTTAACTGTCTCTGTGATTTTCATGTTCTTCTGGAAGGTCTGACTTCAGACCTAGGTGTCTTATTCTCTTGGCAGTTTAATGAAACAAAGTAGAGCAGCAGTAACATTTCCCTATTTCTGTTTGATAATCACCTCTTATATAGCCAAGGATGATGTTAGCTATATAGCCAAAGCACTGCATTGAGAGGTTATTTTGAGGTGATTATCTACAATGACTCTCAAGTCCTTTTCTGAGCTACTGCTTTTCAAGAGATTCCTTCTTTCTGTACCTATAATGTGCATTCCTGGTCCCCAGATGTATTGTTCTGCATTTAGGGGTCCTTTAACTTATTCTGCTGCAATGTGACTGTTTTAGCAGACATTTCAGGTATTTCCACATCAAAGCTTCATCTTTCTTCGTTAGTGCCCTGCTATGCTTTGTGCATATGCTCTTTCTAGTTCATTGCTCCTCATATATGTGAAGCAATGACTACTTGGGGGAACCTTGTAGAAGCAGCTGTGCTCACTGATTTCTTAATTACTACTTTCTGAACTCTGTGAGCTATTTTTAAATTGTATCTAGTGTACACTCTGTTAATTCTGCACAGTTCAAGTTTGTTGGTCTTTTTTAAATGGAAGAGTTTTGTGGCACTAACTGAAGGGCCTTGTTAAAAATGAAGAATGCTGTGCCAACACAGTCACCTTTGTCAACAGGACCTGTAATCCTGTCATAAAAAACCAATAGATTTGTTTGACAAGATTTACTTTCTACAAAATGGTGTTGTCTGGCATTAATTATATGTTTAGCCATTGTTTGTTGATAGAATCCTTATTTAACTGTTCCATTATGTTTTTTCCAGAATACAAGTCAGAGTATTTTTTCTATGGCTCCTAGATTACATCTTTTGCCCTTATTAGATGTTAGAATTACTTTGGCAGTTTTCCAAGCCATTTCAATATCCAAGATTTATATGATCTGTTAAATATTAAATTTAAAAAGTGACTAAAAAGATTCTTCAATCCCTTGAAAAAAAACGTTTGGATGCAAGTTATAAGCATGTGTTAATATAAAAGCTTTTATTTTTAGCAGATGGTTTTCTCATGCTATGCTTTTGATAGGGATGGTGTTTAGTTGGACATGGTATATTACACTTTGTTTCAGATATCAAGATGTATTTATAGAAAATGTTTCACTTTTCTGTATAACTCCTTAGAATTATTCCATCTACATCTCCTTATCCAAGACTTATAACTGACCTAAGATGACCTTTCTTTCTAATACATATGAGCATTAATTTTACTTTCCTGAAGCTGTAGCTATGTCTAATATTAAATTCATTCAACCAACTTTCTCAGGAGTTGCTTATATTTTAAATTCTATGCCATTCATTTATTTCCCATTTATCCACATTACGTATAATTTATTGTTACTTCAAATCTCATTTTAAAACATCAGATTTCTTGTTGTAAGAAAGAAAATTGCTTGACCTGTAGAATCATCTTAAGGAACCATGAGTGGAGTTCATGTCTCCTCTTTTAGATTACTCAAAATCAGACACCTAAATTTTATCTAAGGACTCTGAGATTTTTTTTAGAGTAAAATAAACACTTCTAGGGGGTGATTAAATTGATTTATCTTAGACATCTGTTTTAGGTTGGGAAAACTGCCCACTGGTACTGTGTATTTCTCCCCTGAGGTACCTAGGTTAGGCTTAATGCTACTGGGTTGTTATGGCATCTAACTCCCACCTTTCATTTTTAGCAACAAGCTGAACCAGTTGCCTAGCAAATATCACCCATCATAGACCAACTTTCTTTCTACAGTCTCAAGAGAGGAGTTTAAGGAGGCTGGGTTCTAATGCACTCCCATCAGTAATTTGTCTCTGCTAATCCATAATCATCCAAGGTTCTGTGACTCTGAATCGTAACAACAATTTACAGCCACCTCCACCTCTTCCCTTCTTGTTACTGAGCCTCCCAAAACTGGCATGGAAACAGTGCTTCGCCTATGAAACATTGATCCTTTATAAGCACAAATCTATGAGACTGGCTGGAATACATCAGTATTTTTACCATGTTTGCCCTGTTAGAGACACTCTTTACTGTCCACCTGGTTTAAGCAGGGCGGTAAATGATTATGAGATGAATCACTGGAGCTACAGATCCTTTCAGCCTGTTGTTTTCAGCAGTTGTGGAACTATCTTCCATGCAATAGTATCAAAATTTCAGTCCTTTTCTTTAGGCTTCCCTGTCATTCCTCCCTGCCTCTCTGTCAGATCTGTCCAAGCACTAACTGCCAGCTAGGAAACATTTAAAGATCCTATTGCTATGCCAGCTGGCCAAACATTTCCCTTCAGCAATGCTGCTGTTGGTTACCTACTGCTTGTTATATTTCTGCACAATGGTCTCAGTAAATGCATCCATGAGACTTTTGCAGGAGGACATGGATGGTCTCTGCTTACACTCGGAGGTAGTTGGATGCAGTGGTGCAGCCACGTTGGAGTTGGGGTGTGCTCAAGCTGATAAGACCTG
>NW_009954102.1:4292309-4299472 GCF_000747805.2 Chaetura pelagica | reverse complement strand
TGGGTGATAAATATGCCTTCTGGCTCCCAAATTGGAGTTGGCTCAGGAGGTGGATAGAATGAGATGGCATCTGCCAGAAAAATGCTGTGTAGACGTAGCCTGTGTCCGGCTAATGAAGAAAGCAATGAATCTTTGATATTTGACTCGTAGATCCTGGTAATTTGCTGTTATTTCTGTTCAGTTGAACAAACAAGCAGAAATTGCCGCCACCAGCACTTTGGAAGTAGCAATGACATCCACTGCCATTGGCCACATCTAGAATTTAGTGTATTTTTTAAATTATTATTGTATGTTTTCATATCACTTTAATTTAAGATTTTTTAACATTCAGCTTTTCTGTGAGAAACCACTTTAAAAATAAAAAGTATTGCAGCTTCAATAAATACAGAAATAATCATGACCGAGAGAGGAGGAGGAACTCATATTTCTAGAAAGGATTTAAACTTTAAATCACTCCATTGTGATTTCTTTTTGGTCAGTTAGCCCAGAATACTTCCAGCTCTAGACTAGTTACACAGCTTTGGTCATGATAGTTCAACAGGCTGCAGTGTTTCTGTCCCAGTGCACTTCTGACTTGCCTGGCTTTTCCTTCTCTGTTGTCTCTGTAGTCAGCCCTCCTGGGAGGCTTTGTTCTACCACTTATTTTATCAGTTTTACTTCCTGAGTCCTCTGGGATGATTTTTTTAGATCCCTGAATGTTAAAGTCTTTGAAGCTTAATTTTTTTGAGGTTATTGATTTTGAAAGTTTGATCAATTTAGAGACAAACGGTCTTGGAAGAAAGCAGACACATGGATTTTGTAAGGTTTAATCATAAAGTATAATTTTTTAAATCTCTGCCTATTTTGACTTTAGTCAAAATTAGACTAGGAATTTCTCAAAGCTGTTTCCTTTTTCCCAAGTTCCATTGTGCTGTCTTGAAAATACACCCAGACATAGTTCAGAACTTGTCTGATAGGCAACGGATTTGTTACCCTGGAAAATATGTTACTCCTCTTTTGTCCTTTCCTGTGTTCTGATGGCTCCTTAATCTGTTTCCCTTGTTTATCTTATTAAAGGACATTTTCCTCATATCCAACCTAAATCTACCCTTTTCTAGTTTAAAACCATTACCTCTTGTCCTATTGTTACATGCCTTGTGAATAGCTCTTCCCCAGCCTTCTAACAGGTGCCTTTCAGGTATTGGAAGGTCTCTAATAAGGTCCCTCTGGAGTCTTCTCTTCTTCAGGCTGAACAACAACACAGCTGGCCAGTGTGTTGTCCTTCCTGAAAAAGCAAAAGAATGCTTTTCTCTGCCTCTGCATTTCACTGTTGCTGACCTGCAGTAAGTGTTAAAAACACATTAATTGCATGTGTCAGGCTTAGTTTTCATTCTTTGCTCTTGCATTCTTCATCATCTAAGGAAGCTCTCTAGGTACTTCACATTCTGGCCTGGAACTCCACGGTCTCCCCAAGTGTAGTTCTGTAATTTTAAGACAGAAAGTAAGTTATTCTGCTCCCTGTGCAGATAAACATGGATTATTAGAAAAATAAGAAATATTTATCACTGGAAAGTATTATGAAAAATCCAATGTGTTCCATTCCAGTTCTTCCCATCTGATTCTTCACAGAGACTACAATATACTCTCCTGCACCCTCTGCAGTTACATTTTCACACAGAAGTCTGGCTTTATGCATTCAATATTACCCTTAATTTTTTAGTAGCCTAGAAGATTTTCCTTTTCTTAGTCAGAAAGGTCAGAAAGTTGAAACCATAATTCTTCCAAATCCAGTAACTAATCCCTCGAAACATGTTCTCACAACAGAAGGCAGAAGCCAGGCAATATGCAGAACAAGCACAGTGGAATTCCTCCTCCCCCCACGCATATGGGAGGGATTTGTTTTCTGTGAATTATGAGTTACCAAATATCATATGATTATTTGCTAAATAATGAAAGGGAAGATAAGGACATTTCTTAAGCTCTGGTGAGTCTATGAGCACAGTGTCTGTTTATTAAATGATGCAGTATTGATGTGATAACGCTTGAGCAACTTTGTGAATCTGCCCCCATTTATGGCACTAAGGCTGAAGGTCCCTCTGAACACCTATTTGTGCTATGTCCCTGCATCAGAACTGAATGAGAAACTTCCTAAAAATGGAATTGTATGGGCCTAGTAGAAGACAAGAAGGTCCACTGAAAAGCGTGAGCTGGAGTTTGTGGCTCAATTAACAAATCATGGAATCAAAGAATCATAGAATGGTTTGAATTGGAAGGAACCTTAAAGATCATCTAGTTCCAAGCCCCGGCATGGGCAGGGACACCTCGCACTAGATCAGGTTGCTCAAAGCCCCATCCAACATGATCTTGAACGCTTCCAGGGATGGGGCTTCCACAACTTCCATGTGCAACCTGTTCAGTGTCTCACCACCCTCACACTAAACAATTTCTTCCTACTGTCTGACCCAAATCTCCCCTCTTCCAGTTTGCATACATTACCCCTTGGACTCTCAATACAAGCCCCAGTTAAGAGTCCCTCCCCAGCTTTCCTGTAGCCCCTTCAGGCACTGGAAGGTGCTCTAAGGTCTCCTTGGAGCCTTCTCTTCTCCAGGCTGAACACCCCAACTCTCTCAGCCTGTCCTTGTAGCAGAAGTTCTCCAGACATTGGTTCATCTTTGGGGCCCTCCTCTGGACTTTCTCCATGATCTCCATGTCCTTCTTATGTTGGAGGCTCCAGAACTGAACACCGTGCTCCAGGTGGAGTCTCACAAGAGCAGATTAAAGAGGGAGAATCCCCTCCCTTTGTCTGCTGGCCACTCTTCTTTTAATGCAGCCCAGGACATTGTTGGCTTTCTGGGCTGCAAGTGCACATTGCTAGCTCATGTTGAACTTCTCGTCCACCATCACTCCCCAAGTCCTTTCCCTCTGGTTCCACCCAGCCTGTATTTATGCTTGGAATTGCCCTGACCCAGGTGCAGGACCTTGCACTTGGCCCGGTTGGGCTTCATGCAGTTTGCACGAGCCCATTTCTCAAGCCTGTCAAGGTACCTCTGGATGGTATCCCTTCCCTCCAGCATGTTGACCACACACTTTGGTTTCTTTGACAAGCTTGCTGAGGGTGCCCTCAGTGCCACTGTCCATGTCGCTGACAAAGATGTTAAACAGAACCTGTCCCTGTACTGACCCTTGGGGTGCACCACTCATCACAGGTCTCTGTCTGGATATTGAGCCATTGATCATCACTCTTTGAATGCAGCCATCCAGACAGCTCCCTACCCAATGAGTGGTCCATCCATTGAATCCGTACAGTTCCAGCTTTGATACCAGGATGTCATGGGGGACGGTGTCAAACGCTTTGCCCAGATCCAGGTAGATGATGTTGGTTGCTCTTCCTTTGTCCACTGATGTCATGATCCCATTGTAGAAGGCCACCAAATTAGTCAGACAGGATTTGCCCTTGGTTAAGCCATGTTGGCTGTCACCAATCAGCCCTTTGTTTTCCACATGCCTTAGCAGAGCCTTCAGGAGGATCTGCTCCATGTTCTTACAGGGCACAGAGTTGAGACTGACTGGTCTATAGCTCCCCAGGTCTTCTTTTTTTTTCCCTTCTTGAAAATGTGGTTTATATTTCCTCATTTCCAGTCCATGGCAACTTGTCCAGACTTCTGAGACTTTTCAGATATGATGAACTCCAAAGTTGGGATCCTCTCATCAGGTCGGAAGGGATGAAGGTGTGGGGATGTTTGTGTCTTGCTATAGCCTGTGACTAAATGGCATGACTCACTTTCAGGACTGAGAGAAAATGCTAATATGAGCTCTCCAAGAGAAAGGAGTTCTTACATCATTGTTGTGTCTGCCACTAAAAAGAAATTTATTTTTCTTTGCCCTATCTGTTATTGGGGCTGTATCTAAGGGTGCTGTCACACTGGTAATCCCCAGGGACCCAGCCCGTTTACAGACAAGTTGGAGAACTATTACCATATGGTATGAGCTTTCCTACTCTGACTGAAGAATGCATAGGTAAGAACTTGAGTCCCCTGGGAAATAATCATGTCTTACTTTTCTTTTGCTTGCCATTTTAACTGGGAGACACTGAGATTTCTGCCCTTTGTCTTGAAGAGGGGACTTCCACCCACAATTGTTGTGCTTGTCCCCACATGCAGACATTTACACAGTAGTTTTACTCCCCTGGCACCCTGTGATGCTGCGGCTCTGCAATAGTCTATCCCATTCCCCACCTCACCTTGTCATGAGATAAGGAACTTGGATCAGAGCAGAACTGGGAAACTTTCACATTGGAAATTCACCACTCCAGCTGAGAGCTCTACCTAATGTCTTCGGCACTGGATTTTCTTGTCCTGCCTATCATTGCTTCTGCCACTGGAGGTCTATGCCATGTCCTGCTTTGGATAGCTTATCACCTAATAAAGTTTGTGTTCACCTACACAGAACCATCTCTTCTTTTGCTGCAAGTAGGCCTAGAGTGTGATTGGCACCATGTTGTAAACAATTAGTGAAAGTAATGATATAAATCCCAGTGGTAATCTCGTCCTATTTAGAATACAACTAGAATTTGAACTTCAATGACACCTTTGACATAATCAAACATCCCAGGGACCTTTACAAAGCCATAAATTACTCACCTGCAAAGTAATGACTGCAGGGAATTACAGCAGGCAATGAGTCCATTGATCGGAAAATGAGGGAGAGGAAGTACAGCAGAGGCCACTCTAATGCTCTCTTTTTCTTCCTTTGGAAATTTCCACAGTGCCATTAATTTATGCATGTATCTTTTCACTTCCCCACAGATGAGACACAAGATGAGGAAGACCACCTTGCTCTAACAATCAAGGACACCTTCTTTCATGCTGGTCTGTCAGCAGGTGAAAAGTGATAGGATTTTAGGCAAGATGTTAATGTATGGTTTTATAGCCTGCAGGGAAAACTGCTTTTTAGCCAGTGATGCAAATAAATGAGTCAGTCACTTCCTTAAATTTGCATGTGCCATTTCCTAAAGCAGAGTTTTTCTCTTGCTTTTAAACAAAAACTAGCAGTGATTGCTTTGGACACCTCGGATGCTACTCTGCACGCAAAACCAAGGCTGCCTCACCTCCTATTCTAAACTACTCTCTCCACAACTCAGTCTTGCCTTTGCATTATCAGGCTAGGAGGAATTTTATCCCTTATCAGTGCAATTTAAAATTGGTCCCATTTCTGCAAGCCTTATATTAATGAGGCCATATATCCACAAGCACTCTGACTGAAACAATTGGGACTGTTTTGGTGGGCAACCCCTCAGTGTACAAAAGGATTGTTAAATCAAGAGCTCTGTTATTTATAACATGGCAATAAAAAATAAGCATTGAATTCTTTTTGCAATTAAAACCACCACTGCAATGAAAAATGTTTTGTATTACATGCAAAATCTCAGTGATTTTTTTTTTTTTATCCTGAGGGAAGACAATGGAATCAGGCTTTGTATTTGTAACATAAATATATATTTCTTTGCACCACCTGGAGCTCTTCTTGGTTTTGTAATGTTCTGGGACTGCATGTTTATTATAGTGCTATTTTGGATTCCCAGAGTATTGCTGCACTTGCTATTGTGGTTCCAGCTTGATGCCAGTGGGACTACCTTTTAGATGCCATGCACTGTGTATCTAAAAAATTCTGCTTCTGAGGTAAGAAATAGTTTGGCAAGATGGGAAAGTTAAAATAGCAAATATTTTGCCTCTATCTCCAAGGTATAAGGCAGTTTATAACTTGTTCCTTATTTTTAAACTGTTTCATGTGCCTAATTGCTTGTCTTGGGTATTGGACATATTGGTGGACTGAAAGCCATGGGGACTTCTCATGGAGAAAACTGTGAAGTTTGGTCCAAAAGGCTTAATTTTGTAATCCAGTAGAATTGTTGTCTTTGCTCTTTGGATATGACTAGTAAAAGAGGGATGCATGCTGTATTTAGCAGCTGTTTTGATTGGATAGGGCTTCCTTGGAATCACACACAAATGGAATAATTTAAACGACTATATTTTTAAAAATAGCTTTAGTTGGATTATTTCTTGTAGTCTGATCCAAGGAATATTGAAGCCTGTAGAAAGATTTCTACTGGATTCTGTGGGCTGTTTATTGGACCCTTGCTGGTTTGTATAGGATAGGGCAAACTTTTCAGGATCTCCCTGCTGAGCTATGTACAACTAAACCTGTAGAGACAGAATGTCCACAGTGTTCTCCTCCTTGGGATGTTCTCAGCATTACAGTTTGAAACAAAACTGATCTCAGAGAAAGACAAATGAACAAAATGAAAGAATCTACCCTCCCATCAACTGATGTGTGTTTTTCTTTCCTGTTTCCAGACTTTTTATTACTTTACCTTACATTCAGTGTCAGATACATTATCAACATTGACAAAAGAAGACATTGCAATTCCATGGAAGTTCAAGGATTTTTTCTGTGTTTTGCTAGCTATGAATCAGATCTAGCACTTTCAAATTTCCTGAATCAACAGCTTTCCCTTTTTTATTATTATTATTTTTGGATATTGAAAACATTAACTTTCTTTGCAGTCTAGCATCAGCTGGAGGGACAAAAATGTAACTCTATCATACTGACTGATACTGACTGAATACTCACTGAATACTGACTGATAAGCATAATGAGTCCTTGTCTCCTGAAATAATCTGAATGATAGTGTCACGATCCGTGACCTATTATATCTCCTTATTGGAGTGTATTAACTTATCAGGATTTGCTGAGAGATCCACACGTGGGTATCGCCTCACACAGAGGAGACAGGGGCTTATGCCCTGACTTTTTCGAGTGAATAACTTGCTCAGTGCTTACTAATATTTCTAAAGAAATGCACGGTTTATTGTGGGGAAAACAAAGCAATTTGGGGCAGGAGGTTCAAAAGGAGTGATTACAACACATTAAACATATATGGGTACACCTTAGTTACACATCTTATTCACGTGAGGGAAGCAGAGGGGAGGGATTTGCCCGAATGGCTGGATTATATTTTCCCCTATAAGCTGGGGTAGCCGGAATTGTCTCACCACGCGGCGGAGCAGATAGGATGAGCTGGGTAGCGAAGAGGCTGCAGGCACTCCCAAGCGCAGGTCGCGCCCCCCCCGTAGCTGCGGCACGGCTGTTTGCAGACCCTGGAAACGCGGCGGTTTCAGCGGCGC
>NW_009954102.1:4280018-4292172 GCF_000747805.2 Chaetura pelagica | reverse complement strand
TTTGTATTTCCGGGCTTTTCAGCCAATCAGACGGGACCTAGTCCTGCCCCTGCTTCCGGCCACGGCTCCTCCCCTGCAGCAGCTGCTCCCCCCCCCACACACACACACAGAGGGGGTTCAGCGCCACGTGGAGACGCCATTTTAAGTCAGTTTTGTCGGCTGACTCAAAGGACATTTCATGTTCGTGTAAGGAAATACCTGGTCCTTCACAGACAGTTTTAAGATCTAGCTCCTGAAATGTGGTGATTTCCTTTGCAAAATGCTTGGTTATACATTGGTGCTGGTTTTGCATTCTGTGAAGAACCATGATGCTGCAATTATTAACATCTTTCTAGTTGTCCTGAGTTAGTATGCATTTGTTATCCTCCATGAGGAGATCTAGCTAATTAGAATAATACCAAAGAATGATTATGGCTGTTTCATATTTAAACAAAGGAGCTCAACAGCTTTTTATACTTCAGTGAAAGTGATTTAAAAATGATTAAATCAAATGAAATAAGATTGTTATAAATATTTTTAACTAAGGGGAAAAGAGGTAGTAATTAAAACTAGAAAATGGATTGCCTTTGGTACATGGGAAAACAGATTTAAGTTGCTGTGTAGTATAACAGATACAATTTTGCAAGATGAAAAATGATTGTTTCATTATTGCCTTATCTACTTTTGTGGGTTTGTTTTCACTTACACCATCCAACTCTGTTTAGAAAGTAGTTTCTCTGGGGTAGGGAATAATATTTTTTATTAAGCATGTGGCTGGCTTCCAGAAGGGCCCTGGTTCCTAGCAAGGCTATGCATTAGTGTAACACAAGTGATAAATATAGGCCTATACCACATCCATCAGTAATACTGTAAAACTATGATTTATGATAAACCCCCATTTTTACCATGTATTTCAGGTGGAGGACAATCAAATGCAAAAACATGACATGCAGAACAACTGCTCAGGCAAAAAGTTGTCGAAAAAGACAACAAATAATGACATACTGGTGTGAAAAATGCTGCATGGAAGCAATGAATGCATCTATACGTCTCTAAACTTGAGGTAACACTTTCACTATCTATCTAAATTAGCTGTGAGACAGGCAGGTGCCATGTTCATCTCCAATGAAGAATCACTTCTGAGACGTGTGGGTGAAAAAGTCCATTAGGCGGCACCTTCCAAGCCAGTCAAGGAGAATTCTAGTGAATTTAGTTGCCAACAGATTAAAAAGCTCAGAAAATTAGTTATCCTTGATAGCTGTCATGATCTTGCATGGGTTTTAGGTAACTTAGATCTCATTCTTAGAGTGCTGACCATAGCTAGCCTGTGCATCCTGAAAAAAAAAGTACTGAAAAGAAAATTAGGGAGCAAGCAAGTTAACACGAACACGTAACAGCATTCTGTTCTAAAGAAGAGGTAGTATAATTATTTCAACATAAATAGAGCCATAAAATTATTTGGGTTGGAAGGGACATTTGACATCATCTAGTTCCAATCCCCCTACATGGGCAGGGACAAGTCCCACTAGCCCAGGTTGCTCCAAGCCCCATGCAACCTGGCACTGAACACTTCCAGGGAGGGGGCAGCTACAGCTTCTCTGGGCAACTTGTCGCAGTGTCCCATGACCCTCACAGTAGAGAATTTCTTCCTATGAAATAGAGAAACAATTGGGAGAGGATGGGAGAACCTGGAGTGGCTAATATTTGATCACTGTGCTCAGCAGACCCATCTCTTTTAAAGCAATTTTTAAAAAACTAAGACAACATAGAAAAGACTAGAAAACTGAGTTAAAAAAGCATCTGATCCAGTTTATGAAGTGGACTGTACTGTGCAAATCCAGCAATGTAAAGATAATGCCTGATATTACCATCCTAATGGTTCTTAATAAAAAAAAAGAAAAAAAAAGAAAAAGGAAAAAAGAGAAAAAAAAAGGAAAAAAAGGAGTTGTAGCCATTCCTGACTGAAATAAATCCCTGGCATGGCTGGGTTCACTGGGTCTCTGATTCATTAAACGTTTTCATGTGTTTCTGAGGCATTCAATTTGATCAAACAAAAGATATTCATAGTGCAGAGATAAAGAGGTCATTTTTATGTAAAGTCAGGATGTTTGATCAAAAGGTATTTTTGGGTCTGGGAAGCTGTGGTTCTGTTGAACCTTTCAGATTCCACTAACAAACTGGGTTTGAATCCACGAACTGCAGATACAAGGTTCTGTATCCTACTAAACATCTTAAAAAATGTGAGTTGATCAATATTCTGATAATTTTTGTGCTAAAGATTTTTCTTTTTTTTTTTTTTCCATTTCCCATGGCCACATAGTGATTTAAATGCTCAGGGGGAACAAAATGCAATTATGCAGGTTTTCATTCCTCCATACATGCTAATTAGAACAGATAAACCTTTTGCTACAGCAGTTATGGTATTTGTGAGTATAATATATCTGAGAGATAAGAAGAGACAATATTTCACAAGAATTTAAACATGAAATATTTTCCATAATGCATCTATGTGGAATGGTTCAGTTATCAGATGCTGAGGCAGCAATGTATTTATGAAGCATTATTGTAAGAAAAACATAGAGTAATGGCAGACTGCAGATCCCAGCAAGTCACCCAAGCAATGTTCTAACTTGGTGGAAAGCTATCAGTGCACTGTGGGGCTGAACTATGACACTACCTGGAGCTGCACAACCAGCACGTGCTAGGTCATTACAAAACTTGTCTGGAAATTTTACACCAGGAGCAAGAGGAAAGAATGGGGATGAAGTGTCAGAAATTATGACCACCTTTCATAGTTTTGTCACTGGTGATAAATCTCTTTCTATGGTTAGAGGATCTCCTTTATTGTGAGGATTAAAAAAAAAAAAAGAAAAAGAAGAAAGAAAACAACCCTAAAAGCTGATGAAGCTTTATAAAACTTAACTTACTGTATTTTCTTTTCTCTTCAAATCTACTTAACTTTTTGGGATTGCTGTAGTATCTTAATTTAGTCTGACTGTGGAGAGATTGTATTTTAGCCTGACAGTTTAACTCTTCCATAAAATGAGATATGTTTCTTTTGGACATTCATCTCTAAATCAATGAGGTTAATTGAGCAATGTTAGAAAAACGTGAAGGAAGTTGCTCTGCAGAATTTTGCTTTTATCCATGAAAACACTAAATTCACAAGTTGTCTTGTTATTCATAAATCCTGAATTGGAGGCATCACATTGAACTGTTAATTTCTATTTTGAAGCTGAGCTCCTCCCCTTTTTGAAATCTAAGGTTGTTAAAAAATGAATGAGAAAAATATAATGAAAAATGACAAGGGAAGAGTAGAAATGTGAATAAGAAATACAGTGGGAAAAATGACAATAAATGACAACATGGGAGTTCTCCTTACATAGTCTTGAATTAAAATGATGACTTATGGTAATGACATGAAGAAATAACCCATATTGTTCTTCAATATCTGTCAAAAAATAAAGTAGATTTTAGTTCTTTGCACTTTATCTTGACTGGAAATTAGCACATTAAAAAGACTTCTAGGTTGCCCTTGTTTGCCAGATCCTGATACACTGTGCTCCTTCATAAATAACAGCCTATTGCAGTGATTTGAGGATCCAGTTCTGGTGCCCTGCACCACATGGAGCCTTTCAGCTCTGTCCTCACAGCCTCTGTGCATCCAAGCACCCCAAAATGCTTCTGTGCTACTTCACAGACCACACAAGCACAGCTCTAGGCAAATACACAGACTGCCTGTTATTTCATGCACTTTAAACTGAAATGTATAAATAAATGCACAAAATAATTGTTATGGTTTTCAGTCACTGAGTGCCACTTTTATTCCATAGCCAAGTACTATGTGGAGGAAGTTGGTCCTTGTGGATTCCAAGTCTCTGGCTCTGTTTCCTAAAATAATGGCTAAAGCCAGCAGTCATGAATCCCAGACTTTGGAGGTAAGAAAAAAGGTCTGGAGAGAGGAAAACTTTTCCTTGTTGGACAAGGACCAGATTAGAGAACACTTAGCCAGGTCAGATATCCATAAATCCATGGGCCTCGATGGCACTTACCTGCCAGTGCTGAGAGAACTGGCAGATGGTATTGCTAGGCCACTCTCCATCATATTCGAAAGATTATGGAGAACAGGAGAGGTGTCTGAGGTTTGGATTAAAGCAAATGTCACTTCAGTCTTCAAAAAGGCCAAGAAGGATGACCCATGGAACTACGGGCCTGTTAGTCTCACCTCCATCCCTGGAAATCATTCTATGTGTCAGTACTGGCTGTAGTCTTGTTCAACATCTTCATCAACAACCTGGACAAGGGGACAGAGTATATCCTCAGCAAGTTTGCTGATGATATCCAACTGGGAGGAGTGACTGACACTCTAGAGGGCTGTGCTGCCATCCAGCGTGACCTGGACAGGCTGGAGAGTTGGGCAGAGGGGAACAGTGAGGTTCAACAAAGGGAAATATATGGTCCTGCACCTGAGGTGAAAAAATCATTGGACTAGATGATCTCTCAAGGTCCCTTCCAACCCTGACAATTCTGTGATTCTGTGGTTTCTTTAGCACTGTAAACATGCTTTTTCAGTTGCACTGTCTTCAAATTCTTGAGTGAACAGATCTGGATTTCTGCTTCTTTTCCTCCTTTACAGCCTGCAATCCACTGCAATACCCACTGTCATAAATTAATATGTTTAAATATGGTAGTGTTGTCAAGAAATAATTACATTTCTTTCAGACTGTCTTTCACATAAGTATGATGGAAAAATATGTATCCTGAAATAACTTTTGGTGTCAATGCATGGAAGTGGTAGCAGTAGTTAAAGTTCTGGAGAGGTGCTGGATGGTGACAAGGTATCAAGACTGGGTGACATGCTGAAGGAACTTTTAAGAAAATCTTGTCAAAATAGATGTAGTCCCTCATTAAATTAATCAACCCACCTGAGGAGTTTGATGGCAGAAAGTATAATCACCTTTAAAAAAAGTGTCAGAAATTGTAGATTTCAGATTTGCTTCAGTATGAAAAAAAGGTTGGAATTATAAATGAAGATTTATTTTGTTTACAGAACACCTTGATTGGTATCAAATGGTAAAGCTGAAAAAATATGACTGCCATTAAAGAAAATCACACATCTCTCACTTCTGAGTGTTCAAATTGAATCATAGGTACAAGAAGGCAGTTATTATAACTCATTTGTAATTTCAAGAAGCCTTTTATGAAATCCCTTGAAGGATTTAAGGGAAATCAAGTAGCCCTAATACATTAGAGGCAAATTGCACTTATGTACCAGGAATGTTAAGGAGACAGAAAATAAGGGGCAAATCATCTCCTAGATGAGATAGCTCACCTTCTGGAGTCTTCCTGTCTCTCAAGGGAACCTTGGTGACTAGTGTGGACCAGATATTCTACTTCTAAACAGCAAAAGCATCCTATGAGGTGACCCTCATCCCTACCATTCCAGATGGAGGTACGTGATGAAAACCATCATGTTCTGCCTAGTTTAATGCATCTGATAATACTGAGTTAGTGTAGAGATGAACTGTGCAAGATCATAACACTCGAAATTGCTGCAATTATTTCATTGGAAAAGAATGAAGAATTAAATGTTTGGAAGTGTTTGTTTAGGTATTACAAAGGTATATTACATTTCAATTCCAACTGAAAAAAAAAAAAGAATAATTATGTAATTATGTGTTAAAAACAAACTCTAACTCCCCAAACAAATAAAATCTTCTGTCATTTGTGTAGCTCTGTGATTCACAACCAGTCCTGGAACAATCTTGTTACTGTGGTTTCTCTAAGTGCCCATCAGACTTCCATCATCTCCAAAAATCTCCAATGCTCTCTACCTCTACTTCTCTTCTCCTCCTTTTTTAAAGCCAGATGCTTTTTTTTCTCCTTCTCTCCTGGATCAACATATAGTTGTTGCTTTGCACCTCTCCTGCTCACTCGTGCTGAGGTACTGCAAAGAGCTGTGGGACAAAACCAGGCTGAGGTGACTGGGTTAGCCAAGCACCAAGTAGATGAGGCAAAAGGTGGTGGGACAGCTCTATCTGGAGGCTGATGCTGATCTTTTTCTCCATCTGGTTCTTCTTCTCTAATTGTTCACTAGGTAAGGGAGATGTGAGAGCAGCAATTGGCTGAAGCTGCTGAAGTAGGAGCAGGCAGAGAAAGCTGTGCTAGCAAACTCCTACTACCCTGTGTATGATGTGGGGAGATATTCTGTTGACCAGAGGACTAGCTAAAGCAAAATACCACATCTTGTACTGTGGTAAGGACTAGGATATAAAAAAAGCCATCCTGATAGTGTGGTCTCAAAGTCATATTAGTGAATAAAAAATACAGCAGAAATATGTGGAGGCCAATGACAGAATGATTAGAGGGTAACAGTGACTTCTATGAAGGAAAAACTGAAAAGGTAGAGGTTTTTTATCCCGGAGAAAACAGGATTGAAAAAGGTCATGACAAGAGTATAAAAATCAATGAATGGCTTAAGAAAAATAAAGAAATCCCTCTTATTTGCCTTTTTTTTGCATAACAGAACTAGAATGATCACATTTCATATGATGGACATTTCTAAAGCTCACTGGTTTCTGTGTAGCTGACAACCCTAGTGATAGAGTACTCTGTTTATTTTATCAGTTGTGTGCTTGGATTGTAAAACTGCATTGTAAATCAACAGAAGAAAAGCAGCAAAGTGAAATAATCACATCTCAGGTTAACTTAAGTATAGGCAGGACTGGTATTAAAAGAGAACATTGTTCCTCTTCAATAATAAGTGTTTCATACTTGCTAATTTGTTTTTCTGCTGCATTTCATTTCTTTTTCAGGTAGGAGGTCACTGTATCTGTCCTTAGATACAGACCTAGAAATGGAAAGATGGACTAATCACCAGTGAGTCTTTACAGTGGTTTCATTATGTGTTGGTAGATATTTATAGTAAATTATACATCCTTTGAAGGCCACATGCATTTAATGTTATTATTTTGATTTGAAACCAGGCCTGAACAGCTATTTTAAAAACATAAAAAATTAAGTTTTATGATTGTCTTGTGAGCTTCTATACACATGCCATTTCTCCTCCAGTTTATATTGAAGGTGCTTGTAAGTCAAAGCCACAGAACAGCTCATTAAGTAATGTGATGGAAAGACTTTAGTTGCTCATGTTAAAAGAAATATACACAGCTAATGATTTCCCAGGTTTAGTAAAGTAGTGGCATTTATGTGAATAAAGGCATCTTTGCTCACAACATACTCAAAATATAAGCTGCATCTGAATGAACTCTTTGAACAACAGAAAATCCTAGAAGGAAGTTTAAGAGTTTAAGTGATTTAAGCTTTCCACAAGTCTACATGCCTGGATTAAAAAAAAAGAAAAAAGAAAAAAGAAAAAAAAAGAAAAGAAAGAAAAACCTTCAACCATCCTGCAATATGCCAAACTAGCACAAAGGAAGATTTTTGCATAGCTTGCTTAAAATATTCCTGAAATAGATGAAAAGCCACAACCCAGACATTTGAACAGACACAGGCAAATACCGAAAAAATGATTAGCAAACATTGGTGAATTTCAAACAGAATTTCCTTTTGTTGGTAACTTCTGTACCTGAACTTTTTATTCTTTGACAATTGTATGAATTGAAGCTCACAGATGTTTATGAAAAGCAAATTTTAGATCCAGACTCAAGATTTACTTAGGCTCTGAGACAGCAAACCACTTAAATATATGCTTAACTTGGAGGCTGTGGAAACATTTGCATACTTACAGTTAAATCTATTCTTACATATTTCTCTGAACTCTAGAATCAGAAAATCATGCTAGCTTTATGGCCAAATGAATCACATTGTGGGAAGAAGCAGGTTGTAAAATTTAAGTCAGCAATCCGTCTGATAGATAACCAGCTACAGTCCTAGTGCTGTATAACACTTTAAATAATTTCTATATTAAGCAATTGAAAGAATGAAATTCATTGGCACATGTCACTTGAGTGGTGAGTGAAGATCTTGAATATAAAATTGCTGCAAACAGGGCATTCCTCATTCCCAAGTGTTTACCCAAACTTACATATTGTTAAGTAGAAAATTCTGGGGCAGTTATAAGGCCTTGCACCCAAAAGTAGACACACAATAAAGCTACCATGAACTAGAATTAGGTTTATTTGCTCAAGTATGATGAAACAACTTGTGTTGGTTTGGTTTGGCAGGATTTTTGGTAGCTGTAGAAGGACCTCAGGAGTGGCTCTGGTAAGAAGCTGAGAAGCTCCCCCTGCTCCAAACCCAGCCAAGGAGCCATTAGAGGGACAATAGATGTGCCTCTGTCATTAACATACGAAAGAACTGAGATAAGAGCTGAGCAGAGCAAGCATTTAAAGAAAAAAGATCTGTGCTGTAGAAGCAGAGAGGTGCTGGTGGTTGGTGAGGAAGAAGAGGAAATAAGGTGCCCAAGTAGAACTTTCCCTGCAACCCATGGTGAGATGGCAGCTGTGCCCCTGCACTCATTGAAGAATGTGGTGGAAGATTCCCTGAAGGTGCTGGGGGGGTGACCTTGGCCAGTGGAGTTGGATTTTGTGGCCAGTGGACTCTCATTTGCTGCCAGGGGACTTGGATTATACAGCTGTGGAAGACCCCAGCACCAGGAAAGGTGACTGTTCCCAAAGCAGTCCATGACTCTGTGGGAAGCCCAGGCTGGAGCAGCTCGTGGGAAGGACTCACGGAGGAGAGGTTGGTGGAGGATCTGCCATGGGAGGGACACTGTAGGGAAGCCGGGCAGGACTGTAAGGAATCCCTCTTTCTGAGGAGGAAGGAGCAGCAGGAACCACCAGCCTGTGAACTGACTCTAAACCCCATCCCCATCCCCTGTGCCGCTGGGGGGAAGGAGGGAGAGAAACTGGGAACAAAGGGATTTGGGCCCGGGAAGAAGGGAGGGGTGGGGTAACATCTGCAAGCCCTGCTCTGGGTGTGTCTGTGTCCTGTGTGGGTTTGATTAGTGTGAGATTAAATTATTATTTTTTTCCCCAAGTTGAGTCTGTTTTGCCTGGGACCTTAATCAGTGAAGATCCCTCCTTGCCCTCCTTCTCGACCCATGAGCTTCTAGTTGGCTTTTGTCCTCTCCATCCCAGAGCGTGTGTGATGGGGGGAGCTGAGTGAACAGCCACGTGGCCGATTCTTTGTTGTCCTGTTGGGCCCAAACCACAACACATCTATAAGTGATAAATTATTTAATAGAAACATTAAGGTGCCAATGACTTTAGCAGAGAAGCTGAAATCGTCTGGAGTGTGGAATGTGCAATGCAAAGTTTCCTCATCAAATCAAACTGTATTTTCTACAGTTTGCCCCACAGGCACAGAAGGAAATATTTTCTGCATTCAGAACTAATAATCTTGGATATGAGATTTGTCTCTTTCTTTAACGAACTTGAAGTCTAGTCAGGTTGAAGACAAACAGAATATATATTTTTTTTTTTTGGTGTGAAATATTTTATGGATACAAATATCCATTGTTGCCATAATATTCAAATGCCTTGTGCTAAAACTTTCTAATATATTGACCCCATTCCTTTCCATCAATTTACTATAACTGAAGCATAATGAGTTTAGTAGATTTTTTTACATTTTATGGTGTAGGCCTGAGGAAAATCCTGAGCAAAAAGTCCTGAGCATATAGCTTTACTTTTCCTGAAGGCCAGTGCAATATGCTCACAGGTAGTGCAGAGTCAAGAAAAAGAAGCAAATGTTTTTCTCACCAACTTGCCAATGAAAAATGTTCCACTGCTACTGAAATGACATATCTTGAAACTTTAATATAAAATCGTGAACAACTTTTTATCCCTTGGTGTTTTCTGTTGTAAGTATGTTTGGCATTTTTCAGAGCTTAATATCAAGGACTCCAATTTTTGTATTTCAATCTTACCTTGGGAACTCAACTTGGCCATTGGCTTCTCTGTATTTGTCATATTCCTTCCCTGAACACTTTAAATTAGATCATGAAGTATTGCTAGACAAGATCTGGCTTTCTCATTTTGGAGATGTTTTGGAAAATTACAGAGCAAACAAGAGATCAGCAAACCATGGTCACTGAGAGTTGCACTCCTTAGTAGAATAAATCAGCTGTAGGTTCTTGGATCTGCATAAATCCTTGAGATGGTGAGCTAATGTTTTGCAGAGGCTTTAGATATGACATTCATCTCATCTGACTTTAAACATGGACAATGCGTTGTCACCCTAGACATCCTTTATAGTCAATCTGCTGAGTATGCAATAGTTGCTTTCAGTAGTGACTAAACATCAGACTAATTTAATGTGTAGTTAGTGGAATTTATTTTTTATGTCTGTTTTAGGAAAACTAAATGTAATCTTTTAGGATAATGAACATCTGTGCCTCTTCTTTGATAATTCTGACTGCCTGTACTCACTGGTTCGAATGTGGACCTCTGTGTTGTAGTTATCTACCTTAGAATCAAAGAATTGTTTTGGCTGGAAAAGACCGTTAAGATTATCAAGTCCAACCATTAACCTAGTATTGCTAATTCCACCACTAAACCATGCCCCTGAGGGCCATGCCTGCATGTCTCATATTAACTACAGTATTACCTAAAAAGGTTGGACCAAATGATCCTTGAGGTCCCTTCCAACCTGGCATTCTATGACTTTTAAACACCTCCAGAGATGGTGACTCCACCACTTCCCTGAGCAGCCTTCTCTGTGCTGCACAGCCCCAGCCTTTAGCTATGGACAACACTGTAAGCTGCAAATAAATGAAAACAAATGCTGCCATCACATTCATTTTAGTCTTCCACAGAAAATATGTGTACCAAAAGAGGAACCAAATATATAATAATATTTTATAATTATTTGAAAAAAATGGATTCCAACTTTTTTATAGTCTGACTTAGAAAGATGATCTTTTGAAGGTTTGGAGTATTAGGACCACTGTATTGAATCCTCCTGGTTCCCCTGGTGTTTTATGGACAGTTAAAATGTTAATACTGTAATGAGACTTGTATTGATTTTCTGTGGCAAGATTTGGTAGCAGGGAGGTTGCAGGGGTGGATTTTGTGAGAAGAGACCAGGGGCTGCCCCCATATTAGACAGACCCTGTTCCAGCCAGCTCCAGAACTGACCCACTGCTGGCCCAAGCAGAGTTTCCTAACTAATACCTGCCCTAATATCTCACTATTTCTATTCATATCCATCATATCCATGAAACAGGTGAAGCTTCAGAAGTGTCAGAGTAGAATCAGAGCCAATTTTTCTGGTTAAAATTGTATTTCAAAATAAATAAGAACAAATATAACGATACTATGAAAAGTCAATTGAAACTGCTTTACTTAAGAAATTGGCACATGAGCTGAAAACTGGTGGAAGACCCATTAAATGAGGGGGTTATAAACGGAATAAATATTCCGTTGGAAGGTGAAAGGAACTGGGATGCTCTAGAACTGTGAGCTTTTGATCAGGTAGAGCTGATACTGCCATTGTCATGGAGGATGCAGAACAAGCTACAAAAAAATGTTGAATGAACAGAAATGTGTTAAAAAAATCACAAAAAGGAGATTCAAAGAGAGAAATAGCTTTGAGTCCTTTAGGGGAATTCAAAGCAAAATACAAAACCAAGGACAAACAAATTAGATTAGGTGGCAGGAAAGTCTATGAGACAATGAGAATTCTGAAAAGATGGAATAGAACCCTGCAGGGAGACATTTAGAAACTCCTACACAAAGTAGTAGAACAAACGGGTAACTAATCTACGATTGGCAAGTGATTATGTTGGATGGATTGATTTCTTTGCAGAAGGCATGTTCAAGCTTATATAACCCCTCTCAGATGAAGGAACATGCAAGTTACTTTGTTTGACAGATGTTGGTCCCAAGAAGGTGCTTGCTGGATTAGAATTAAAAAGAAATAACATAATGAAATCCTTAATAAAAAAGAAAACTGGGGGAATCCCAAACACAGGTTCACCCCATTCTTTCAGTTTTCTGCTTCTGACATACTTCCTGTATAAACCAAGATTATAAATCAAAGCATAAGCTGATGTATTAAGTGCAGTGGAGTGTAAGCATATCTAAAAATTATTAGAGGTAAACCAAGGACACCCATGTTATGTTCCTCACCCAAGTAATAATATCAAGTCTATTTGAGTCCCTTTTGGGATTTCACACTTGGAAAAGAAAATGCACAATTTATTCCTGCT
>NW_009954102.1:4252087-4279527 GCF_000747805.2 Chaetura pelagica | reverse complement strand
CTGCTGAGGAGTCTTTCTGGTATCATGAGCCCTCAGGCTGCTGCTATGTTAAGCAAAATGCTAGAGTAACCATAGTATCTGAAGCTGATTTCCCAGTTTCATTTATTCTCTCAAGCCTGCTCATTCTACATGTCACCAGAGCAATGGAATCCCCCAAATCTCCACCTAAGATTTGCTTTACAGCCTTGTATTGAGTATCACAAAACTCTTTCTTCCACTGGGGCTGGTGTTGTCTGCTTTATTGGCAGTGCTGTTTTGACACTGCTAGATGATACAGCAAGACTATTTATTTATCTTGCATCAGCTTTGAAGTTGTTTCAGTGTACACAGGAGCTCCTATATCAGAAAACTTCTTCCAAGTACAATGACTTTTCTGCAAAAATGCCTGAACCATGCAACTCTGTCTCACAGCACAGTAGCAGCAGAGCTGTTGATTGAGAAATCTAGAACATCCCCTCTAGGTTTTCAAGCATGTCCTTTGATTTGTATTGTCCATTGAGGAGAATGTGCATGCCTTTTAAATGACCATATCTAAAAAATTTGCAAATCAAAACTGGAAATGAAGTAACAGACTTGCAGGCATCTTTGAGACAATGTGAGGTTCTTGCACTTGTGATCCCAGCAATGTCTGGCCATCATTTATGTCTCCTCCATCCAGCCATCTGTGTCCACTGCCAGTGGACTCTATAAGCCTGCTCCACTTGCAGCACAGTATTTGAATTCTTGGCCTGCTTGGCATTTGTTATCACTATGCTTTGCCACAGCTGTCAGATTAGTCAGGTTTTTGGTTTTTTATTTTTCTGTTTTATCCGAGTTGGCTTTGTTCCCAGATTCCAGATAAAAGTGATAGCATTTTGCTTGACCATCCCATTCCAAGCGTTAAACACTGTGACTTCAGGCTTGGATGCTCTAATAGTGTGTTAAAACTGTCCAATTTTCACTTCTTGCCCTCCCCTCTGCCCACACATGCACCCGCAGAGCAAGCCACTGGAGCACAATGCTGGGGTGAAGCCAATATGTGGAGGCTCTAACACAGCCTGTGCTTAGCTGCTGGTGGTTATAAGCTACAGACTGCTCAGTAGTGTTAAAATAAACAGTGTAGAGACCATAGAATCTGGCTCTGAAACAAACTGAAAACAAGTGGAGTGGTTTTTTTTAAGATTCTCCCTTAAGCGATGGAGGGGCAGTGACCTCACACATTTTTGTGATGAGAAAATGCTGAACAAATTACTGACACTCAAATGAAACAAAAACTCCATCTTCTGGAAAGTTTCATCAACAGGATGACTTTTGATGAAGTGCTTGCATCATCTGGTATTTTATTTATCCCATTTAAGTCTCTGTTTGTGTAGTACAGTAAATCTGTTGTATAAGACAATCTATTAGAATTGAGACACCCATAGATCACTTCACAAGGCCATGCAGTTCTGCATTTCCTTTGCTGAACTGCAAAACTTCTTATCTCTGGGTTGTTTTAACTTTCATTTTGTTAATGCCACCTTTGGTCAGCTATCTAAATGGCCCAGTTTTGGCAATATTGAATTGCTTTACTTAATTTAGTTGTCAAAACTGAAGTCACTCTGCTGTTCTACTCTCCTGGCTGAAAAATTACACAAGTTGTCACCATGCATGTCTTTGATGTGAGCAGCTAAAAATGTAATGTTGAAGGGCTGCTCTTTCTCTCCTCAATAATGAGAACTCATTTGAATGCGAATTTAGCTTTAGTTTTGTCTTCAACCAGGAGTGCTAGATCACTAAAGATCTATTATTGAGACAGTAGTCAATGTGCCCAGTACAGGCAGCATTTTCTTCCCTGTCCTTGTGGCACATGAAATGTGAGAAAGAAGATTGTGATCAGTTTTGGGCCCCCAGTGAAGAGATATCAGCAAACTGGAAGCATTCAGTGAAGGGTCATTAGGATGGTTGGGAGGCTGTGGAATATGACAGATGAAATAAGGCCAATTGAGTACGTTTGCTTAACCTGGAGAAGAGAAAACTAAAGGGGATGGTGTCTTCCACAATCTACAGAGAAGACAGACAGGCTCCTTTCAGAGGACTGCAGTTAAAGGACAAGCAACAAAGGATGGAAGATGCAGCCACAGGTATTTTGATTTATGGAGAGTAACATTTACATAAGGGAAGGCAAATAATGGAGCAGAATGCCTAGAGATGCTGTGAAATCTCTACCCTCAGAGATTTTCAGTACTCAGCTGGGCAAAGCACTCTTCTACCTACTCTAATTTCACCTTGTTTTATATTGGGTCTTGGATCAGAAGGTCTCAAGACATCCTTTCCAACTCAAATTATTCTGTAAGCATATAATTCTATCAAAATTATCTGCAGTGCAGTAGCAGTCAAAATATCTATGGAGGATCCTCTAATGCATATTAGCACTTCGTGCTTGTTTTCCTTTTCTTTGGAATTCCCCAAAGCACTGTCATTTGCTACTTGTCGCATTAGAACAAAAGAGTGCATCTTTTGGCACATGTAACATTTTGTAAACAAAAGAACTAAGTTGTTTGGATTCAGCAGAAAGCCAGGGGGACACTAACACAACCATGCAAAACAGTTAGAGGAGTCAAACTTCTGTAAGGGCTTCTTGTTTTCAGCTCAATTACCTGTTTCAGTGAACATTATGAAAACAAATGTTGATTCCAGAAAATTCAAAAGGTAATTGGGAGCATGTTCTGCAAATCCTGGCCACTGTTAATGTGAAAATATTCTTTGCTGAAGCTCCTTGTATCCGTGACAACCTCAGTATCTGTCACTTTGACTCCTTTTCATTTCAGGTATAAAGTGGAATTATATTTTTTTCTCTCCCTGAAGCCAATATCTCACTTTTACCTCCATGTAGCTATTAGGAATGCAAGTATGTATGTAAAGAGTGAAAATGGTTCACATAATGAAAGTAAATTAAAATCCCCTTAGCACATGTTATAGTGAAATGCATAAATCCAGACCTTCCTCAACAGCTGAATTCTAGTGTGCAGGACTTCAGTACCAGGTAAGGTTCTGAAATCAGTGTTTTTATTCCGCTTTAAAAGAAGAAGGATATACAGAAAATGATGAAAGACAAATAAAGAGAACACATGCTAGCATATAAGTGGACAGAGGGAGAAAATTGTTTTTTTCTGGTTTTATTTTGCACAGCTTATAACTCCCAGTAGCCTATTGCTCTATATTTGAACCATGTCACTCCTAATAGATCTTAAACTCTTACATCTAACCACTTTTTCTTCTCACTGTTCAAAAGTGATTACAAAGATTGCAGTTTGACTATTCCTTCTTGATCACCCAGTGAGCAGTGGTCAGGCATTTGAATACTGGTTTCTACTTATGCATCTCTTTTATTGCTGTAATGATGCAGCAAAGCTGTGTTGGAGATGATGGGGCAGAAAGTCTCCCCTGACACCCATAGATCACAGCTACCTCCCTACTAACCATCCCATTTAGTTCAGGACATTTTCTGTCTCTCTAGACCTTAGGCTGTTTTCTTCATTGTTTAAGGCTGAAGGGTTTTACCAAGTCTGCAGGCCTATCCTTAGCCTCTCTTGTTGGAAGGCCATGCTTTTTCTCTTGTCTTCTCACTATGGTATCTCTGGGGAGACCTCATAGCGGCCTTCCAGTGCCTGAAGGGGGCCTACAGGAAAGGGGGGAGAGACTTCTTAAAAGGGTTTGTAGTGAGAAGACAAGGGATAATAGATTCAAACTGGAAGAGGGGAGATTTAGATTAGTCATTAGAAGAAATTCTTTAGAGTGAGGGTGCTGAGACACTGGCACAGATTTCCCAGAGCCCTTGTGGCTGCCTCATCCCTGGAAGTGTTCAAGGCCAGGTTGGATGGGGTTTGGAGCAACCTGGTCCGGTGGGAGGTGTCCCTGCCCATGCAGGGATCACTGTTCAAAAGTGATTACAAAGATTGCAGTTTGACTATTCCTTCTTGATCACCCAGTGAGCAGTGGTCAGGCATTTGAATACTGGTTTCTACTTATGCATCTCTTTTATTGCTATAATGATGCAGCAAAGCTGTGTTGGAGATGATGGGGCAGAAAGTCTCCCCTGACACCCATAGATCACAGCTACCTCCCTACTAACCATCCCATTTAGTTCAGGACATTTTCTGTCTCTCTAGACCTTAGGCTGTTTTCTTCATTGTTTAAGGCTGAAGGGTTTTACCAAGTCTGCAGGCCTATCCTTAGCCTCTCTTGTTGGAAGGCCATGCTTTTTCTCTTGTCTTCTCACTATGGTATCTCTGGGGAGACCTCATAGCGGCCTTCCAGTGCCTGAAGGGGGCCTACAGGAAAGGGGGGAGAGACTTCTTAAAAGGGTTTGTAGTGAGAAGACAAGGGATAATAGATTCAAACTGGAAGAGGGGAGATTTAGATTAGTCATTAGAAGAAATTCTTTAGAGTGAGGGTGCTGAGACACTGGCACAGATTTCCCAGAGCCCTTGTGGCTGCCTCATCCCTGGAAGTGTTCAAGGCCAGGTTGGATGGGGTTTGGAGCAACCTGGTCCGGTGGGAGGTGTCCCTGCCCATGCAGGGAGGTTGGAACTAGGTGATCTTTAAGGTTCCTTTCAAGTCAAATCATTCGATGATTCTAGGATTCATGAGGGCCACCTGTGTGTTTTCCCTTCTGTATTGCTTCTCATATACAATCAGTTCTTCCTTCTAAAGTTACCTCTACCTTCTGTTCCCAGTATTATTAGGCCAAATAATTTGGATTACTGGGAAGGGATATGGAGGAGTGAGCTATTTATATCTTTTCTTCTCAGACTGGCTTAAATGAACAAGGTTACAATTTGAGGTCTTAAAAATATGAGGTTTTAAAAATTCCCCTGGGAAATTTAAGAAAACCCATACAGGTTTAGTTGAATCTTAAGATTAATGGCCTACATACTGTTCTAAGTAAGCTGTTTATTGTCTGGGACTTGATTTATTTTACTGAAACCAGGGAGAAAAAGGAGGATGAAGACAGGAAAAAAAGTATTTTTTTATGTAGGTAAAAGTAATTTATATGTATGTAGCTAAGCAGACAATCATATTATACCTATACTCTTCTGCAGACACAAACAGGTTGGTCTGTATCTTACTGTAACCAAATAAAGGCATGTGAGAGACTAACTTTTAGATGACAGTTTGCTTGTTTCAGTTAATTGTGTTTTCTAAAAGATAAAATTCTTATCCCAAACAAAACCTGGCTTTATAGCACAACAGTTACAATGTACTAGTACAGTATATAATACCTGTGTCACTATATGGCTGCCATAACAAGAAAAACACTTTTACAATCAAGTGCATTAAAATACTCTTCTCTGGAAGTACAGATTTTGTGATATTAGATTCTACACCTGAACCATTCAGACCAAACCCTTCCTTTATTGGTGTGTGTGTTGTGCAAAAAGCAATTTTAATGTTAAATTTGCTTTTGATACGGTCTAATAACAATGTAAAATATATGAAGTCTAATAAAATAACACAGAGTTAAAGGCAAGTCTGAATTCTTGGCTTCAGTATAATTTTACCTGGATTTGATAAATGACATTGCCTGCATGGTAGAAAGTATGAATTGCCATATTTTTCTAAGATCTTGTCTAGTGGAAAAAGTTAATGTGTTTTTTTTTCTCTCTCTGAATTTCTCTGTGCAGTAATTGCTATTATTTTTTTTTAAATTTAATATAATTTCACTCTTCTAGATGAGAACTTTTAAGTTGTTCTGTCAGGATGTCCTTTGATGCCATGTGCATGCTAAATTTGTGGACACACACTTGGGTTAGAGACTCTATTCACACTTTGTACATTAACAAATGAATCATCTAGAAACCATATTATCAAATTTTCTTTGACAGCCTCAAATACATTTACTTGACATTAGCTTTTTTTTTTTCCAGAAACCTTGCATGAATTTTTCCTTTAATCTACTCATTTGCTACGAAAGAAGGATGTAAAGAATTTGAACTTGCTGACTTTCCATTTCTTTTTTTTATTCCATCTCTAACTTCTTGCTATCAATTTTGCTAAAGGTGTTTAGCTCTGTGTTAACATCTGAATTCTGGGATTTTTTTAATTTTTGGATACTCATAAAGATGAAATATACAAGTTCAAAGATATGAATATAATTCTGCTCTGTTGTAAAATTGTTGATTTTTTTTCAATTTTGTCTGTTTTTCCTAAGTAACATTTAAGTGAAGAAATTAATTTAGTTTCCTTTGGGTTTGAAGAAACCATGTTGATTATCCTTGTAAAGAAAATGGGAAAGACAAGCTGAAAGAACTGAGTCACAGAATGTGAAGGAATGTAAGGGTTTGGTTGGGATATTAACTTGCTTCATAGTAGCTCTTACAGTGCTGTGCTTTGGATTTGTGACAAGCCTTGCTAATATCACACTGCTGGCTTGGTGCTCACACAGCATTAAGACCTTTTCTGTTTCTCGTGCTGCTCTGTCAAGATGTAGGCTGGGGGTGCACAAGAAGCTGGGAGGGGACACAGCTGGGACAGCTGACCCCAGCTGCCCAAAGGAATGTCCCACACCTTATGCTGTTATGCTCAGGAATAGAATTTGGGGAAAGAAGGAGAAAGGAGGGGACATTTGGAGTGATGGCATTTTTCTTCCCAAGTAACCCTTACAAGTGATGGAGCCCTGCTCTCCTGGAGATGGCTGAACACCTGCCTGTGATGGGAAGTAATGAATTAATTCCTTGTTTTGCTTTGCAAATGGTGCATGCATACCTTGCTTTCACTATCTAATCATCTTTATATCAACATGCAAGTTGCCTTGTCTTAATGGAGGTTCACATTCTCAGATCAAATTGATTAGTAGACTTCTTTTAAGAATTTATTTTGCCTCACATATGGCTGAAAACCATAATTTCAATTTTATTTTTTTTCTTTCTTCTCTGATAGTTTGTGACCTACATCCTTGAACTTGCTGGAAGCACTTCAGCTTGGACAATGCCCTTCATCTCTCCTCTCCTCTCCCTGTGGGTTTGGCAGTTCTCCAAGCTTATGGTCTTTTGTTCTCAAGATTTTGAAAATGACTTGGGGTGTTTTGTAGCACATGTTTCATAGAAGACATGAATGAATATTCATTCATGGATATAAATTTTTCTTCATGTCATTACAGCAACAGTAGAGAAAATGGACCACCAAAGCAGACAGTGCGATCCCTGTAATCCTTTGGAAAAGCATCTGGTTGTTGAGGTCAAATAAAAGGTGTAGAAATAGGAGTGAGGTCAGTGATGAAGAAGAGGGCTGTTAAAAAGTGAAAAGAAGTGAACCTGAAACCATTTATAGCATGTCACCTGATACATTAAGACTGTTCCCACCAATGCCCTACAGAAGTACAAATAGCTAAGAGTAATTGTAACCTGTGGAGAGAAAACTGAGTGTGAGGTATATGAGTGTCCCTTGGTAGCTGCAATTATATCTATACAATACTTCAGCTGTGGGTAGACCCACCTGGCACCACTGTTTCTCCAGGGTATAAATTCTTTAATTGCATACATGACTAGAAGTGGGAATTAACCTACGTAAGTGTCAGACAGTTGGAGAGTGTAACAGAAAAACTCGCACACATCACACAGTTTTTCCTCAAAAATTGGATCCTTTTCCTTCAACAAAACACACCACCATGCTCCTTTCATGTGGGACTGCTCTTCTGAGTAGGTTGAAGAAAAATTGCCTTGTGTTTAATTGCTGTTTATTTTCCTACAGGTTTCTTTTGCACTGACATCTCTGCCAAGAAATACTGCCTGCATTTCTTCTGGTGGAAGCTACTTCCCCTGCACATCTTTAACCTACACTTTAGTATTATAAAGAAATTAATGACTATTCTAATCAGTTTGCTGGTGTCTATCTGATCCCTTCAGAGTCATATATACTTCTAAGATTGCCTCTTTTTCTCTACTATAAGGCAATCTTCCTTCACATCTTGTGCACTAGGACCCTTAATCATTTTGCATGGCCTTTATGGTGCCTTTTCATTATCAGCGATGTCCTTCCTATAATAAGTAGAGTTGATTCAGCTGACACTTATTAGATATGCTGTCTCCTCCAAATACCAAATTTTCCTGCAATATTCAGAGGAATTTCAGTGAACATGGTGTGGGGAGGTTAGAGTGAGGGGACAGCCATCTAATCTTCCAAACTTCAGTGTCATTTGGTTTGCAATGACTTTGAATATCAATTTGCATAATTGCAAATCAGCTGTCATGCTTGGCTGTGTGCTGTGCTAGCTCCATGTATGATCATCTCCATTTCTAACACTTTTCCCTCGCCATAAGGGGAGGAGGGAACATCACAGGGTGGTCACAAGGATGATCAGAGGGCTGGAGCACCTCTCTTGCAAAGACAGGCTGAGAAAGTTTGAGTTGTTCAGGCTGGAGAAGAGAAGGCTCTGGGGAGACTTATAGAAGCCTTCCAGTGCCTGAAGGGCACGGGAAAGCTGAGAAGGGACCTCTAACAAGGGCTTGTAGTGATAGGGCAAGGGAGCAAGGTTTTAAGCTGAAAGAGGGTAGATTTAAATTAGACATTAGGAAGAAATTCTGTATTGTGAGGGTAGTGAGACAGTCACACAGGTTGCCCAGAGAAGCTGTGGATGTCCCATCCCTGGAAGTATTCAAGAAGAAGTTGAATGGGTCCCTGAGAAACTTGATCTAGTGGAAGGTGTCCCTGCACACAGGAGGGAGTTAGAACCAGATTATCTGTAAGGTCCATTTCAATCTAAACCATTTTGTGATTCTATGACTTTGTAATCTTACAGAGGGGAGAAAATTATGCATTTGCTTGGGATACACTGATGTGAACTGTTGGGGCACTGACACCAGCTTGTGCAGATGCTGACTTGTTCCTTTGCTTATGGGCTTGATCTGTAAGTGGCATCTCAGTTTGGCCCTGAATTTCTTTAGCAATAAGATCAACACTAACAATTTGAGGTCAAATTATGGCCCCTGTAATTCTGGCAACTTTAAGAGATGTGCAACAGGTAAATTAGTAGGGAATTTGGCATAAGGAGACCAGAAGTCCACAGTATTCCTAATGTAGCCTCATTACTGCCCTATTTAACAGAAAAAGACACTGATTATATATACAATGTAAATCCCAAGGCCTTTTCTGCTTCTGCCAAACACTGTAGAAAGGGATTTACTGCATTATCCATTATCACGTTCAAGTCTATTCTTGGTTTGTATTGTGCTTCATTTTAGGCTACAGTCTCTGGATACTTTTGATCCTCCCTTCTCTCATTACTTTATACTTCTCTATGCTGAACTGCATAAGCCAATTATCAGACCATAAACCTCATCTATCCAAAACATTTGGAATGTGGATGCTCTGTGCCTTTGTGGCTGCTGCCCTCCTCCTATTTTGTGCCATTATCAAACAAAGGCATATTTTAAATATTGTCATACATGCCCTCCAGCCCCTTTAAAAGTCATTCTTAATTAGATAATGATTAATTAGATGTTTGTAAAGTACTTTGAAAAAACAAAGTGCTATAGAAGTGCAAAATGTTATTATTAATACGCATCATTGTCAGCCTTATTAATACTGAGCTTTGCTGTGGCAACCCTGTCATTACTGTTCGTCAGCCTGAATTGTCTGCTCTTTTCCAGCACAAACCATTTCCTCTTTACAAACCAGCTTTTAATCCAATTCAGCACATTTACCCTTTGTAATGTGCTCTCTGACTTCGTGAAGAAATCTCTCTGTAGTGTCATGTGGCACCAGGAGCAGTTGTGAAATGCAGGCAGGTTGTATGTCCATCCTTTTCCCCTGTGTTAACAATCCAGCAATGTGTTTGAAGGCTTCAAGCCAAATTGGCACACATGCTTTTCTTTTTATGAATCCACACAGTATCACCCTTACCAGGGGGTTGCACTATATTGTGAGTACCCCTGTTGTGCAGAAAAAATAAAATTATACTGTCTACATCATCAGCAAACTTATTGTGATGCAGAAAACTGTCTAGGTTAGTTTCAGACAGGGAAGTAAAATAGGGATAAGAGGGAAGGCATATTTAAAAGGGACAAGGCCCTTTTCTAGGATAATGCCCTGTTCCAATCCATGACATCACCTAGCTCAAAGTTTCCACAGGTGCAGTGATTTAAAAAAAAATACCAAACTGCTAAAAGCCAGTAAAACAGTCACAAGCCTAAAGCTATCTAAACTGTAAATAGCCTTTTCAGCTGAAAATTATGCCTTCAGTTAACACAACTGATGCAAATACACTCACTTGGCAGTCTCTGCTCATCTACATCTGTTTGAACAGTGTGAGATCTGCTTGCCTGTTGGTCAGAGCCTTGCTCCAGCATACAGGTTCCAGACAATTATAAGTTTACATGGACAGACTTGAAAACACTGTGGAAAAATTCGCTTTTCTTCAGGAAGTCCCTTCTCTGTGCCAACTGAACAACATTGGCAACATATGCCAGCTACAGCCAATTACACTAGCTTATACTAATATGACATGCAGAAGGAAAGGCAGGCAAAGAGTTCATGGCTCTTACTGGCTGCCAAAAAGAAAAGCTGTATTGCCCTAGGTACTCCAAAGCCCATAAAGACCACATTGGGGTGTAAGCTTTAGAGCCAGATGGAAGGAAAAAATATTGAAATAGTTAATAAAAGTAGTTTAAATTTGGAGCTTGTCCCAAGAAACAGCCGCTAATCTACCAGCCCAGAGCTCTGGGGTGTTCAACAGCAACCTTATAACACAGGGGAGTAAAACCAAGATTTACAGGCAATAGACTTTACGTCCAGGAAAAGACATTGAATGGGACTGTGCACAATGCAGTTATAGCCTTGCCTAGCAGGTCAACCATTTGACTCCAGCCCACAGTCAAACTTGAGACAACAATCAATAGGAGAAACCCCCTGTAGCTACACGGTCCAAAGGCAATAAAACTGTACATTTTCAGCAGTGTAAGTTGTTTTGCTTTTATGCTGCTGACCTTCCTAAGGCTAAATATGCAACCAGTGAGTCTATTGTTTTCTAGGTTCCTTTTGTTTGTCCTGGTACATGTCAGTCTCTGCAGAACTGGGTCTTTGCTCCCCATGTCATATTAACACTAGCTTTTTACAATACATTTTAAAGACACATATGTTTGTGAAAATGTTCTAGAGATGTTAGAAACAGCTGCCAAAGAAACTTACCAAAATCAACTTGTGATGACCAATAAAAAGCACCTAAATACAGATGTTCCAGGAGAATGAACACCTGCAGGGGGTAAACTCAGCACAACTCCAAACCATGCAGTCAGAGTTTCAACAGTTTCACGTTACAACATTATCTTGTTACAATTTAAAAATAAAATCTCAGTCCTGGACCTTCCCAATGAACAGAAAATATTATTCTAAAGACTAACGGATTGTGCAGGGTTTCAAAAAGACACACATCTTATATTTTAGTGCAGATGAATGGTGATAATGAAGTTATCTTGTGCTTTCAACTGGTGAAGGCTACTTGGTCTCTCCTTTACAAACATGTCTTCCACATTTGTTTAAAAAATGTTCCTCAGAACATAGCAGCACATTGCTGCTGATTGCACCAGATTGCATTAGTTTCTTCTGGGAGCTTTACAGAAGCAAATATCACAGAAGGAGATGTGCTGAGGTCAGCCACTGAATCCAGGACAGTCACATTAGCACAATGAGTCTCTGCCTGTGTCTTCCAAAACAACAGCAGCAAAACTACAAAGAGAAAAAAGAAGGTTTAATGAAAAAGAGTTTAGAACTGTCGAGTTCTTCAGCAAAAGCTGGTTTTAGCTGGAGTTCTCTATGCTACCAAAAGACAACAAATAAAAAAAGAGGAAGTCCAGCTGTATGCATCAGCCTGAGCGGTGCAGCATAGCCAACTGATAGAGGTCTTGTAACCCTCTGTTACTACACCTGTGAGTGAGGTGGGCCAGGAGCAGCAGAAGTCGTCATGCACATACAAACCTACCTTGGAGCCTTTATAAATCAAGCTGTGTATAGCTCCAGCTTCATTTCTTTCACCTTATAGGCTCTTTTCTCCTGTGTACCTACACAGGTAAAATCCTACCACCCCCTTCTGGTCTTTTCTTATGCTCTTTTCATAATTTGCTTAATCAATTCTTCCCCAGTTTACTTGAACTTTCTTACCAGGTAGCCAATGACATTTCCCCAGAGCAGCTGTAGTTTATCTTCTGAAACAACAACAAATTCAGAGCTGGCTCCCAATTAACAGGAGGAAGGAGCCTGTTAGTATAACACCTAGAAGTAAGAGTCAAGAAAAGGGTGTTCTACCTACCCCTTGGATAAAGATACTTTCTTTTCATGCCCTGTGACCACTGGAGTGACATAAAGGGGCCAGAGGGAACCCAGGGTCAATTCTTCAGCAGTGTAGCTATAGCTTATCTGTGCCACTGTGCTTCAAAAGCACAAAGCAGAGAAGAGTCCTTGGCCCTATTTTTTTGAGTGTTTTAAATAAAGCTTAGGAATCTATCATATGAGCTGCTTCTGCTTTGTTAAAACTACAAAACTTTCAGGCTCCCTTAGAAATATTAGTATCTATTTACAAGAACATAAGGAAATTCAAACCAATAGAGTAGAAGAGGAGTTCAGAAATGCTTCCTGTGAGTCAGTGAGGTTCATTCCTACCAACATTTTATATTCTTTGGTAAGATCCTTCCAAGTCAAACTTGACTTTTGTATTAGGTATGGATGGTGAGCATTGCAGCACCGAGCCAGTAGGGGAGGTGTATGGCAGTAGACACACTGCACCTACGTAGCAGCTCTCAGAAACTGTTTCCCTGGTTATTCCCAAGCTTGAAGGAAAGGGTATGGGGCAACTTGAGCTGAAAAACATGTTAAGGGACATGTCAGAAAGTTCCAACAGCCTGTATTCTGAGGTGTTGTTCGAGATGTGAACGGTGAGATGTTGTGGAAGTGTGTACTTCTGCCCTAGTTTTTATTATGACCTTTGGTCAAAACAGATTCACTGTCTCGAAAGACAGGTTTGGTATATGTGCTATGGAGCTCTTGTGCATGTCTGTAGCTCTTGCAGCTTTTGCTGGATATCCCTGACCTTGCAGACAGGTGTATGACAACTCAGGCTGAGTGTGAATGGTAGCATGTAGGAGAAAGCTTCAAGGTCCTCCACAAGGTAATCAACAGGTTTTCTGTCTTATCTTGTTAGTATTATCTTGAAGAAATAATGAATAACATAGACTGTTCTTTTTTTCCTGCATGTTACTTTTCTCTTACTCTTCCCTTCAGTTGTTCACTGTCCCCCTGAGATTCACCACAATGTTCTCCATTGAGACCTAAACAAGTAGAAAACATAAAAGTCACTACTGCTTGAAAATGTCTGAAATAATGTAAGTGCCGTGTTGCACTCAACCAGAGTGATGTTTTCATAGCGGGAAAACAAGTCTTGCATTTCCTAGTTTGTAGCATGAGGTCATGTGGAAATATCTGAGGATTCAAAGACTGCAGGAGACAGGTGGCAAACCCTGCAAGGAAAAGGAACCAAGATTGGTGTGATTTCGCTCTTATAGCCTTCCAAGAAATTCTCTCTTGTGCATTAGCCCCAGTCAATGCCTGTGCACTGTTTGCAGAGTACTAGCTGACAAAAATGTGGTGAGAGTTAAATGTTCTGGACAATCAAACTAATGCTTAAATTTAGACTGTTTTCCTGGCTTCAATTATTTCTAGTAGTAGCAAAAGCAGTTACAGTAGCTATTTTAATATTAGGTAAAGCAGTGGAAATTATTCTGCTCTTTTGGGATTAAAACCCTTGGGATCCTTTTTTCCAATAGTGCCCTTGAATTTGGATTAGCATTTTGAAACTGAAAGTTGGAATGTAAAATCCATTTTTATCTGCTTTAATAATCAAAGCTTATGTGCCTGGGTCTGTACCACTGACTTTGACTATATCTTAAGGTCAGTGTATATTAATCGAACTCAGTATCTTTAAAAACAAGGTGATTCCTTTATTTGGAGAAAATTAATTTAGGAAGTCATTTAACTCTAGGATCGGAGCTATTTCTGAGTTAGATAATATAACTGGGTTTATTAGTTATGAAGGATGTAGTATAGGAATGATACAGTGCCTCTTGAAGGAAAAAGGTTTCCTGCTGCTTTCTTGCACTTCTGAAGTTGAACACAAAAAAAATTGCTTTTACCACTGACTTAAGAGCATGTACATGGGATAGCTCCTGGGGCAATGCACAATAACCCGACTGACACAGTAATTTGAGTTTTTAAATGCCTATAACATGTCATATATTTGTGCTAACGTGCAATTTTAGTGTGTCTTTGAACAATGCACTGCATGTTTACCTCTAGGTTCTCTTTTGAAAGACATGAAGAGCTTTTCTCTATCCTAAATCAGAGAGATGCTCGTAAAGAAATGGATTTAATGACAAAAATCTTGCAAAATATTTTAGTGGATTGGCTTAGAAGGAAGTCTAATAGACCAGTTTGTCAGACACTTCTGACTCATTTTGATTGTTAACCAAATAATAAACAAAATACAAAATATTTAACAAAATGTTTGTATAAAATAATTGTTTTTTCAATGGTTTTGAGCAAAGCACCCGTTCCCCAAAATTTTTCAAAAAAGGAAAAACTAATGTTATTGTGACCAATTTAATGAAAAAAAAGTAAATTTAAAATTATTTAAAAAATACATTATAATTCCCTAAATTGTTTTTTCAATGGTTTTGAGCAAAGCACTCGTTCCCCAAAATTTTTCAAAAAAGAAAAAACTAATGTTATTGTGACCGATTTAATGAAAAAAAAAGTAAATTTAAAATTATTTTAAAAATACATTATAATTCCCTTAATTTTTCTTACCCAGTTTAATATAATGAATATTTTCTGTTGAGCTACCCTTAGCTGGGATTTTGCCTGGTACTGAATAATCTCATTTATGATTTCTCATTCCATAGCAAAATCACTTTCATAGACATGTCTTAGTGCATATATAAGATGAGCACATACTTTTATAGAGAACAAGGATACAATTTCAGTGGTGCAACACACTTCCAGATAACAGGATTGCCTTCATCTCACTAAACTTCATCCATGTAGATGTCAGATGACTATTCAGAGGTAATTGCCTTGCCTCTGTTGCCACTGTAGCTGGAGAGGAGGCATAAGGAATCCTCAGGCAGTTAAAATTTGTTTGGATTACAGCACTGCTTGAAAATTATTAAACTGAATAAGAGATTAGAGCAATTTCTGAGGTGTTCAAATAACAGGACACTTGATTGTGCTGAAGGAGTATGTAGTGGTCTCAAGAGAAACTGCTGTTGACTTTTCTTGTGGAGACTGGTTTTCAGATTCATTCTATTTATATTTTAACTGATGTTGTCTGTGAAAAAAATTAGAGGTTGCCAAAAAGGAGATGATGACAAAAAAAAGGTGTTTTCATACAGAGGAATGTCTCAGAAATAACTGGCTGACCTTGAGACCTTTTGCATGATAGAAATGGTCTGACTCTATGTAGAATGTAAATTAAAGTTCTAAGTCAACTGGAACTTGCATCAAGTTCTTTTTTTTTTTTTCTTGAAAACTAGAAGCCCATCAGCAAGACTCAGCAAAGAAAAGAAGGTCCAGGATTATTTTAGAATGATTGAATGACCATGAACGTGTGATGAATGCTTAAAAAAGTTAATTGCATGGATCAAGAGAAACATTTCCAAATATTGCAGAGAAATATATTGACACTGGAAACTACCATGATGAAACTTTATCTGGAATTTTCTTCTTTTTCATAGTGGATCAAAAAATTGTTATATCTAAACTAAAAAAAAATAAAATAATAAAAAATGATAGCTGAAGCTCAATGTTGTTTAAAAGACAAATAAGTTCTCATAGGGCCTAGATAAATTTAATCTGGATATTAACAGAAAGATTTGAACCACCAGAAATGTGAAGTTCTGAAGTAGCTTTCCCATAGGAGCAGTGAGAATAAAGAAGCAAAATAATTTAATAATGGAACTTATTAATTTTTAATGAGATTATATGACATGGTCACCTGAACAGGAAGATGCTTCAGAACTTTAGGGATCTCTTCCACTTCTGTATGTTTGTGTCCCTAGTTGTTTGTTGTAGACTGAGTTATATTTTATTAGAAGAACTGGCATTATTTTAAATGCCACAGACTACTTTTCCCATGCAGGAAAGATACACTAGAGACTTCTCCTCTGGGTCTGCATGACAAACAAATTGAGTTGAGCATGGCTTAAAATAGGTGTTTGCCAGATAGGTCACCTGTGACTTCTGTGGCAAGAGGTACTCTAAGACAAAAAGGTGATTTGGTTTAAATATTTTGGTTTAGAAAAGAATAATAATAAGAAAAAAGGTGTGAGTTACATGGTGGATTAGGTTGAATTTCTCCTCTTTTGTACTCAATTTCTATTTATTTTATATTGAGCATGCTGAAATAATTTTTGAACTACAGTTAGAAAAATGTGTTACAAGGGGAGACATTTTCCTCTCCCTAAGTCTCCTCTTCCAAGGTGTGGCAGGAAGGCCAAGGAGAGCTAATCCAACTGCTGGGAGATTAGGAATTTATTCTCATACAAATCTTGGACTTGCTGTCCCATTTTACAGATTTTATCTGAAATACAGGTTTTCTTTGTTTGTTTGTTTATTTTTTATTTTTCTTTTGTTTGTAATCAAATGTAAATGATCAAGCCCTTCTTCTCAGTTAACATAGTTGTTGAAGGTTTTCTGCTTGTGAAAAAAGAACAGGAGGAAAACAGTATTTCTTGCAAATATTATGATCTATTAGAGTTTAAACTAGTCAGAAGTTCCACAAAGCAATTGCATAAATAAACAATTTCCTTTTAAAATAAGGCTTAAGTAATTCAATTGAGCCATGGGAAATCCAGTCCAAGTTTTGTGCTAATGAGGAAGCGTCATAAATATTCACATTTTCTTACCATTAGCCTTAAAATTTACTACCAACAGATATGGAGATAGATGAAGAATCTTACACTTAAACCTTCACTACAGAGTAATGAAGAAGGAAAGAAAGGAAATTAGCTTACCCAGCTACATTTTTACAGAGCAGCCACTAGCAACAATTGTGCAAGAACATCATTGATCTTGGGCGGACAGACTGAGAAAGTCAGAAATAGAGCAATATAAAAAGTAGAGCAGTGGAAATATCCAGTGAATGGCTGTGCTGGCAGGATATGCTGTTACAGTGATAGGAACTCTGAGGGTGTCTATTTATTCCTTGTATACGATATCATGAGGACAGAGTTCACAGAAATTAAATTTACCAAGAACAGAAAAAATATTCTGTTTCTGCATCTGTACTACTGAGGCCAGCAACTCAAATAATAATTTTGTCTTGACCCTGTACAGTCTGAAAATGGTTTATGAATGGGAATTATACAGACTCCCTGTTTTGCATGAACATTCACTCCCTTTGTTTGTACACACAAAAAATGGTGATGGACTATCATTATCCAAATTGATAGCAGCTGTGCTTACAAAAAAAATGTTTTCTCAAATCTGTTGACATGTCAGCAGTAATAAAAAAAATAAAGTATGTCATATGGTACACTGAAACTCCTGAATTACTTGTCATAGCCCATTTAAATGTGTACTGCATTCAATCCAAGAAATCTTCTGTAAAATTAATGTATTTGCTAGGCCCTTTAGTACAGACTCTACTATCCTCAGGGGAGATATTTGAAGATAGCCTTAAAAATCTAAATATTTAACTTCCTTTTGCATTTGCATAATTTAATTGGAAGTTTTCTTTTAGCTTATTTTTTATTTTATTTTCAAGTTGTCCAATATTTTTTTGCTTGAAACTAATGTACTGTCATATTAACTGACCAGAGACCAACCCGTGAACTCCCCCTGTAGTAGCAGCTGACTTGAAATTTATTTATACTATGTTTTGCAGGAGGAAACAAGCAAACTCTTGGAGTCAAAACTGACTGGAACCCATGTGAAGACAGCAATGGGTCAGGTTCTAGCTCATAAGCCTGGCTGAGTAGCTGGGTGTCTTAAGTGCTGCTACCTTGCCTGTGGTGTCAGGCTAATCACGTCATAGCTGCTATCAGCTCATTCTCAGAGGCCACCTGCAAAATATCACACCCTAAGAAAAACATTCAGCATAGCTTGTAGTTATCTGCAATGATGAGTTTGTTTGCTACATGTTAATATGACTTTTTTGATTTACATTTTTGATGTTTGGAGTCTGGGTCTATTAAATCTCCAATGGTCACAGCCTTGGCTTTCTGATGAGATGCAGAAACAGCCAGAGGCAAAAAGCAAATGGGGGATAGAGTTTTTTAGGGTCATGTTGCTGTCTTGACATGTAACATTCCTTTTCAGTTAAAAAAATATACATTTTCTGAAGAAATTGGTGTCTACTATGTAGTTTAAATTGGTGTCTACTATGTAGGGAAAGCCCTGTCTTGTTAGAGTATCATTTGGTGGTATGTCCGATTTGATTGTAAGAGGCCTACAAGACAGCAAGGACAACAGGTTTTTTTCCTAATGATGGTATAGACACAGGCAATGGATGTGTGTGCCTGTTTGGGGCAGTTTACAAGCCTAGTTGAATGGATAAGGAGATTTCAGGGAGCTGAAATAACTTCCTGTTGTTCAGGACCTGAGACAGATTTAATGCAAGTCTTCAGTGCGGTGACTTGTCTAGTACACCACCTTACCTTCTGTTCTCAACGAAAAACAAAAGAAAATATACAAAATCAGGTGTTGTAGATAAGACAGACTCTAAAATAAGGAGATCAGAGAAAGGCAGAAGCCACTGGAAATCTAAGTTCAAATCAGGGAGCACTGTGGAAATACAGAAGGTCACAAGCAGCAACAGAAAAAAAAGGGAATGATAATGTAAGACAGCAAATAGCATGTGTGTTT
This sequence comes from Chaetura pelagica, assembly GCF_000747805.2. Taxonomy (NCBI): domain Eukaryota; kingdom Metazoa; phylum Chordata; class Aves; order Apodiformes; family Apodidae; genus Chaetura; species Chaetura pelagica. The sequence continues at coordinate 4,260,660 of NW_009954102.1, read as the reverse complement.
TCTATTATAAGAACAAAATACCTGTCTGCTGGCCGTGTCCTCTCACAAGTTTACAACCACAGATGGCACCGTAAGGCCCATCTCACTGCCTGCATTGTGATGGAGTGGTTGAGTCTTCCCTCCACAGGCCTGCAAACTAAGACTCCGGGCTCCAAGAGCAAACTCAGGAGGTCAGGTCACGTGTTACCTGATGTCTGTGGCAACAGGAGGGGATTCAGCCTCTGATCTGCTCCTACTTCCCTCCATTTTCTGGGGAACTGAAACTTCTATTTGTGGATTTATGCTCCAGTTGAGGCTGACATCACTTCCGATGATGCATGGAGATATAAGAAGTGGCTCCCTTCAGAGACAGTGATATGAAAAATTCAGGAGAATGAGCTCCCCCTTGAAGGAAGGGGGCTGAAGACAGAGGCTACCTGGTTTTGTCAAGACTACGCAGAGTGGAAAGATAAATGAAGAAAGTATAGTTGTCACTCACTTTCCCGTGAAGGGTATTTTATGCAGTAATCAATGAGACAAACAGGCGCTGAATAGGGCTTTATGGGAAGCAGTTTTGGCTCAGTTGTACCTCTCCCTCTCAGGGTTTCTCCCATTAGTCACTCAGCTGATGAATTTGCTCAGCAGTGATGGCAGTTTCTAGAAAAGAAGAAACAGCTCTCAGAAGATTCAGCAGTTTAGTTTAAATACATTTCCTCTCCTACGCCTGCTCCATGCTGAGCTCCTGTCTCTCTCTCTCTGCAGCTGTTCCAGTTTCACAAGTACCCTCTCCTTCATGATAACCACCCCCACCCTTGGAGGCATCTGGAGCCAACCAGCACCATCTTTTCAAAGCTATGTCATGGGAAGATACCAGGCATTTAGAGCTTGCAGAGTTCAATCTGAACCTAGAAAAAACCAAGATTTTTGTGCAGGATTCAGTGATTCCTTGGGCTTCAGAATTTTTTACTTCAAGTCTGATACCTCCCTTGAGGTCGTGGTTGTCCTCTGGTGTGGCTGGCATGGTTGCCTGGTAGATGTAGCTTCATCTACCTGAACTGACTCTGCACGAACTAACCAAAGACCTCTAATGCTGAGGAAAATGGTGCAGAAAAGCTCTTGCTCTTTGCCCAGAGCCTGCCTGCTTCTGAAATCTGTGTAGCTGCATTGCATGGTGTTTTTCTCAAGTAAGCCAACCTGATCATGAATACTTTTTGCTTGAGCTGGCAGCAGTTTGAGAAGCTCCACACTGTTTTCTGTAATTTGTTGCAGGGATTGTTTCCCCCTATTTAAAGTAGAGATAGTTACTTGCAAAGCATGTTGAGATTTGTGCTGGGAATACAAGATTGAGGTGATACTACAACTCCTCTAATGGCTTCCTTTTAGTCTCTGAGGCAGGGCCATGTGAATTGGTTCTTCAGCTGAATTGTGGGATTTAAGTCTATTTTTGTGACTGTCAAACCAACAAACCTTGATCCCTCTCACTACAATATATGATTTCCCCATTTACCCTTTACATGGCATTTGATAAAGTAAGCTGTTAAATAATAATTGTTGTAGTGAAGGGCAGTGTGTTCACCCACTTTTTGGGATTTCTCAAATGTTAATACATGGAGCTATTGCTGCAGCTCTCTCAGATGTGCCTGCCCTGTGCATGGCATGTAGTGGATGTTCTAATTAAACCCATTTTAATTTAGACAGTGGAAAAAAACCTAAAAATCAAAATTACTTTTTTTTTGTACCAGGTTGGTTATTTAATTAGAATGGGGAAAATGAGGAAGCAGAGGAAGAACAAATGAGTTATCCCCAGCAGGAAACTGAGAATAAGAACTTTTTGCTTGGAAATCCATTGATATCAGTCACTGTCTTGAAATTAGCCTTTAATGTTACTCACTGGATTTTTGTTGCAAGTTGGTAGTGGGGCCTGCAGATGCTGTTGGAGTTACACAACTGATGTATGATGAAATTATTTCTTCAAGGATAGTAGCTTCCACTGGGACTTGGAGAACTAATGGGATTGAAGAGTTTTCCCTAAATGTCGTCAGTTGCAACTGAACACATAAAAATGAGAGAACAGTTCAGTGGCTTATGTAAAATGAGGTGGTGGCATGAATCCAACTATTCAGTACACAAGTATTTCCATCTACACCCTAATACAGGAGATTTAGGCTTTTTGTGCTATGAAAACTGTTAATGATGCAGAAAGACTATGTACAATCAAGGACTGGAAGACTCCAGTTTTCTAATTCTGGCTGCAGAGAAGCTTTATTTGTATATGATCTACTCCATCTGTATATATTTATATGTTAATAAATAACAGATAAGGAATTATGTCTTTCCCAGGAAAAAAACACAAACAAACACATTGGGAAGTAGAATTACCTTCCTTGATGATGGTCCACTAAAGTCTCCCATAGCAGGTAAGACCATTTAAAGAGATGGGGCTGAGAGAATTTTGTGTATCCTGGCCATTATGGTATGCAACATGACTGCACAAGCTCATGAGAACCAGAATCACAAGCACCGTCACAACCACTTTCAATCCTACATGGAATCTTACTTAAGAGGCCAAATTAATATCTAAGACAGAGAAGCAGGAGATTTCTATGGGATGGAATGAAAAAAAATATCATTAGAACTCTGTCTAGAATTCTGTAGGAAAGATATAATTAGCAATAAATACTTTATAATTTAGCTAAAGATAATATCCTTCATTAATTTTCTGAGGTTTTCCATAAGGGCTTGGCTGAGTCTGAAGATGTTAAATCACCACACTTATGGAAGGCTTCCTTCACTGCAGAGATGCTTGAGGAACATTTCCCTGCCAAAACTTCTGTGCAGATACATGGAACTCACTTATCTGCTGAGTTCAAATAACAATGCCATTGTAGGCGTGATTATTTAAGAATATAACTAAGTGAAATTTTGTGGCAGTTTATTAGCAGGAACCTTTACACTAAGCATAGGTTCAAGAACCACTGTTCTGAATTTAACTTTATTACATTCAGTAGTTCTCATGCCTCTTCTTCCTGCTCCACAGGTACTGTTATTTCTGTCATTAGTTTTAACTGGTTTGTAAAATCAAGTTAAACTCAAAGCAGTTGTTTTCTGCCTGTATTTAGGTGGAATCTGGTGTCTGGTTCAAAACTGGCAAAGCTTAATGTACTTTAAAACTTAGTGGTTTTTTTCCAAGTACTACAGTTAGTTGATGAATTTAAAACACTAACATAAAAACCCTCCCCTTGTAAAACATGCCTAGCTTTTTTTACCCCCATTTTTTCTCTACAACATTCACATGTGCCACTTTAAAAAGAAGAATGAAAATGCATTTTACTGCCCTCAGACTAAGGTCAAAAGCAGCCTCACACTTACTGCATTGACAGAATCATCTTTCTGACTTTGACCCTATAGAAGCAACCATTTTTGAAATGTATTGTGTTTACAGGGCTTTTGGAGAAGAGATGGGACCTACTGTGCAACTGCAATTTCATTGAAACATGCAACTGTCATGTTATGCAGCAAACAAATTATGAAGCATATTGCAGGCATGGCCTTGAGGTATTTCTTTCAGTCCAAACACCACTATTTTTTTTATTGTTTTCAATGAATTTCTTGAATCTCATTGACAGCAAAAGGGTTTAGCAAGTTGTAGGAACACTTAATTTCATATGATCTCAACAGACACTCAGTCCCTTTGATATTAATGCACTCGCTGCTTTCAACTAATTGATTAAAACCTCATCCCTTCCACTTGCTCTACCAGCTATAATATCATTTTCTTACACCTGTTATGGATATGTGTGTATATATATAACCTATGGACTAATGATTTTCAGGATTTGTTTCTAATTTTGAGGGAGATATGTGAATCCTTTAGCTAGAATTCTGCAGAGAAGTGATAGTTTTATTTTGGTTCAGTGCTTAAAACAAACGAAAACAATATATTTTAATATTTGCATTGACCTGAAAGTGAAAATAAACTTTCAATGAATTGATTCTGTATGAAGAGGAACAGTGGAAAGGGGAAACTGCTCCACTCCTTGCTTAATTGAATAAATACTTTACAGTAAATAGAATTGCAGAGATTGAGAAAATCTCAACCTCAACTTTGACTTGCATTTAATCATGAAGGTGGTAAACGTGGAAGCTCATTGATTCCAGCTGGGAGGCAGTTTGAATGGATACCTTAATAGTATAGTAGAGCATATAAAGACTTCTTTATCCAGTCCTTACTGGCCTTGTGAAAGGCATATAAAGCCTATGGCTAGTCTGGCCTGAAAAAACAAAACAGTTAGGGAACATAAAATGAATCATATTGACATTTTCAGAAAACCGTGTCTGTTTTTAGCTGAGTTGAAACCATTTGCTAAATTAACATTTAGTTTCAGCATAGTCCAAAACTGCATTATTTGTGATCAATCCATCCAGACTCCTGCCCAGACATTCTTTCAAGTTTAAGGGAGAAACACTTTCCCTTAACTCTATCTGGCTTTACTGATTGCTTGTATCATTCACATGCTCTAATTCAGCAGTGATCCAAATCAAGGATTTGGGGCTCTGTAATTCTAGGCAACATGCACATGAAAGTTGAGAGCTTCCCCCAAAAAGCTTATGGCTTTATCTGGGAGCTGAGGGACAAGATGGCTAGAACAGACAGATAAGGGAGAAAAAGGCAACAAAATGTGATTCATGTAAGTACAATAAGCAGTGATTGGAGCACAGGAGGGTTTTTTCAGAATGTATCTCAGCAGAAGCAACTTTTAAAGCTGTCCATAAGGGTGTGCAGGAGCGGGACTGGGGAGCTCAATGTGTTTCTTCCTGCTCTTGAGACCACTATGAAAAGTGATGTCTCATCAATCATAGGCTTCAACAGAACAGAAAACACGCCTTTATGCACCTTTTATGGTCTCTATTAGCTCAAAGAACCACAAAGGTGTAGGATGTGATGATAAAATCACAATATAAATGAACGATCCTAGATGTTAGACTTGGAGTTTTGGGTTGCTTTGCATATCTGTGCAAAACTCTATCTTCTAACATAAAAGTTATATTTGTTTTTAAATTGCATCCACAGGAAACAGGCTTATTTCCAGCTTCACAATGGGTGAGGCATAGTATAGGAGAAAAAGAAAATATTTAGGTGAAATACTATGATTCTAGTGTGCCGACTGCTGAACTACTATTGTGTGGTTTTGGCCACTGTATTGTAAGAATTTTGTAATACTTCAAAACAGGGATAAGGAAACCAATTCTATTACTACTGAGAAATGAACTACTATATGAATGCAGGATTAAAAAACCCCCTTAAATATAAAGTAGCCTAGAATTAGGGAGAGCGAGTGGAAAGTTTACAATCTAAGTTGCACAGAGGATGTCAAGCCAAGTTATTATTTTCAGCCATGCACAGATAATAGAGCAAAGGAAGTAAAAATGGAAATGAAGAAGAAGAAAAAAAAAGCTTTTTGGAGGAGATGTGAGGAAACACTTTTTATTCAAAAGGACATAAACATGTGAAGTGGCCTACCAGGAAACACTGTTGAACTGAAACACTCAGGCTATTCAAGGCGCTACATGGTAGTGTCTCAGAGGGATCATGGTATTGAAAATGTAATGAGGCGTAACTTATCCCCTGAGATCTTTGTTCTTATATTATATATGAAAGCTATTGCAAAACAACCATGCTCCCTGTTTAGTTTGATGTGTTTGTAACTTGAGACTGCCAGCCTTGCAGGGAAACTGTATGCATATTTTGTCTGGTGTAGCTTCATGTACAGTTAGGGCAGAGATGGTCCAACAGGTGAAGAAGAATAGATGAAATCTTAAAAGGGAAAGTCCAGAAAATGTGTATTTATGTCTTTCTGATCATGGTGCTGTGGGGGCTGGAGGCAGAATTTTGTGCAAAGACAAATTCTGATTTGTTTAAATGTAAAGAATCAGATATATTAATGGTAAAACACTGTTCTTGTTAATGTGGCCTCTTGTAATTTCAAAGCTGATTCTCCTCATACTCTAATATTGTGAAAAAGCTATAGCTTATTTAGCTTAGTCTCTTATATTTTTCTTTGTTTTATTTTATTTGAATTTGTAAGTTGTTTTTTTTTGTGTGTTTTTCTTTTCTTCTTTTTCTTTTTCCTCTTTTTTTCTCTTAGATCTGGAAAATGAGGAGTCAGCTCAGCTAGTATAAGAGGGTACAATTTTTCATTACGCTGAGGAAGTTTAGGTTTGAGGAGTCAATGGGGCTGAGAAACAAGGGGAAGGGCAGGGAAAGGTGATAAGGAGGGGTCTGGGAAGAAAACTTCATTGTATCCAGATTCTGGAAGTGCAGAGGAATCTGCATCCCAGCACCCTTCTGCTCTGCTGTTAAAAAATGGAGCAGGGAGCTGCATGTTGTTCTGTCCACTAGCTGAGCTACATGTAGAACAGCAGCCCACTTCTGCTGCCTGTATAAAATCAAGAAGACATCTGTGCTCTGGTGTGTTTAATTTCTTCATCAAGTGCAGAACTGTCCCCCCAAAAGAAAGATAAGGTGCTGACAGCCTGCTGGTCCAGGTAGGAGGCAAACTCCAGGCAGCAAAGCAGGCTGCCTTATCTCCAGCAATTTCTATATGTGTAGGACTCAGTGGGCTCCTTGTGAGCATCCTTTATGGATGGTGGAGGAAAGACACCACGTTCCTAGCTATATTTGTAGCCCAGTTTTGGAAGGGTCATTAATCTCCATTTCTTCAAAAGAAAGGCAGGCCAAACATTGCTAAATACTTTTGATGGCACCAGTGGATTTGTTTGGTCCTATATTGAGGAGCTGCAATTTTGACCTTTCTCTCCCTGGTGGGGTTTCAACCCACAATTTCTAATTTCCAGCACAGCCCTAAGCACCACAGTTCAGACTATACTTGGGTGAAGCACTTGCTGTCTTCTCTAATGTAAGAGTGATTCAGATTCAGACCAGTGGTCGATTAAGTAAGTTTTCTTATTTCTAACATTACCCTGTAGTAGTGACTGCTCAGGGAGGACCATAAGAGCTCAGCACCTCTATGAAGAAGTCCATTCCCTGATATAACACCTGGCTACACAGTAAACAAGGATTCGTTGAATGGGATTTTGCTTTCAGATCACTGAATTTCTTAATTTTTAAAATATATTTTAAAAAATCTATTTATACGAATTTCTCTGCAACTTCATCTTGTGGTACAGAGGGTGAAGTTTATTTGTGCATCGTGTAAAAAATAACACCTCTTTTTGCTTAATCATTTTACTGATCCCTCTGTAATTTGTATGTAAATCTGTTCACCCACTCCATACCTGTCTCATTTCTTACCCATGTCTCAGTGTGTTTTCATGGAAGAGACAGTCCATACTTCTAATTGTCTTTTTTGCCCTTTTCTGTATCTTTTCAAGTCCTGCCACCATCTTTTTGAGTCGGTGTGGCTGAAGATGTGCACAGCATTTGAGAAGCAAGCACAGCATGCATTTACATAGTAGCATAAAAACGATTTCTGTTTTTTTCTCTTTTCCTTTCCTAATAATTCCTGCAGTTCTATTGCCTTTTGACTGCTGCTGAGCACTGGGTTGATGTTTTCAGAGAACTATCCACAGTAAGTCTAAGATCCGTTTCCTGCGTGGTAATAGCTTATTTACAGCCCATCATTGTGTGTGTATAGTTAGGGATATTTTTTCCCTATGTGCACTTATCAACTTTGAATTTCATCTTCTGTTTTATGGCCTATTCACTCAGTGCTATGAGCTCCTTCTGCAAGTCCTCACAGTCAGCTTTAGATTTAAGTATCCTGCATAATTTTGTATCATCCACAGCCTTTCTTACCTCTCTATTTACCTCCTTTTCCAGATATTTTTGAATATGCTGAATAGCACAAGTTCTCTAGTAATCTTTCTCCATTGTGAAGACTAACTGTTTATTCCTACCTTTTGTTTCCTATCTTATGCTTGGTATTAATTCTTAAGAGGACCTTCCCACTTAGTCAGGCATCTCAGTTTCTCTAAGAGGCTTTTGTGAAGGATCATGCTAATGGCTTTCAGAAATCGAAGAGCACTGCACAGATTGAATCACAGTTTTTCACATTCTTTTAGACATTCACAAAGAACTCCCCCTGAAACACAACTTCTCTACACAGAATTTATATTGACATTTCCCAGGCATGTCATACTTACTGCTGCCATGATTTTTGTTTATTTTTTTCCAGAACTTCAGGATACATGTTACTGGTCAACTGTTCACCTGATTACCTGAAATCCTTGTTAAAGACTTCTAGTGGATTTGCCACTTCCCATTTCTCTGCTAGGGAAACAATTAAGGGATAGGATACAACTCTGTAATTAATTGAACAATCACACAGGGAAGACCCTAGCAAACTCTTAATATTCAATTTACACTTTTTTTTTTTCTTTTTTTTTTTTTTTCTTTATCTGAAACATCTGTCACTGTCCGGGCAGTCTATGACACTTCTTCAATTTTATTTCCCATGCACATCATCTTACTTTGTGCTTTCTGAATGATGTCTTATTCACATTGATCACTGTCCTAGTTTGAGCATTAAACTGTGACAATCATCCACCAGTGAACACTAGAAAATTTCTTCCTG
>NW_009954102.1:4240867-4251948 GCF_000747805.2 Chaetura pelagica | reverse complement strand
TCCTGCTGATGTGTTTTCTGCTTCAGCTTCTCTGCCTCTAACAAGTTGTTCTTCAAAATAATTTCTACCTGTCTTGTTATAATTACATATTCAGCTTTCCAAAGCTTATGTACACTTCTGTTTTTCTTAAGTAGATACAAATTCATTTTTTTTTTCTGAAGGATTTTCATTTGCAAATAAACTACTTTACTCTTTAACCATACTGAGTTTTTTTTCTGATCCCTTTGTAGGTGGATTTTTGTTTGCTTGTTTGTTTATCTTGAGCTTCTAGTGTATTGTTTTAAAATACTCTGCAGTGCCACTTGCAAACAATATATGGTGTCAAATGCTCCTGATATTTTTTCAGGGAACTCTCCTTTTTCACAGTTCCCCTTTAAAACTAAATATGACTGTTACATATTTTTTTTTCTTTTCTTTTCTTTGTTAGTTTGATATGTATTACTGACTGTTTTTACTATAGTCTTATTTTGAATCAGGTCCTGCAATGACATGGGTGTGCTTGTGTCACCTGGGTTTCTCGCTCCAGGAAGCTGTTGTTTATGATTACTGAAAATGTAGTCTTCCAGTAACATGGGGTCTTTGTTGTTTTGCAGTATATTTTTTTGGTTGATCTGAGCAGGGAAAATCAGTCCAATCGATTCTGGTTATGGTTTGATCTTGTTAGATTACTCCACTGTACACTTCTCCCCACTGCTGCCTGCCCCTTTCTCATCCCTGCCCTGCCAGTCATGATCTGACTTTACCATTAGCACACACAACCCATTGATTGTCTCATACTCATAGCAAAAAGCTGCAGTGTGACGACTTGGGCATCTACCACTGTCTTGTGACCTCTGACAGTCATTAGTTTTACTTGTATGCTTATGTTTGGTATTTATTTATTTATTGTACTTTTGTCATTATTAAGCAAACAGTTTCTTTAGTGGAGCTGTCCTGTGCATTGAACTTCCAGTTTGTCCAGATTTTCTTGATCTCTGTGACTGTCTTACTCATTGAGTAGCTGAGAATGCAAGAGTCATGAGACTGGAAGGACATCAACTAAAAGAAAGACTTTTCAAGGTTTTTATGCTGCTCGTTTCATGCTAGACCACTCACAGGAAAACTAAAACCCAAATCCCTTCTTCTGAAGTTCCTAACTCTCTTTTCAGATGATATAAGAAATTTAGGTTACCCTGGTGAAGTTAGGCAGCAAAAGTTTTAAGTATTGCATTGCCTACTGCCTGTGATTTTTCTTATGCTTCAAAAATTATGCCTACAATCTCACTGTCAACATTTCCCTGAAATTTATTTTAAGTTCCCTTTTATAACTCTGACCCACTATTTCTTCAGAAATTTTCTGGTAAAATAAGAAATAATTTCTTTCACGCCTAAGGGGAGTGCAAACATCTTTCCAGCATTTGCAGATGGTTTCATGTCCCCTGGTCATGCCTCTGCATGCTACATATTATATCTTTTTAATTCTTCTGCACAGGTTTTACTATAAAGCTGAAAGCTCATAAGAGCACTAGGGAATGTCTGTCTCTCTCTTTCCCCCCATTTTTCTTTCTTTATTTTTCTGCACAACTTCAGCTTCATTGCAAGTGGCAAATGGGCATTCACAGGCAGAATCTGACCCTGTGAATATGAAGAAATCTTTGGACCAAATGATGTTTTTAGTCACACCAGTGGGAACCTATTGACTTCAGTTTTACCTTCAGGAGGTAGCCTTTTGTGTGTGTTGGATGAAGAGACACAGTTCAGATAGTTCTCAGAAATATTCTACTCTGTTCAGGGCAAAGTGCCACAAAAGCCAAATCCCAAACAATCCTCTAAATTGTCCATCTGGAACAGGTGTTTGCAGTCATATAAACAAAATAAAATTGCTTTCTGCAGACCTTAAAGTCAGCACTCTACCAAAATGTCTGGCACCTACTTGAAAAACAAGCAAATAAGCAAACAAAAACCTGACAAACAACCAGAAAAAAACGAGACGGAAGAGGAGGGAGAGGGAGGGAGGGGACAAGGGGAGTACAAAGAGATGAGCTAAAAAGTCCATAAAAGATGCAAAGAAGGAAAAAATCCTAATCAGATTAATGAGAAAATTCATTTTAATAACAATGACATTTCTAACTCCCCCACAACATTTCACCATGGGAAATTTTACAATTGGTAAACAGAATGTTACGTCAACCCACACATAAATTCTTGGCCTTTTAAACCACTGAAGTGGAATATACCCATTTTGGGCAGTTTAAGATTTGTTGTGGAGTCAGAGGAGTTTAAAATAAAAGGAGTGACGTCAGAAGAAATCCTCTTTGTCCACTTTTACTTTACCTGGCATCTTATGTTCTTTAGAAAGACACAGCCTTTATTGCCTTCAGTGTGTCAAGCTGCCATTCGCATTTTCTGAGCTCTCTAACCTAAGTTAAAGACAGGATTTTTTCCACCATTCCTCTTGCCAATTTTAAAAAGACTATGCTACTTGAAGGCATAAAGCACAAAGCTAGAGAAGAAATAATATTATGTTCCATATATGGCAGGTTGTAACAGTCTGTGAAAAAGGAATAATAGATTTGGATGCCCAGAGGTCTGAATTTTTCTGACTTGTGCACCGTTACAGATTCAGTCAGGGATTAAGTCTAGGTTTCCAAGCACGGTGTTCCAGGATGAAGACAAAGAGAAGAAAATTTTCTGAAGGAGTGTGGGCAGAGTCAACCTGCAGATAATGAAAGCCTAGTGCTAGTAGACTCAGGATTCAGTACATCTTAATGCCTTATTTATGGTTTTGAGAATACAGTTCTCCCCATTTCTGTTTTACACGTTTACATCTGCAGACTTAAAAAGATATGTCAAGTAGTTTTCTTTAAGCTTCAGAGGAGGATTCATCCAATTGAAAAGACTGAGGACTGGTAGTCCAGGAACATGTCTGCAGATAGCACTGCTTTTTACAGGCTCACTTCAGCTAGCTTTAAACTAGTTAATCCTGGTTGGGGTAATGCAGTTGTGATAACAGTTGATTGTAGGCAGGATCATGCTAAAGTATTTACACAGATGTCAGTCAGGATTTGCAGCCTGAGTTGAGGCCAGTGCTGCCTGACTGCACTGGAAGTAGCACTTAACTTAGCTAGTTTAGAGTTATTATGGTATCTATGGGAGATTGTAAGGTAGATGTAACTTCAGTGACCAAGCTTTTCAAATGTCTTTAACCACTAGGATGTTTTGCTGCATTTTTCCTTTTTAGCTTTTATATGTCTTTCTGTAATGTACTTCTGTAGCTCTACTTCAGCAACCTTTAAGGAAACAAAGCTGAATTGAAAACATTTACTCCCACCAATTCATACCGGAGTTTCTACAGGAGCTTCTCTTCCCTTTTGTATCACCTTGACAACTGTATGAATTAGATCAATCTTTTCACTGTGGTCTATATTCATGTAACATGCTAAAACATTGTGCAGTTTCTCATGATTTTCCCTGTTACCTGCTTAAAATTTACATTCAAATTACTTCAACAAGGTCCCTTGACAATATTTCCAATAACTTTCTCTCAACTGAAATGAGACTTAGAGTGCTTGTCCCTGGAACCTTCCTTTGGCTCTTTCTTGAATCTGGGAATAGCTTTAGTACCTGGTTAGTCCTTGGGTACAATTACACTCCTTTGTGGCCTGTCAAAAACCTTTGCTGAAGGCTATTTCCTTTGCTACTTCCTTCAGGATTCTGGGATACAATTCACCTGAGCCTGGTGCTTTGTCAAATGATACAATCCTAATTGCCTTATTATCTTCACCAATGCAATAGCAAAGCCTTTTAACATTTTACTTTCCCCTCCAGGAGAATGTCTCTGAGTCCTGGAGATGCTACCTTTCATTTATTACTTTTTTTTTGTCCTTTTCCTTCCCCCCCCTCAATGAATAATGAGGTGAGAAATTCATTTAGACCTGCAGCAGAATCAACCTCATCTGTCACTAACTTTCTACTTATGTTCTTCAATGCCTCTACTGTCTCACTTCCTTTTATTGAATTCTGAATATATATTTAGAATCACAGAATCATAGATGTAAGGAATGGAAAATAGCTATTAGGTCATCCAGTTCATTGCCCTGCAACTGGAGGATTATTCTATACAGTATATTTCTTCTTCCTTTGTTCAACCAGTTTTTTAACATCCCAAATGTTTCCTTTTGGAGTCACTTTAATGTCTCTCACAAGCAGCAAGTTTTCCCAGATGGTTAGCTCAGTTTTATCTTTCCTAATGTTAAGAAGCTTGTCTAAATTAAATGGCCTTGTATCGCTGCCATTTTTTTTTCTCTGTTCACCTTTTGTTTCATGTTTTTCAGCTTTTTAGATAGATATAGATGACTGTCCTCTTTCAGAGAGACATTTTGACCTTATCTTCACACTAACTTTCTGGAACCTGAATTTGTCATAGGCTCATAGTGGTATAAAAATGATAATGATTCAAAAGATCTGGCAATAGGTGGAAATAGTCTCTTGAGTGAAAGGCCTTTTCCAGCCCATGTGAAAGGACTATGAGTGCATTTGGAATACTCTGCACTGCTGGTGTTATCTGCTTCCTATGGTCAGCATGAACCTCAGTGAACACAGTATGCTACAGCAGCCCTGAGCCAGGCAATGTGCTTTGCATCCCATCCCACTCCTTCTTCCAAAGCCCTGAACCCTAAGGTTACTTATATGCCAGTTAGCACAGATTTGGTATTTATCTGTTCCAGTGTCATGCGTCCAGATGTCCAGCCAATGGGCAGAAATCCAGTGCAGTGCAATACAGAGTTCACCTGTGACCCAGAAGGAAATAGATTTCTTTCTGCAAAGCACAAACTGTATATCCTAGATAATCACAGCTGCCCTTGTGCATGTATTATGGCAAATTCTTTGAGAATGGGGTGATGGGCTCGTACTTTTCAGTATCTAAGGCTGCCAGACACAGGCTTCTTGCATAGAGACTACCAAGTGTAATACCTCAGAAAAGCAACCATAGTTTGCTACCTACCTACCAGCTCTTCAGAGATACCATGGAGGACCCCTGGTGAACAACAGACTGTCTGAAACACTCTCATTAGCAGCAACTGGTCCAGAAATTCAGGGTAGGAATTGGAATATACCCCCAAATCCATTTGGCCTGTCCTTTTCTAATGGAGACTCAAGTATTAAAACATTAACATTATATTCTAGATTCCCAGATATTAGAGCCATACTGGTAGATTTCTGTGGGCTGTGAGATTTTTAGTAGTTATAGATTGTTTATTTTTACTTCTGTTGCTATTTTATATCATGTATTACTCTGCTGAATTTTTTTTTGAACCTTATTCCTTCTTATATTTCATGACCTTCTCAGGCTTTTCCCCATTTATTTTTTGTTCTTTGATATTTTCAGGTGTTCAGCATGGTTCAGCAAGGTTTTAATTTTCCTCATCAAGCTGTGAACCTCTTCCTTTTTCTTTCTAGACAGCTTAATATGGTTTGACATTTCCAACAGTCTGTAGCTGCTTCTTCATGTAGCCACTGTGATTGGAAATGACTGCATATGATTATTGTTAGCTATAATATCATGATTGTACTGCTGCTAGGCTTTGCTTTGAAAGTATGGGAACCCAAAAGAAAACATATTCTGCTCACAAATATTTTATTCCTAAAACCAAGGCCAAACCATAAGCCAGGTAAGCATAGTGTGAAAATACAGTCCTGCACAACAGTGAAAAAATACTGAGCTGCTAAAAACTAGCCAGCCAGCATTATAAATACTTTTAGAAGCATTATGGAGTCAGCCTAGTATACTTTTAAAATAGAAAGCTATGAAAAGCACATAGTCTGCATTCTGCAATCTAACTTTTCCACTTTTCCCTTCCCAGCACTTTAATGATTCTCTTCAGGACATGTCCCAGACTGTGGTCTGTGTAAGGAAACAACTTATTGTTATCCTCAGAGTATTTGCATTGCCCCTTATATGAAAACAAAGAATGTTACCTGCATCATGAATTCTGATTGACATCACTATTCCTTCTTTATGTGGTAGGTGAGAAATTTGGATAAGGTATTAGCCAGCACCAGGCATGCTTATAATTTCCAAAATTATTTGCATGTTTCCTATAGTCAGATCTAGCAGAAAAGATTGTTTTCTAAAAACACTGTGGGAAAGTATTGCATTGCTGTGACAAGACGTTTACAACTGAACTTTACAATTAATGAAGAAATAGCTAATTTGTGTTAAACCTGAAGCCTCTGAGTCTCATATTTCATTGCCTGGTTCATGTCAAGAGCACGTCATAAAATATTATTTCTTGCTCACCTTTTCCATGCTATTGGTGTATTTTTACACCTCTGCAATGTGTCTCACAACCACGTGTAAAAAGTACTTCTTAGGAAACTGGGGGTCTTGCAGGGAAGAATAGGTTTAAATATGGTTAGAGCAGAAGTGTCTACTGGACTGTCAGACTCTAGCTGTGTCAAAACCGAGCTGACCTGGGGTAGGCTTTTACACTGCCTGGGCACTGGTGTCTGAGGGGAGATGGGCTCTGAAGTCAGGGATTACAGTCAGTTTGTGCTAATCAAATAGCACAAAGAAGCTGAGTTAACCTACTTCTGTCCAGAATTAGAGACAATTTGCAAAACATGCAAAAGTCAGGTCGCTGCTAGAATCTGTGAGTTTAATTTGCACTTGTGGGACATGTGAGGGAACTGATAAAAACACACAGGTGTGGATACATCATGCTGAGATCAGGAGGAAGAAGTATTATCCATGAAAGCCATCAGTAGGGACTTCAGGACAGAAAGAGGGTGCTTGGTATATGAAGAAGAGTAAAAGATGACGTATGGTTTGTCTAGAAATCAAGGACGAGGGGTTAACACAAGGGTTTTTCCAGCTATTAGAAGTCTTTTGTTTAATGCTCCTGATTCATCATGATTTCAGAAGAACCCACTGAGATGAAAAGGCACTTCATGAAGAAAACTGATGAGACAAACCCAAGCTACACTTTTAGAAATTTAATAACCATTTTATTTGGTAGTTTCTATAAAGGATGGAGATAAGCACACAGCTGCAGATCAAAAAGACTTGAAGCTGTACTCTTACTCTGTGCTGTGCCAGACTCTTAACCAAAGAAGCTGCCAGTGCTGGGAGTAAATACATTCACTTTGCACACACTAGTCAACTTAGGATCAAACCTGTTTAGAATCTTCTGGAACAGGAGCTCAATGCACCTGCAAAACATTTGATTTTATCAAAACAATTTGCCCATTTAAGTTAAAGCAGGTGGGAAAAGTGAGTCCTTGTGTTCAGATCAATTTCTTTTTATTATGGATATGCTGTCAAACAGGCTTGTCCTCATTGGCATAAAAAAATAGCTGCCTATTGCTAACATAATGGAGTAGAAAAAATAATTAACATTTACCTGCTATTTTAATGTGAGTGAAGTCAAAGACAAAAAAACTTAATCACAGATCTTTCAGTGTAAGTTGGCAAAGATTTAGCCACATTTGTTTTCAGAAAGCATGTGTTTTATCAAAAAAACTCCCAAACCCAAACAGTATAAATGTAATAAAAATATAGCTACTTTGCTCCAAATTCCAGCCAGAAAATCCAAATCAATTCAAATTAAATCTCAGACCACACTTATGCCAAGTTCAAATCCTTTCCTCCCCAATACATTGGGCAATTTCTGTTCTGAATTTCTTTAAAATGAATGTTCTTTCACCACAAAATCTTTCCACAACGGCAGCTGTTTAGCAAATAAACTAAAAAATAAAAATATTGTCATTGTGAAATAAGATATATATAATTAAATAAAATAGAGAAGGAAAGTGCTATTACAAGCACATAAAACTGTAAGGCACAAGATAAAACTAAATTACTACAAGGCTGCTCAATTCAATCTAATCCCTGAAGATAAAGATGGAGCCAGAAAATTGCATGTATTGTGAAATCAACATAAGCCCTAAGCAAATATTAACTAGGGATATATAAACTGATTTATTATAAATACAAGTGTGAATGCTAGGATTAGTTAAGGAAATGCAAACTGAGACACAATAAGGTGTAAAATATTCCAACATTTCTCTAAAATACTGGCAAAGGTACAAAAAAAAAGTATGCAATGTCCTGGACATACTGTCAGGTTGTCTGATTTGACACATGATGGATGGGAAAATATGGAATAGAGGGCAAAATGGTTCATTTTTTTCCCTAATGCTTTTGGTAGAGCTTTATTAATACTATTTCCTTTTGTATTTATTAATGAGGTTTTATTAAGAAAAAAATTCTCCTTTTTTGTTTTTTTTTTTAACTGTTTGTTGTTTATTATAGTTCTACTTACTGAATTATTAGGAGTGCATAGTGCATATTTGAAACAGTTTAGGAGATGCTTCCCAGTATCAAAAGACTCTGATTTTTGAGTGATATGAACGGAAGTCTGTCTAAAGCAGTTCTACATCTCTCCTGAGAAGTCTGCAGGGTATGTAGGAGCAGAAGAGAGATGAGGGTCATTTGTGTCCATGTTAACGATGGTTGCATACTGCAAATATTTATTAACCTTACTTTAAGGTTAGTTTTATATGTGTTTACCTTAAGTTTATTTTTACCTTTTGGAGAGGCCCAGAGGAAAAATCCCTAAGGCCTGACCCATCTCAGTCACCAAACACTGTCAGTGGACTTTGAATTGTATGCATCACACTGAGCAGCAAGGCAAATTAATGCACTTTAGACTGACTTTACTGTACTGATGGTGAGAATTTGTTGTAGTTTGCAACAGATCATTCCTGCCCTTAGTTGTTTATTTTTTACAATGCTATTTTCTTTTTGTGGAAGGTAAAAGTTATAAATAGGGAGCTTTACTGGTGTACCTTGATATCTTACTTCATATTATATAGGAACAGGCTGAGGTATTTTGAAAGACCACTGCTTTGTTTCTGAATTTAAGCTTCCAGAAATAATTTTCACAGGCCACACTCTGGGTGATGATGAGATATAAAAGAGATAGCGGGTTGGACTAGGTGACTTTTAGAGGTCCCTTCCAGCCCAAACCACTCTATGATCCTGTGATAGGTATGACTTGGGTATCATCCATTCTTTGCCTGGAGTGAAGCAAAGGTGACATGATGGAAGGTCTGTACATATACCAGTGCAGGTGGGAATGAAGCAAGCAGCCATCACACTGGGGCACATCTCTTGCAGGAGGACTAGACCCTGTACATCTACGCTGAAGGCTTTCTCTGCTTCCTAAGTGGAACCAGTACCAAAACCAGCCTTTCACAGGATCACTCAGTTATTTTGGCTGGAAAAGACCCTTAAGATAATAAAATCCAACAAATAACCTAATTCTACTGAGTTCAGTGCTAAACCAGATTTCTAAGGACCACATCTGCACATCTTTTAAACACCTCCAGGGATGGTGATTCAACCACCTCCCTGTGCAACCAGTCCTGGTGCCTGACAACCCTATCAGTGAAAAGTGAAGAGTTTTCTTCTAATATCCAATTTAAATCTCCCTGGCGCAAATTGAGGCAATTTCCTCTTCTTCTGCTCTTTGTTACTTGGCAGGAGACCAACACACCCCTTGCTAAAACCTCTTTTTTTAGGTAATTGTAGAGAGCAATAAGGACTCCTCCAGGCTAAACACACACTCCTCAGAAGACATGTGCTCTGGACTCCTCAGGAGCTTTGGTGCCCTTCCCTGGACTCACTCCAGAACCTCAATGTCCTTCCTGTAGTGAAAGGCCCAAAACTGAACACAGTTCTTCAGTTTTGGCCTCACCAGTGCTGAGTACAGGGTGACAATCACTAGCCACACTATTTCTGATACAAGCCAAGATGATGTCAGCCTTCTTGGCCACCTGGCCATAATGCCAGCTCCTATTCAACCATCTGTCAATCAGCACCCTCAGGTCCTTTTCCTCTGGGCAGCTTTCATCGTTTCTTCTCCCAAGCTCCTTCCCTCCTCCTTTAACTCCATTGCTCTGGACCTTCAGTTGTGTACAGGACAGATCTGTTAGCTTGTGTGCAGGCTCTTTCAGTCCTGTTCAGCTTTATGCAGATATCAGAGGCAAAATCTTCATGATTTCCTGAGGACTTGGGCATCTTAAGCCATTTCATAACATCAAGGTGTCTATGGCACTAAAACTGGAATAGGGCAAAAATGATGACCACAAGTGATGTCCAAAAGAAAGAAAGCAGCCTGTTGCTGTTATAATTGCAGAACTCCTTTGTGAAGATATGAAAACTGAGTAATTTAGTTTAAAAATATATCTTTTTAGTTTTAACATCTAGCTTGTGCAAATTTAGGCAGATTCTTCACAGCAATAGCAAGAAGTGGATCAGATATGAGAAGCAGTCCTGCTTTGTTTCAGGTTTTTTCCCCACCCAAGAAGATGATTTATATTTCAAAAAAATAGTTGTCAAGAGTGTTTGCATGTGGAGAAAAAACATGTATAGGTGCCCTAGATTTGTTTTCACTATTAATTTAAATTTGATTGAAAATGAATCCGCACCTAGAATAACACAGATGAGGTCAAGATGATAGCTGATAAGTACACAATTACATCATACTGAAAACTGAGAATTTTAATGTGAAATTTTGATCAATTTTACTTTTAATTTTACTTTTAATTTTCTAATTGTTTTTTATTTTTAATTTTACTTTTAATGCAAGTATGGATTATATGTATTATTATTTTTCTGAATTTATTTATTACTGAGGTGAATTCCTTTTTCCACTCAAAACACATTGTCATTCTTTACTTAGCTAACATGTCCTGAACATTGTCCATGAGGTTATTCTGAAAGTTTTCACTGCAGCACAAAACCAGTTGAAACTCCTCAACCTTTCCTTAAGGGACTTGGATTCAGCCTGGTTTAACCTACATATAATTTGGTGCTTCAGGGCAAAAAATGAGAGAAAGAAAAAGAAGATAAAAGGAAAAAGAAAGAGGGAATACTGGATGGAAAATAAGAACACTAGATGAATTGATTCTGATCTCTTGTCTGACAATATTTTCATTTCTTTTGACTGCTGCTCCATGAGCCTGATACCCTCATGCAGCAAGCTGTTCATGTTGTTCAGTTTCTCAAGTTCACTCACACTGCCACATCTTTCTTT
>NW_009954102.1:4196841-4240676 GCF_000747805.2 Chaetura pelagica | reverse complement strand
TCTTTCCCTCTTTCCATCTGTCTGTCTGCAGATAACTTATGCTTTCAAGATTTCTTACAAGGCCTCTAAATCTTTTTCCCAGTCAGTTTGCAGCATGATTTTTTCATTCAGCATTACTGTGAAAGACACTCATTTTCCATTATTAAGCTTGCTATGATGAAGCTAAGGAAAAATCATCTACTAACAATAGCTAGAACTAATAGGTAATTTTTAGTTCAATTTTTAAACAAAACAAAAACAACTGAAGGACAACAAACACCTAGGAAACCTCACAATCAGGGGACTAAATGAATGCTTCTATTGTTTCATTCATCTAGGAGTTCATTATGCCTGCAGCTTTGATGTTACATGAAGATTACCTGGGTTGTTTTGTTCCAATTACTGAGAGCAAAGTTGAAGGACTTCAATGATGCATTAAATCTACCAACTTTGATGTTATGCTGAACGTCCCTGACTCAAATCTGAGTTATCAGAACTGGCTTAGAATAACTGGATATGTAAAAAAATACTAAGAATGTAACTAGTACAACATCAAAGCATATATTTAGGTGTTATTTTCAAGACAAAATAAAACAACAGTTTAAAATGTTGATGCACTGGTAACCACTGGGTTTTGTGACAAATTGCAGAAGCCATCTCATTGCTTCTGTTAAGCTAGACTGATATCACCATCATCCCTTTCAAAATACTAGCAAGTAACAGGAATATTGTAAAGGCAGGATGCAGGAAGGGAATTGGGCATTGTGAGATTGTAAGACATTGTAAGATGTCTAAAATTTAGATGTCTAATTGTGGACATGGAAAGTATAATGCTCAGCTGAGTTTGTGGAGTGAATGGAGAAGCAAGACATCTACATGAGCCTTCACAGAAACTGGCACAGTGCAGGGTAGAGTTTAAATTCTTAATTCTTTCCTCTGTTTGCAAGGGAATGAAACCTGGATCTAGAAACTGGAAAGTTTTCCAGCACCTGTGTGCTTGGATGACACCAAGACTCTTGTGTCTGGTAGTGTTTTTTTGTGGTGGCCAGTAGTGGTGGTTCTTCTCATCCTTTGCTTGGTAGGCACTTGATGCATTCCAAAAGTGATACGCTGAAGGCTCTCTTTGGGCTCATGGTGAATTCTGTAAGGCTGCATGTTGTTTCTGTTTAATTATTGTGTGCTGTGGATTATTCAATACCTCCTGATTTGCCTTCTGATTGCAATTAACTTTAGAATCCAAAACTATGAGTAAAAAAGGAATGCCTCCTTAAGTTTCTTTCTTTGAGCAACCTGTTATGCCAGAACAAATGTTTCCAACTTTCATTCCCACATTTTGTTTGATTGCAGCCTTCTCTGTGATTTTTTTTTCTGTTTAATTTCAGATATTTACCATGGATTGATTCAGTTCATCTTGCATTAAATAATGTAAAGAAGAAAAAAAATCAAGTTCTTAAGCAAGAAAAGTGTCCCTATTTTAATATTAAAAAAGGTAGTACTATTAAAAAAATAAAAATAAAAAAATGTTTTGTGCTCATAAAACCATTTGTGTTTAGCAACAAATATAAAGTCACTCTTTTTTGTCATGGCCTCCAAGACATGTGAAGGTTGACTATAGCTGAGGAGGATTCACACTGCATGTTGGACTCACAATTTGTGATAGTAAATGGAAGGAAAAGGAAGAGCCTAAAATGACATTTTCATTTTCCAAGCACTATTCAAATACTGTCTAATAACCAGCATTTCTCTGAGGCTGGGTATTTAGAGTTACAAAGACTGGCATATGGGATTAAGCCAGTTTAGCCTAGTGTGCTGTGTCTGATAGTGGACTATCAGCTTCTTGAGAGAACAAAAGAAGGAATCTTCTGCTACAAAATCATGGACATTTTCTCTCTATAATTTTTTAAATTGTATTTAGCCAGCTCACTTAGAATTTAACCTTTGCCCTAAAGCATTAAGATTTTGCAATCTTGCAAATATTTTATAACCAAGAAACTCTTATACATGCCTTCAACTGCTTCATTTCCAAAGCTCTACAAAATTCAACAATATCATTTTCCTGTGCTTGTCTGGACTTTTCCTGTGCCACTGCACCCAAAACTAATTGACACAGACCAGATGGATTTGCTACTTTGAAATCAACGCTGTTGTCCTTGGGTCTTTCCACAGATTTCTTTAAAAAAGGATAATAATCAGATAGTAAAGTTATATCTACTCTCATAATTTTGTGGCTCAGTGTTAATAACCTTGTTCTGTCTCATCATAGTGTTGCTAACTCTTCCGCACTCTGTCTATAATACAGCCTTTAAAAGAAGAACTCTAGAGTAATTTAGGTTGGAAATGTCTTCAGGAAGTCATCTAACCCAATATCCTGCTTAAAACATGGCTCGTTTAAAAGTTATATCTGACTTACCAGAAATAAAACCAGCTAAGGTCTGAATATCTCCAAGAATGGAGATCCCACAGACCCTGGGAACTTATCCCAGGTGCTGACGACTCTTTGCAAAAAAAAAAATTAAAAAAATCTCATATGCACTCTTTGGCCTAACTTTCTCTCACACACATGACAGCTTTTTGATGGAAATTAATGTGGCCTAAATTCTATCTCTGTCCCTGTTCATGTATTTCCTATTGTCTGGCTGTGGGCTGTCAGAGGCATGTCGTCAATAGAGAACAGCAGGGGCTGGGCCTTGGTTGAAATGTAGGCCACCTGAATCTAGGCTTTTGACTCTTTCTTACACAGCTGTAACTTTCTACCTTTCCTCTAAATACCAAGCACTTTGTCTCCTGTCATACAAATCAGCCAGAGCCAGATTTTTCTATTCTAGCTGGGTTTGTGTGCCTTCCTCCTCCCTGGGTGCCTTCCAGTAGTACATTAATCAATATGACTCAGAGCTGTCTCTGGCTTTTTTGTTGTTGTAGTCAGCTTCTCCTCAGAGGTTAGTGTCTGGCCCACTGCTTTTCTCAGCCTTTTCCAATTGTAGGAAAGAGGGAGCATTGGGGGAGAAGATGAAGTTGGTTAGGGAGAGATGAGATTTATTTAAGGCGTCTTTTTTTCTTTTGATCTTGTGCTGTTATTTGCAATGTGAATTTCTGGTTTTGCATTATCTGCTAGAATGTCAGATCATTGTGATGGAAGGCAGGGTTTGAGATAGACAGATACACGTATGCAGAAGTAAAGACATTTAATTGAGACCAGCAGCAAACTATGATTGTGGTAATATTTAAAAATGGTAAATGGGACAACCCAAGTAACTATAAGCCTGTCAGACTGACATCGATCCTTGGTGAAATAAGGGAACATCTGATATGGGGCTCAGTCAGTGAAGAGCTGAAGGATGGAATTAATGCCAATCAACATGAGTTTATGGAAAATAGATTCTGTCAAACTAACCTGATACCTTTTTTTCTGATTACAATTTAGTTTTTAAAGTAATACTATTGATGTACTGTACTCTGCAAGTTATTTAACTTGGTAGTGCATAACACTTTCATTAAGGAGCTAGAAAGACATAAAATGTACATGGCACACATGAAATGGATTGTAGCTTTTTCTTACTGATGGATGATGAGATCTATTGTAGATGCACTGTCATCCTAGGGTAGATATTTTCAGAATGTTTGTTTCTTGGCTGCATGCAATTTAAACTTTTTCAGCACCTAGGAAGAAGTACAAGATCATCACTGGTTAACTCTATGGATGATCAAAGTAAAATGTACTGGTGAGGAAAATAGTTCACTTTTCCAGTGAGACTGAATGTTTGATGAACTGGACACAAATCACATCTAAGACCAACTACGAAGTCCAACAGCTAATAAGAAAGAGTTTATAGCAATAATATTTTTGTATGCTTAATGGTCAAAGACTTCAGAGAAATAAGAAAGAAGAAGTAATTTACTTTAGTGGAAAAACAATGCAGTTAAAAATCACAGAATCACAGAGTCACAGAATATTAGAGGTTGGAAGGGACCTCCAAAGATCATAGAGTCCAAACCCCCTGCTGGAGCAGGACCAAAAAAACCACACACAACTAGGGCAGATCACTCAGAAAGGCATACAGACAGATCCTGAAAGTCTCTGGAGAAGGAGACTCCACAATCTTTCTGGGCAGCCTGTTCCAGTGCTCTGTAACCCTCACAGTAATGAAGTTCTTCCTCATGTTGAGATGGACCTTCCTGTGCTCAAGTTTGAGTCCGTTGCCCCTCGACCTATCACAGTGAAAGGGGTTGTCCCTGCCTTCTTGATGCCCGGCCCTCATGTATTTATAGGCATTAATTAGATCCTGTTCCCCCCTCAGTCTTCTCCTCTCTAGACTAAACAGCCCCAGGTCTCTCAGCCTTTCCTTGTAAGGCAAGTCTTCCAGTCATTTCATCATCCTCATAGCCTCTGTTGGACTCTCTCAAGTAGATCCCTGTCCCAGATGTGGACTGCTTCCCTGGCTGAGTGTGTGTCTTCGCTTCTCCATCTATAACATGCAGTTTAATTGAAAAATTTCTTGCAAAGAATGCTGGCCACATGAAGATGAAGATTACCTTGAAGCACACCATCTTTGAAAAGGCTGGAAGGTTAATCAGTGGTTAATCAAACCATCCACTTTACCACTCTGGTAAAGTGAATTAATCTAACTTTCAAGTGTATAAACAAGAGACACCTATGTTACTATTCCAGCAATTAAGAATTATTGCTTTTAAGAATATGTTGCAAATTTAGAGAGAAATAAAGCATGGCAACATGTTTTGTTTGATAAACCTAATTGGGGCATGGATAGTAATTTCTTAACCAAGACTGGATAAATTTCTGAAACATATCCCTGATTAATTAAACAGGAGCTTACCAAGGTTAGCTCCTTTCTTACCACACACTCTCTTACAAACCCCTTTCACCCTATCTGAAATCCCAATATCTCAAACTGTGGTTTTCCATCCTTTGCCAGGAGGTAATATTACACGTAATAATAATCACAGGTTTTCTCCCTTCTTTATTGACACACTCCCCCAAATATTTGTACCCTGACTTCTACCAGAAATCATCCCTGACTAAAGCATTCTACCCTTTCCTTCCAAAAGAACGTGCTGCTTGCTACCTGCCATCAGAGTATCTTGGCTTCCCCTCAGTACATCCCTCTATCCTTAGCCAAGGTCTTCCCTGTAGAAACTGAAACCTTTCACAGACATCGCACAACCTGACCTGCCATCACTCTTGAAGCATAAACTAGTGTTTAGGGAGCAAAGCAGTGAATTAAATCAGGATATATTGTAATATCTGATCTTAACAATGTAATAAACTTTGAAGAAACCTTTTACAAAAAAAATGTTTAAAATCTACATCTAAAGAGCTGGATGAATCAATTGACTACAGTACATTTCTATTACTTTGGCATTTCATCAATGTTTCTCTTAGGACTTGTCTCCAGTTGCAAGTTAATTCAAATGAAGGTGGGCTATGAATTTAAATGAAACAACTACTTCTCAGTAATTCCATTTACTGTTTCACTGGAAAAACTGTGGTCTACTCTTAGTAAATCCATCTGGAAATTTTCCTCACTTCAACATTGTCTGCCAGCCTCACCAAAGGTTTCTTCAGAGCTACTGGCTTTTATTCAAGTTACTTCCTCATACAGTAAAGAGCATTTGCTTCATGACTATATTCTATCAGGTTCTTTTTTAGCTTCTCTAGAAACAGTTGCTGTTCAAATCTATGGAGCTACTGTTTTTCCATCTTGCTATATGTAATTTTGCCATTCATTTTCTATTTCAAGCATATTTCCCCTAGCACAATTCTCAGTCTTTTATTATACTAAGTTTTCATGTGTTTCAAGAACACCTATTAGGGAAACTTGCCACACACCAGTGGATACTGGGTTTACTTCCCACAATTTGTGTATCTGAGTTTCCTCTGAGTTATTCGCATGCTCTTAATTTCCATCCCCCACACTTCCTTGAGGCAAATTCACTTCTTAATTTTATGGACTGGGGTTAGTTCACTTTTGCTGTATAAGTAGTTTTGAACCTATAATTTTATTTTGTTATAATCACCCCATGGAACAATTTTTCAATATGAAGCACAGAAGAACAGTGTGTGTCAGGTATCAATCTTTCATAAATAATAGTAAAATAGAATAAATTGCATTTAAGTATTACAATTGTGCCCCAAGGCCAAAGAGATTGAAAACAGTTTGATGTTGTGTAAATGGATAGATAATAATTGCCTATGTCCCAGTGGTCTTACAATTAAAAAAGAATTTTTTGGCCTTTTAACTTAATTGGAAATAATTAATATTTATCACTTTTTACATCAAAATCCCAGACTGGGACATGTTTTCTCCACCTCACTTCCCATCCTATATTCCTGTCTGCTTACTCAGTCCACCTGAGAAATAGTAGGTAGAAATACTGCTTTAATCAGCAATTTTAGGGCGCAATAAATAATATCCCTGACTAGTAAAGACTATCAGATTCAAATACCCATTACCTTCTACAGACCAATGAGGCTGATAAAAGTTTGTGCAGATACAGCAGATTTGTTGGGAATTACCCAAATTCAGTTGAGTGAAAACAGCTCTGGGTGATTTGGCCACTTAAGCAAAGAAGAGATCTTTGTCTTTCCTGTGTTTAAAAGCCCCTTAGAACTCAATTAGGACCTGTATTTTGGGTTGAATTAGATTTAACATTTTTCATAAAATAATTACTTCTTTATCCATCCAATGTTTTAGTAGATATGAAGGTAAGAATTTTTACCTAGCGAGCTGAACATTCACAGTTCTGTAGTAGCCAGAATCTAGTGTTTTTAAGAAGAGTGACTCTTTTTTTTTCTTGTGTTCTTGTAAATACACTTTCTATCTGGAAAGAATGCATCCTAACAGATGCCATGTTGGCCAGAACAAAAGTCTGCCTTGTACCTACTAACAGTGAGAATAAAGGTATAAGCAACAAGGTATAGACTTCCCATAATATTGTGTGCTTTTAATCAGTAATGTGAAGCCTTCCTGAACTGAAGCAGTGTTGGGATCACAATCTGTAAAAGCAACTGATACACTGACTAGACATTACTCTGTTAACTTAGGGCTGCATAGCCTCCTGTGACAACGACCTCCCCAGCTTTGCTCTCTGGTAGTTCCATTGGGTGCCCTTGTCTTCTAAACAATAGTGACTGATATTCACCTTCAGTCACAAATGGTGACTTTATTCACCTTCTCCACCCCACTCTTAATTTCGTAGACATCTATGCTAGCTAGTTGAAGGGTTCTGGAGTTTTAGTATCTTCTTGCATAAATACTTGTTTATGCCTTTAATCCTCCTTTTGAGGTGGAGGATCAAAACTACATTCTGGACACAGCCCTGCTATGATGAAGACTGGGGGATGAAGTCACCCTTCCTTGGTGGGTAATGTGAGGAGGTTGCCTCATCTGTACTGAGCTCACACTTAGTCTGCACCATGTAGCCGTTTACCTCTTGCTAGGAAGACGAGCAGCAGCCTGCTAAGGTGAGCTGAATCCACAATATGGGGGTCAGCTGGAAACAGAAAACAGGGTTAAAGTCAGGGGCAAAACCTCCTTTAGGTCTCTGAAGCTGAGGATACTAGTCACAATATAAAAGCACCATGAATTTATATAGTGGCATAACAATATTTTCTGTTTGCTGTTTCATTATTGACAATCCCCAGTACCTACTTGGCCTTTATTTCAGAT
The DNA here is from genome assembly GCF_000747805.2 of Chaetura pelagica. NCBI lineage: Eukaryota > Metazoa > Chordata > Aves > Apodiformes > Apodidae > Chaetura > Chaetura pelagica. Next base: position 4,233,012 of record NW_009954102.1, on the reverse strand, counting down.
GAGTTTCACACAATGAGTCAATGTTGTCATGGAGCCTTCCATAATTAACCACGCAAAGCAGCAGTTATGTCTAGAGGAGCTATTACCTACAGGAAAAAGAGATCATTAAAGACATTCCATTGTGTATGCAGGTTATTTTTTCTCCCTGAGCACCACCTTCTACTTCTTAATACTGATTTTTAACATGTGTTTTCGTCCAGTCACCCAGTGTCACAAACTTTCTCCACAACTCTTCATTGTCAGCTCCAGGTTGACTATCCTGCATATTTTTGGGATATCTGTGAATTTTCCTGTCTCAGAGCTCTCTCATTTGCTAAACATTTATGAACAAGTTGAACCACACCAGAACCAGGTTGGAGCAAAGGGACACCTGGGGAATATGGTGAGGGTCGAAGCTGAACTGGTTTTGGTGAAAAAAACTGGGTATCATAGTCAGGAGAAATTAAGGACAGGAGGCCAGTGAAGTCAGAGATGACTCCAGCAGAGAAGAAAGCAAGAGGCCTGGCTGAGTCAGGCAGAGTCCATACGACAAGACAGTATCCAAGATCTAGACTGCATCAGGCCACGGCGAGGTTTGCTAGGAGTTAACTGAGAGCTACTGTGGTACAAGGCTGAAACTAGGGAAGAGTGTTCATCTGGCAGTGTTATGGTTACTGTCATGTCCCCTACCTGCTGGGATTGTCCTCATAGAGTAGGTCACAGGCCTATATTTCACTAATGAGAAATTTCAAGACCCTTGGAAATGAGCACAGACACTGCCTACAGGGTTAGGTTATACACACAGAGTCTTGTACTAAGTGATACTTGCAAAACTCCTCTGGCAAATGATAAATCATGGACCACTTATTTCTATCTCTTGTTATTTAGATTTTGATTCTTTAGGAAATTTTAATGAGCGAAATGCTGCTTTTCTATATCTACTACAATAATAAGTTACAGTCCCTAAACATGCTATTTGATTTTTTCCATTCTTTCTAAAAAATGTCAAGTTATTTTAATAATGATAAAATTATCCACCCATAAAGAAATAGGAAAACAATCAATGCTGAGCCGTGTTGGCTGGCTGTGCTCCTTTCTTCAACAATAAATTGCTCAAAATGCACATATCTGTATTTTTTGTCTTCATTTAAAAAATTCTGGCTTGAATTAGAAATTCCTTATTTTTGTACTGTAGGGAAACATGAAGAGAAACAGTTTTCAAGATGTTTCCTGTGTTCTGAGTTATTTGTTAGATTAGAAATTTTGTTTTTATCCCACCATGTCAATAACTGATACTCTTCTCTGTAATAATCTAAGTGTCTCAGTTACATGGCTTTTAAAGGAACAAAACTCTAGAAATCTGATGGGTATTGGTGTCTGGTGGAAATTCTCTATCAGTACTGAAGAGTTTAACTTTCATATGCTCCTATGAAGAAGCCAAAGTTCCCATGGGATCAATAACTTTGAACTAAAGGAAATAATTGTGAGATGTATTTGTCCTTGAGCTGGTACAGAGATGTTGGCAGAAAAATAATTCAATCTGTGGGTTGGAACATTTGACTAGTTATCAAGCAAGGGACATTAAAGAAAGATATTGGGTCTTAAATGAAAAAGTCCACCCCAAATATAACTGCAAGACATAAAACCCTTGCCATGTGAACCCTATAGAGGAGGACAGTAAAAACGTTGTGGCAGGGGCTTTTCAGATGCCACCAGTGTGCAGATGTGGAAGAAAGGATGGGTATGCATTTCTCCTGGGCATTCACAAGGACTGGTGGAGGCAGCACCAACTCCTGTCACCACAGCTGTGTGGCTCTGCCCTGCAAGCAGAGTCCCCAGATAAGATTCTGTTTCCTCTCTCTGCTGGGTTTGTACTGTGCTGAAGAAGTAAAACAACCTGAGAGATAAGGTGACATCAATGCAGTCTCTCACCTTTCCCAAGGAACAAGCTGAACTGGTCCAGTACTCAGCTGGCAAACATTTGCGTCGGTGCAGATTATGTCAGTTTAGCTGCAGCTTTGTTCTGGAAAAACAGACTGCATCTGAACTGCTAACTGAAACAGATTGAAGATCACCAACTGGTACAGCAGTTTTCACCCTTACAGATAAAACTCTCACCTTCTATAACAGGGTGGCTGTAGCCAAGCTTTGTTTTGGGGATGTTCACTGGGCTACACCAGCCCTTCAGCTGTACCCAGGTATTGTCCAGCCACAGCTGAAATATACCAGGGACTGTGCTGGCTAAGAAATAATTTGAACTATTGTGAAATTCTTGGGCAGAGCTCAGACTCTGCTGCTTGACTGTTTCAGGCACAACTACAGGTGCTGGGTACAGCCGGTTCTCCTGCAAGGGCCATGTCAGTGGCCTGCTGAGACTTGCTCTGGAAGCAGCAGAGACATTCCACTATGGTACGTGGCCCTGCTTCTGAGCCTGGGCACGTCCTGAGCACAAATATCTCTTTGGCCTCTGTTCCAGGAGGTGCCTGGTCAGGTAGTGGGTTGGAATTCTGCCTGCTACCTTACCTGAGCAGGTCCAACAGGCTCTTGGGGTCTGTGGCAGCAAATAGTTCAGTGAGGCACCCACAGAGCCACACTGATTTTGCATTAAGCATTTCCCAGCTCATATTCAAGGGCAGGCAAGTTCATGATAAGCAGAGTTTCTCAGTAGATAAGTTATAAACACAGAAAAAGACTGTATTTATCAAATTGGTGATTTTCGACCAATTCCTCACTCAGCTCCAATTCTCAGCTATGTCCCAGCTGTCCTGAGGATTAATTATTTAATATTTATGGAGCACTGTGAAGATGAAGACTGCTAGAATGGTGCTAAATGTTTTATTTACAGGGTTTATAAACTGGAGCCCAGTGGTCCCACATGGGGTTCAGCCCATCCCTGTGTTCAAAGACTTCCACTGCAGGTTGAATCAGGTTGGCTTTTATCATGATGTAATGTGTTTTTATTGCAGTGTTAGAGCAAATGTATCCTTTAAATTATGTGATTAGTTTCAGTATAGCTCACTCTCTAGAATAGCTATCATAAAGCGTGAGACTTTGAAAGCATGGCCAAATTTAAATTCAGACTTCAGTCTATGATTTCATGTCAAAAATTTATGCACAGCCTCATTTGTCAGGCAGCATTATTGATTTTATAATGTGTAATGTTTTTCTTATTGAAAAAGTGTTCCCAGGCCTGAGCTTATTAACGCAGTGTTGATTATTCTTTGGGGGCAAGCAAACGGTTTTTTCCATTTATAAAAGATGATAAGAAATGGGAAATCATGTTTTTTATATGCACATTATGTGATTGAAAATTATGGTTCCTGATTAAATAATATGAGGTTTGAAAATTAAAGTATAACACAATGCTTCCCCTTTACGAAGTTGCATAATTTGCTAGACAGTCTGCCTGCATTTTGCACACCTATTAGCACTGTTACTTTCCCTCTTTTTTACTGCAAACAAAGTTTACACAAAAGCACAATACTGCATAAGTCATATCAGCAATTCTTGAATCAGCCAAAGTGATAACTCCCTGCTTGAGATGTCATCATCATGCCCATAGCGAGCAGATTGAAACGTGTCACAGGATTATAGTTTTTGTAAGGAATAAACAGCAAGAGAGTAGAAGACTGCTAAGAAAGCAAAAATTGTTGGGTTTGGGTTGTTTATTTTCCTCAAATACAGGTATGGCATTTAGGTACCCAACTTTTTTTTGTGGTTTGGGTTTTTTTGGGCTTAGGGTGATGATGGCCTCTGTTAAATCTCTTATTAACTGAATAAAGAAGCAACCAAAGTGAGCAGCGTTGTCTCTCTACCAGTACCTCCTGTAGCATTATGATGATATAAACTGGCAATATTAAATCAATGAGGTACAGATCAAGCTCCTGGCCTTATTGTAGGTAATGTCTAAATGCCTCTGACTTCAGTATGGTCAACACTTCATTTGCTATTTTTCCATGACACTGCTCAGCAGATACTCAGCTCTGTGTTACCCGAGATGCTCTCAGTTCCCTAAATACTCACATGAAGGTTCAGACAGAGGAGATGCTCAGTTCATGTTTTCCCCTAAAATCTGACATTTGCACATTCTGGTTTTCATTAGGGAAACTGCTGGCAGAAGGTCCTCTTCTGTAGTGTAAACACATAAATAAGCTTTGCAGCAATTAATATTGGTCAAGTTTCGAGACTATCTCAACATCTCCATTCTTTAGGAAGACATTAGCAACTTTTTCATTATTAACGCACCACTCAATTTAGCTTTATAGACTTTACCTTCCTCTCTGGAAGGCAAAACAAACGTAGGCATCTCCTTTGAAGGAAGATGATATGGCTTTCGGGCAGGCAAAGCAGGGAATTCATTGTAGTATCTTCTTGTGAATTTTCAGCCTCTTCCCCTGCATAAGTCTACTTGGATTTTTAATTATCTTTCAGATCCTCTTTTCATTTTGCTCACTCAGAAATACAGAATAAAGCCTACCTCCTGTTTTCCATCCAATTCATTTACAGTCTTGTGTTGCAATTATTGTACTATAATCCTCCCTCTCTGTTGTAATCCTTTTCCATAGTCAGTTTATTTCAGAATTAGGATTCTTATCCTTTGATCTACTAATTTACAGTTTAACCTTATGCTCTCTTTCTACTTTTCATTTGGGGCATTACTGATGATTGCTTTGGTGGGGAGGAGAAGGCAGAGCAAGGCTTTAGTATTATACATTAAGGTTCTCTAAAAGCAAGGCATTAGGAGACCACTCCTAAGGGATGGCTACTGGGAGAAAAATACATCTTGGATTTGTATTTTAAAGCTATGCAGAGTAAGGAAGCTAGAAATTAAGAGCTAGGCAACATTAGTTTAATGTTCATTCATTGAAGAAAAGTTTTTATGGTTAAATTTGCTGAATAACTCAAAGTACAGCTGATAAATTTTAAAAGCAAAATTTCCCCCTCCTCAACACACAAACCATTCCCTGTAAATGGTTTTGATTTTTTTCTGAAGTGAATACTCTGGCTTTGGTTTCAAACTCTTGAGAATGGAGAAACTATTTTATTTATTTTTTTTTTTCCTCCAAAAGCCAAGAAACACTTTGGAATAAAGTGAAACTTTAAATTGAACAAAACTTTTTCTTTCAAGTTGAAAAATCTATTCTTTGCAGGAGCCTGTTCGTGTATGGGAGGTAAGAAGTTTAACAGCAATATTGTTTAATAGAAAATGGAGGAACACACAAAAGAGGAAGACAGACTAGTTGCCTGAGTGGTCTAGACAGAAGGAGCACTGCACAGTTAAACACGTGGACCCAGCACAAGTACTGAGCCATTCCAGAAATTTTTAACTGCTTTTCCTCATTTTCTTTTAGGTGCAGATTTTGGTCTCCTCTTTTGGTGAAGAAGGGGCAAGATATGAAGGTGGTTTTGAGCAACTGATTTGTGTCACCAATATGCAATTGCAGTCCAGAAAGCCAACCATATCCTGGGCTGTATCAAAAGAAGTGTGGCCAGCAGATCAAGAGAGGTGATTCTGCCCTTCTACTCTGCCCCGGTGAGACCTCACCTGTAGTACTGCATGCAGCTCTGAAGCCTCCAACACAAGAAGGATGTGGACCTGTTGGAGGATATCCAGAGGGCAATGAAAATGATCAGAGGGCTGGAGCACCTCTCTTGTGAAGACAGGCTGAGGGAGTTGGGGTTGTTCATCCTGAAGAAAAGAAGAATACAGGGGGACCTTATAATGGCCTTCCTGAAAGGGGCCTAAAAGAAAGCTGGGGAAGAGCTGTTTACAAGAACATGTAGCGATTAGACAAGGGGTAATGGTTTAAGCTAGAAAAGAGTAGATTCAGGTTGGATATTAGGAAAAAGTTCTTTAATATGAGAGTTTTAGATCATTGGAATGAGTTGCCTAGAGAGGTGGTGGAGGCCCCATCCCTGGAGACCTTCAAGGTCAGGCTTGATGGGGCTCTGAGCAATCTGTTCAAGAGTGAGATATCCCAGATTATTGTAGGGGGGCTGGACTAGATGACTGATGACCTTATAGGTCCCTTCTAACCCCATACATTGTATGATTCTATGATTCTATGTTTGAATGGGAGAAATATTCACAGGGAAAGGGTTTCAGGAGCCCTGAGCTGAAATGCTGCTTTAGCTGCAGAATTCCCACATAACCACAAGAAAGTGATCCTGTGATTCAATTTCTCTTCCCCGACATGGGAATATTATAATATTATATCCCTTGTTCAAAGTGGTGCTGCAATAGGGTAAACCCACGAGTACAAAAAAGGTATTGAAGAAATAGAGGCCATTGAAAAAAACTGTTTTAGATTGTTAACACCACCTGGCCTTCACCACAACCTGTGCAGGATGCAGGGTCTTCTCACATCAGTTTGCAAGTACACCTTTGAGAAACCAATAGTGTCTATGCAGGATTTTTTAAATAATAAAATATAAATGAAAAAAAAAATATGGAAAGACTACATGAAAATGAAAGTAACATCTTCTTAGGAGTCTCTGCAATCTGTCATGTAAATAGAAAAAATACAGACATCTGCAAAGAATTTCTAGTGCATATGGGGACACACTTCAGATTGTCTATCCTGCACCCAAAACATTGCACTGTGCTGCTTTGCATACTGGTGTGTTAGCAGCAAGTGAAAGTGAGAAAAGCTGCAGTTATCAGCCTCAATTTGCTTTCATATATCAAGTGTACTTCAAAGTTTGTCCTTAATGACTTTATTATTTGTCCACCTGACACACAGTACTCTAAAATATGTGCCTAGAGGTGAGCAAAAGTCACACCTTTCTACAGGAAGAAACCAGTTTGACAAAAATATCGGACAGACAAAAACAAACAAACAACAAAACTGCTTCAAAACCAGCACTTTGCAGACTGTGACTTTTCCCGAGGGGAAAGAATAAAAAATAATGTATTTGCTTACCCATATAAAAATGGTGCAGTTTCCAAAAAGATAAAAACCCTAAAAAATGAAAATGGATCAGCTCCTTTTAAGTCACATGTTCAAATCCAGAAAAATAAATAAATAAATAAATAAATAAATAAGTAAATAAATGTTGTGGCTTCATCTTAAAAATACTCTTGCCTGTAGAGAATTGCAAATATTTCAAATCATCGCAGACAATTCCAGTGGTATCTCCTCAAAGTTCTTTAATATGAGAGTTTTAGATCATTGGAATGAGTTGCCTAGAGAGGTGGTGGAGGCCCCATCCCTGGAGACCTTCAAGGTCAGGCTTGATGGGGCTCTGAGCAATCTGTTCAAGAGTGAGATATCCCAGATTATTGTAGGGGGGCTGGACTAGATGACTGATGACCTTGTAGGTCCCTTCTAACCCCATACATTGTATGATTCTATGTTTGAATGGGAGAAATATTCACAGGGAAAGGGTTTCAGGAGCCCTGAGCTGAAATGCTGCTTTAGCTGCAAAATTCCCACATAACCACAAGGAAGTGATCCCGTGATTCAGTTTCTCTTCCCCGACATGGGAATATTATAATATTATATCCCTTGTTCAAAGTGGTGCTGCAATAGGGTAAACCCACGAGTACAAAAAAGGTATTGAAGAAATAGAGGCCATTGAAAAAAACTGTTTTAGATTGTTAACACCACCTGGCCTTCACCACAACCTGTGCAGGATGCAGGGTCTTCTCACATCAGTTTGCAAGTACACCTTTGAGAAACCAATAGTGTCTATGCAGGATTTTTTAAATAATAAAATATAAATGAAAAAAAAAATATGGAAAGACTACATGAAAATGAAAGTAACATCTTCTTAGGAGTCTCTGCAATCTGTCATGTAAATAGAAAAAATACAGACATCTGCAAAGAATTTCTAGTGCATATGGGGACACACTTCAGATTGTCTATCCTGCACCCAAAACATTGCACTGTGCTGCTTTGCATACTGGTGTGTTAGCAGCAAGTGAAAGTGAGAAAAGCTGCAGTAATCAGCCTCAATTTGCTTTCATATATCAAGTGTACTTCAAAGTTTGTCCTTAATGACTTTATTATTTGTCCACCTGACACACAGTACTCTAAAATATGTGCCTAGAGGTGAGCAAAAGTCACACCTTTCTACAGGAAGAAACCAGTTTGACAAAAATATCGGACAGACAAAAACAAACAAACAACAAAACTGCTTCAAAACCAGCACTTTGCAGACTGTGACTTTTCCCGAGGGGAAAGAATAAAAAATAATGTATTTGCTTACCCATATAAAAATGGTGCAGTTTCCAAAAAGATAAAAACCCTAAAAAATGAAAATGGATCAGCTCCTTTTAAGTCACATGTTCAAATCCAGAAAAATAAATAAATAAATAAATAAATAAGTAAATAAATGTTGTGGCTTCATCTTAAAAATACTCTTGCCTGTAGAGAATTGCAAATATTTCAAATCATCGCAGACAATTCCAGTGGTATCTCCTCATTTATCTGATTTATTTTTTTCAAATCACCATAATGTCTAAAAATTCTCGTGCTGTGATGAATGCTGATACTACAATAGATGTATAAATCTGTGTGTGAAAATTCATTGTCAAATGGGAATCCTTACTGACCCTTGCCCTCTCTGCTGTGATAATTCTGCTGTAGTGATGCCAGTGGCCAATGCACAGTATGAGCGACCTCTCTTTATCTGTACACAAACCACACATGGTTTTTCAGATTTTTGTCACAGCTGCTATAAACATGAAAGCAAGTCCCCATATTTTAACTACTTGAATGCTGCCAGCAAAGACAGAGAACTGCTAAACTTTGAAGCTGGATGTTACTTCTGGTTCTGGGCCAAGTGGTCTTCATGAGCATTTTGCTGAGCAGAATTTGCTTTTTCTCCTCTGAAAGGAAGATTGGTGGTCAGCTGGGTTTTTTTGCCTATTGTTCTGTGGCAGCTTGAGAACCATTAGTGGTGCATATACCTCTACTTTATAGCATATAGATACTCAAGGAGATGGGAGAAGAAGCTCTGTAGTCTAGCCCATTATTAATGTGTCTGCTTCTTTAAAAGGTCAACCTATTTTATGATCAATTCTGTGCGAGAAATGTTTTTTGAAATGAGTGCTGTGATATTCTCCTGATTTTGATTCTCTTAACCCCTCTGTAAAGTAATAGAGGTATAAATATTAAATATCCCATTTCCTTTACAGCTTGGATTGATTTGAGGTGGAATTCTGACGGCCAATGTGATTCATTCTCCAAAATCAAAGAAAATCACTCTGTGATTGAACAATAAAGCACAACAAAACATATTAGGGCGTGCAGGATCATTGGTGCCAGCCAAAAAACTAAATTGCTGTGGTGTTAGACTTCAAACAGCCATTGTGCATAAGGGAGAGCTGTGGATTTGGCTCCACAGATCACTCTTTCTACTCCGTAATTCAATCCTTCTCTGGTAAACTTTCAACTGGGATCTTATACTTGGACCTTAGTTTTGCTTTTGAGCCCAGATAAAAAAAATTCCTTAGTGGAGATTTTCACAGGCTCAGTGATTTTCTATGTGGTTTTGATTATGAACCAGGAGCTAATATGGAAAGAGTACGATCTACAGTGACTCTAAACCTGAATGCTGAGTTTATTCATTCTTTGTTAAAAGACATATTTGGTTAAGAAGAGAAAAGAAAAGAAAAGAAAAGAAAAGAAAAGAAAAGAAAAGAAAAGAAAAGAAAAGAAAAGAAAAGAAAGAAAGAAAAGAAAAGAAAAGAAAAGAAAGAAAGAAAAGAAAAGAAAAGAAAAGAAAGAAAGAAAAGAAAAGAAAAGAAAAGAAAAGAAAGAAAGAAAAGAAAAGAAAAGAAAAGAAAAGAAAAGAAAAGAAAAGAAAAGAAAAGAAAAGAAAGAAAGAAAAGAAAAGAAAAGAAAAGAAGAAAAGAAAAGAAAAGAAAAGAAGAAAAGAAAAGAAAAGAAAAGAAAGAAAGAAAAGAAAAGAAAAGAAAAGAAAAGAAAAGAAAAAAGAAAGAAGAAAAGAAAAGAAAAGAAAAGAAAAGAAAAGAAGAAAAGAAAAGAAAAGAAAAGAAGAAAAGAAAAGAAAAGAAAAGAAGAAAAGAAAAGAAAAGAAAAGAAGAGAAAAAGGAGTGATGCACTTTGCAACGTACAAATAGTTTTTGATTTTTTTGTGCTTGTTTGTTGCAAAAATTGAGTTTGATGATTTAGCTTCTTTGAGTGTAGTTTTAATTTAACAGTATTTCTCCTATCAGCTATGAGAAGCTCAGGATCAGATTGCATGCCAGGGCAGCAGGGAAATTGTTCTAATGAATATGCTCATTCAGCTGTGGGCTCTGCTGTACAACCAAATGGTAAATGTTGGACCTCCAGAAGTTGTCTGACAGACTAAGTTGTTTGAAAATATGTTTTTTCCTCTTTCCAAATTCCTGGGCATGAGCACCTTTATTCTTTTCAACCTTTTGTGTGTGTGTTCCTCAATCTCTATGACCTAGAAACCTTCTTTAACATTAGGTGAGTACTTATGCTTCAGTTACTTGAGACATCTGAAAGTGCTGTACAATGATGAACAGACATTCTTCATACTGTAATTGGTTATACCCAGGGAAAAAACAATCTGAAAATGTAAGTGCTGAATGCTTTCACCTAGTACAGCTTATCTGCTAAAAAAATTAATATTATTCTGACTGCTAGACAGTAAGAAAGAATTAAAAAAACAATTCCACACACAACGTTTTCCACTGCAGATCACTACATGTATTTATGTGACAGGGATATGTTAAAAACAAACAAAGAAACCTGAAAGATGCTTTAAGGTTTTGTGCTGCTTATCATCATAGTGTTGAAGTTTTATTCCTGTTAAAATACATGAGTGGCTGTCGTGCTCTGAACTAACAGGAAAGACACATATGAAATAGTGCACAATTTGGAGTACTCCTAAGATCTAATTATAGGTATTAAATGATACATAAGATACATAATAACTCTTTGTCTGACTGTCTGCCTATCTCACTCATATAAAACACACATACATAGACTTATGCAGATATGCATCTATGCATATCTAAATACACTAGGTAATTTATTTTTAATGATAATTTTTTTATGAAACAACAAGAAAATCAAATACTTTGTTCTACTTAGAAAACATGCATGATATGTCTAGAAATGGTACAGTATTTCCTTCATCTTAAGGTCCATGGGCCTTGATACTTTTTCAGTCCAGTTATTATGGCTGGTGGGTAGTTTTTCCTTCTTGAAGACTTGATTTCCCTGGCTAGCCTCCCAAGGAGGAAATTGCATGTTGACAATGTGTTTTGGTGGCTGTGGCCGCTCGTTTAAGAACTGGTTTAAAGTCACCAGCTTGTTTCATGTTATTGTCCAACATAAAGCTGTTGCAATAATACCTTTAAATCACATGAAAATACATAGATGGAGACAAAAGATTTAATATTTCAGCACCTGTGTCTATCATTCTTTATCCTTTGTTACAGCTTCACAGTATTTAAAGCTAATTAAAACGAGGATTGAACAGGGTGATCTGGGAAAGAAAGAATCTCAGTCACATTCTCTTTTATGATTTCTCACAGAATCTCTGCAAGGTCTGTCTTTCCTAGGAACACAATGGAGGGGAAGCTGGATTGCTCTGGGACTGGTAAAATGATACAGTCTTTTATTTCTGCCTTGTCAGTACAATGCCCGTCTAAGTCTCTGTGACTAAAAGTTGTTACCAACTGATGGCTCTTCAATGGGCTATTGGAAATGAGTTTCATGGTTCCAGTTTCCAGCAGTGAGGCATCCACATCAGAAAAGCCATCATTGCACTTGGCAGTACTAATAGGCATCCTTGTCACCAGCCAAGGACTATAATGGGCTCATGGTAGTCCCTTCAGATCAGAGCTTATGAACAGTGTTGCTGAAGCTTTTATTCCTGCTCCCTGTGCAGTACAGTTTTTGTGGACAGACAGAGACATTTCCAGAGCTGTCAGCCCAGTATTTTTTCACAAGTTACTATGGTCTAATGAAAAACACTTGGTCAAAAAAAATTTAGCAGAGATTTCCAGTGTTTTTTTTTTTAATTTTAAGTTCTGCATTCTCAACAATGACTTTTAGAGCATGTTAGGACTCCCTATATTGTATACTTAAATGTTGTTGATAATTTGGGGGTACATGATTAAAAGCATGCACTATCTCAGATACCCATGTGGTTTCAACACTGTAACAGAATGTTATCTTAAGGTAGTCTTACTGCATCTTTTTGAGACTAGGACACCTAGCCTTGTCATTTTATAAAAGTGAGATAAGGGATGTGGACAGATATCCTCTTCCCAATCCAAATGCACTGGTTTGTAGAAATCTGTCCTCTGCTGCCCTCCTAGAAGTTACTTAGTCCACTAATGTTCTGGCAGAGCAGTTTGTTGAATGTCCCCTGTGTTGCTCCAGGGAAAATCAGTCTACCTGTTTCAGACCACACAATTATTCTGTTAGAAGTAGCCTTGCAAATTTTGCCTGAAGGTATTTGGAGAAATCTCACACAAACTTTCTCCAGCATGTGCATGAGCTCAGTAAATTGCAGTGTGTAATGGTGAGGTCATAATCCCCTCTTCTGAAAAAGGTGGGATGAAAAGAGAAAGTTTTATCCAGACTGGAGGCACAAGAAAACTTGTTGGCACCTCCAGGACATAAAAAAATACAGCAGCAACTCAGGCAAGCACTAAGCTAGTGAAATGGTACTAGCAGTTAATCAAGATATCTGCTACTCAAGTGAGAGTTAAAGGATTTGTGCTATTAACAGAATTCATTGCAGAATCAAAGTAAGGCCCAGTTCCATCAAGCACATATTCTTCTTTAAGGATATGAATATTTCTTTAAGGTCAATGAGATCTTTTACATATTTAATCTCAGGCTCTTGCTTACACACCTTGGTGAACTGAGTATTACAGTAATATAATCAAGAGAAATGCCATTAAAAGTGTTAAAGGAATAAGATCATTGCTTGAGAGAGTGGGTAAAGAGAGAGCAAGAATAAAAACAAAGATAGGGAAAGAGAAAGATGTAGAGAAAAAAAGAAGAAAAAAAGGGAGAAGTCTTGCATTTCTATTATTTTGATAGAGCCAAATGTTATTTAAGATTCTGTAATGTTTAAAAAATTACTTTTACTTCCAATATTTTACCTGTGATCAGAACTGCAAGTGCCAAAATACAATGATAAAGGTTGTTTTAATGTTAATTTTGGCCATGGACAGAAGCAGAAGTGTGAAAAATCTCACCATCTACAACCTTTCACGTTACATTTCTTTCCAGTTAGAAGTTTTAAACAGTTAGGATTAACACTTGATTTTAGATCCTAATCAAAATTGAACCTGAACTTTTTCAGGTACTGTTGTCACTAATTAGGAGAGCTGAGTCCATGTTTACATAATAATAAATAGCTTTTGAGAGCTACTTCTGAGAAGATATGAGCTCCAATGAACTTCCATTATATCTCTTGTTCAGCAAAGTATGATAAATTAAATTGTGGAAGTCAATACCACAAGCTCTAATCAGGATGAAAATTTTGTCATTATAATAAAGGCCTTTTATATTCTAACTGTTTAGGTCCTTTTACAGTGCTTATAACAGTGATATCTGAACAATGCTCGTGATCTCTGTAAATCTTCTTTTCCAGTCCCTGGCATTCATTAAGATGAATCTGACAGTTTGTGTTCTAATAATTACGATGCAGTAAAGAGTAATTATAGATTTTTATTATTAAGCAGTCTATGTTATTAATGAGAACCGTAGCTGAGAAAAACATTTATAAATTGCCTGTAAATTTGCTTTCAATTTAAAAAAAAAAAAAAAGGAGGGCAGAGAAGTTCTCAGAAGAGGAGGAGCTTTCTGGTATCCATGGTTTTACAAAATTGCCAGCTGTGAATTTCTATCCCTCCTCTGGTGTATGTGCCATTGCTTGCTTTATGAACTGGGATAATGAACTAGATAGAGGCTTGAAATGCTAGATATGTGTTGAACGTGTTATTTGTAAAGAGAACAAAATCTTTGATAATTCAAAGTAGCTTAGGAAATGGAGAAGTCCCCTTTCATACTAACCAGGCCAAAAGGAGTAATCCTGTTATTACAATCATAGAACTATAGAATATGCTGAGTTGGAAGGGACCCATCAAGATCATTGAGTCCAACTCCTGTCCCTGTGTAGGGCACCCAAGAATCACACCACATCCCTGAAAGCATCATCCAAATGCTTCTTGAACTCAGGCAGGCTTGGTGCTGTGACCACTGCCTTGGGGAGCTTGTTCCAGTGCTCAACCACCCTCCGGGTGTAAAACCTTTTCCTGATATCCAACCTAACCCTCCCCTGATTCAGCTTCCTGCCATTGCCTCAAGTCCTGTCACTGGTCACAGGACTGAAGACAGCAGGACCTGCCCCATCTCTTCCTCTTGTGAGGAAGCCATAGATTGCACTGAGGTCACCCCTCAGCCTCCTCTTCTTCAAGCTGAAGAATCCAAATGACCTCAGACACTCTTCATAAGTCATCCCTTCCAGACCTGTCACCATCCTCCTGGCTCTCCTTTGGACACTCTCCAATATCTTGATGTCTTTTTTATATTGTTGTGCCCAAAATTGCACACAGTATTCAAGGTGAGGCTGCACCAGTGCAGAGTAGGGTGGAACAACCACCTCCCTTGATGGGCTGGCAACGCTGTGCTTGATGCACCCCAGGACATGGTTGGCCCTCCTGTCTGCCAGGGCCCACTGCTGGCTCATATTCAGTTTGCCATCAACCAGGACCTCCAGGACCCTCTCTACTGCACTGCTGTCCAGCCACTTATTCCCTGGTCTGTGCTTCCCACCAGGATTTCCCCCTCCCTGGTGCAGAATCCAGCTTTTACCCTTGTTAAACTTCATGTGGTTGGTGACTGCCCATCTCTCTAACCAGCCAAGGTCTCTCTGCAGGGCCTGCCTGCCCTCAAGGGAGCTGAGAGCTCCTCTCAGTTTTGTATCACTAGCAAGCTTGCTTAGATTCTGTGATTCTGTAATTAAAAAGAGACTGTCTTTTTCCAGAGGACACAAATCAATAACTATAGATGTACCTAGACCTGTTCTTCCTGTAAGTTCATAAATTGAAAGATAATAAATGTTATTTATATATATATATATATTATATTTTTGGTCATGTTCACTGCTGTTGCTGATCAGCTTTACTGAGGTTAGGGAAGGCATAGTGTTCTGCACCACCCCACATCCACCTCCTTTAGTAAGCTCTGCAATTATACATGGTTGGCTGTGTGATTGGTGGATTTGCTGTCATCTGCTTTTACTTATCAATATTTTGCTTCCAACAAATCTATTTTTCTTCCACTGAAATGGTCACTGGGAATAAGTTCAATAGCATATTTTTATAATAGCTAGACCTATGATGCAGTAAAACCTTGTCTATGATGTAGTAAAAGAGATTTATTTACCTCTGAGTCTTTCTACTGACCATGACTAAAGGAAAAACTGTCTTCAGAACAATTCAGCATCAGATTCATGACAAAGTCATGAAGACCCATTGAAACCTCACAAAAATATTTCAGAATTGTTCTGTCTGGTGAAAGTTTTGTTTATAATCATATATGCATGTGTTTATAGACATATAAATGTATGGGAGGCGAGATCTTCAGCTGGGTGGCTGCATGCATCAGTCAAAACTGCTAACAACACATCAGAGAGGCTTCTCTGATATCATAGAATCATAGAATCCTAGAATCCTAGGGGCTGGAAGGGACCTCGAAAGATCATCTAGTCCAACCCCCCTGCCAGAGCAGGGTCACCTAGAGTACATCACACAGGAACGCATCCAGGTGGCTTTTGAATGTCTCCAGTGAAGGAGACTCCACAACCTCCCTGGGCAGCCTGGCCCAAGGCTCTGTCACTCTCACAGTAAAAAAATTTTTTTCGGATATTCACCTTGAACCTCCTATGCTCCAATTTGCACCTATACTATGATATGCTAAATCCTAAAAGGAGGAAGTGAAAGAGAGGGTGGTTGTTTATGGAGGATGTACTCTGGGTTTTCATTTTCACACTACAATGCTGAAATGCTGATTCAGTTTGAGGTCTTTTTAAAGATACTACATTGAGAGAAATGGACCACCTCTGAGGGATATTTTTGGACTACAGTGTAAAATGAAAGTTCAAACAATGTTTTGAAAGCCACATGACTCTAGAATGGGGAAATAACAGACATCTTCAGTGGGGCACAGCCTTCAGATACTGCTCTGCTTGTGAGGGTCAGGTTTTCCAGAGTTTCAGCACAAAGAAGTGCAAAAGGTTGAGTGGTCTGCCTTGCCCCAGATGTGCTAAAGGTGTGGAGGCACCAAACAGCTCTTTTGAGTGTTGAACACTGAACATTTTCAAAGGAGAAGTTCAGAGCAATACCTTTTCCCTCTGTTTCTGGAGCTGATAAAATTGCTCTGAAGAAGAAATATACACTTTTATAATAGACTAGATAGTGATAAACAGGAAGTTGTTAAAGGAAATAGCTTACTGGGAAGAAACCCTTAGATAACTCCAAAATATTTTTGTGAGCCATCTTGCCTTTTGCCACACAAACAGAATACAGTGTCAAGGATGGAACTTGTTTTCAGAATAAAACTTAAATTCCACTAGAGAATGCACTTTATAACTCTCCATTTACCAAGGATTGTCTTCCTCCTTTATTTTGGTTATAACTGCCTCACCTCTTTACTCCTTGTATTTGAAGAGTACCACAATCTGATGGATTTCCTTGAACTATATTCTGCAAGAACATTCTCTGGGGACGTTTCATGGAGCTGATCACGTGGTCAGAAGGAGATCCGGGCAGGTGATGACTTTTTGTACTCTGCTAACACATTTCTGGTGGGAGTAGTCACCTGATCTCTCTTATCTGACTCTGCAACACGAGTCATGAACTTACTGTGCTTGCTATAGGACTATGGCAAACACTTAGGACATCTTCTTTTATTATTACAAGACACCACAAATTTCCTATGCCGTGTTCCAGGCTATGTATTCATTGAAGTCTTCCGTAAGTCCTTTCTGACTTGGATTGATTCACTTCTCTATGGAGATAAGAGAATCCTTTGTCCTCGAGCTGCCACCATTTATCAGTATTTTTCAACCTGTGCTCTGTAGACCACTTTCAGTTTAAAAGACCTGAGAGAGGACTCTGAAAAATGACAGTAAGACCTTATGTTTATGCCCCATATAAAAGTGTTCCCACACATCTGGGTGAGCACGGTAACAAAAAAACCCAAAGAAACTAAAAAACCCAAATCAAATAAATACAAGCAACAAATAAAGATTTAGAGTGTGGTCAACTAAAAATCAGACTAAGACAAGTAATAAAAGATGATGTATGAGTCTGTTGTTTGGGGTTTTTTGTTTGTTTGTATGTTTGTTTTTTAAACACTAAATGGTCTTTAGGAAAAAATTAAGAAAAAAATTGGAGAAGCACTGATCTAGATGATACTGATCATGGTAAGCCATGTCATGTGGATCTGTGTACAGCCAGGGAACAAAACCAAGTTTCTACCCATGATCTGTGATCCTCTGTGTCTGTGGCTTTTCCCAGAGGCCTTAAATCATAACTATAAAAGCCAAGTCTTCAGTAAGTCATGTTTTCTGGCCCAGGGTTTGACCATTGCTGACATGTGTTTAGAGATCTACACTCTGAGCTCTACCTACTCATGTGATCACTGCAAAACCAGAAAGATCCCTTTTGTGTGTGTGTTTTTGTTGTGGGGTTTGTTGTTTGTTGTTTTTTTTTAATCATCTCGGTTATTGAGCAAGATAGTGACTATGAACCAGAAAAAGCAAGAAAAGCAGAAAGGCCAAACCATTGACTCAGAGATTGACATGGAAGGTTATGATCAGTTGACAGAATTGTCCTGTTCTATCACCCTGTTTTCAGTTGTTTTCTATTGCAGTTTCTGTTTTACATCCATAGGGATTGCCCATACCCGCTGAAAACCTGGTGCTGCTGCTCAGCAGCTGCTGTATAACCAATCAATACCCAATATCTGTGACTGTGCTGCATTAGCCACTGAAAAATGAGCTGTTCCTAAGAGAAACTCATGAGTTTTGTGTTTATTTGAATAACTATCTCACAAGTTTCTCCTTCTGCCATGTGAGAATATTTCTGCCCCATGGGCTGTTCTCTCCTTTTAAGCAGCTAACACTGTGTATGTGATATTACTGCTCCATCTGTAGCTCTCCTGCCACATACAACTGGCTTGACTAAGCACAGGGCAGGGGGTCTGCCAGGGAGAAAGCCAACAACAGAATTAAGACACAACATGTTTGTTTTTCTCCTCATTGCTCTGATTTTTTATCTTCCTTTTATTGGCGAGCAGTTTCTTTTCCCTCCTGCTAAATGCAATTTCCCCCCTGCATCTCTCCAGCGATGCTCACCACCCTGGGCTCATGGAGTTCATTCAATCTGGAGAGCTGCTTCTTTTTAAGAGAACTCGCTTGCCAAGCAAGTTCTCCCAAGTTCTCAGAGCTCTGCATGTAACTGAAGTAATTATGGGATTACGCTCATTAATAATATGCAGAGGAAAATCACTCTTGTTACAGAAGCAACTCAGGAAAAGGAAGAGGTATTTGAATGTCACTGATGTGAATTTCTGTATATATCTCTGTGTGTACATTTATGACATATATATTCATTATATACTGTTGTAGTTGTTGTTACAAAGTGCTGTTTCAGATGGAGCACTTATTGACAACCACTCTAAACCTCCCTCCATATACTGTAAATTCTTTTAACACCCTGTGCTTACATGGTACAGCAGTTTGCACATTCATTACGTGATGACACATGAAATAAGACACTGATAACAAGATTTCTGTATATATCTCTGTGTGTACATTTATGACATATATATTCATTTTTATGTGTGTTTGACTGATGTATATATATACTGTTGTAGTTGTTGTTACAAAGTGCTGTTTCAGATGGAGCACTTATTGACAACCACTCTAAACCTCCCTCCATATACTGTAAATTCTTTTAACACCCTGTGCTTACATGGTACAGCAGTTTGCACATTCATTACGTGATGACACATGAAATAAGACACTGATAACAAGACTCAATTCTCTGTACATTTACACTGTTTTCCTCCCTTTTTACCATCTTCTTTTTTATTTTTTATTTTTCCAGTGGATTTACTGAGCTTGTTACTGTGAGGTCTGTACAAGATACACAGTCTTTACTGCATTCAGGATAAAATGTGAGGAAATTTAAGTAATTTCAAAAGCAAGGAAGACTGGGAAGCAAAGCTAATAGTTACAGAGGGCTGTGCAGGTGGGGGCAAAGGGTAAGAATTCACAGTACATGTTAAAAATTGCATCTCACATGGGGCGTGCATGGCTGAACACATGCAGACAACAATCATTACCATTGATGGGCCCACAGTAATTATTACAGTGAATTTTAATAGTGAGGTAAAAATTAGATCTTTGCTGCCATAATAATAGTCTTTAATGTAACAAAATCAACTCAGATTTCAATGGAACCAGCAAGATTGGATTTTAGTTATTCATCTGCCCTGTTGATAATATATCGTTACACAGAGCGATGCTTCAAAAAGGGTTTTGTGTCACAAGTCTATTTTGGTCTCTTCTCACCATAGTGTCTTATGGTGCCTTGTTATTAAGTCAATTTTTTTTTTTCCTCTTTTTTTCTTTAAGCTAAAACCAAATGTGATTTAAATATTCCTCACAGGTGTTATGTGAATTAAAAAAGATGACTACTGCTTGTAGCATGCTTTCTTCTTAATAGCACAATGCACACAGCTTCTTCTGCTCTCCATCCTTGTGCTTCATGCTGCTTAACTGTGGCTTTTAAGGTTTCATCAATTTCTACTGACACTTTACTGATAAATAGGTCGTTCAGAAATTCAACTGCATCCTAGTTTGAAAGGTTATGATGCTGAGAGGATACTGTATCATTTCCTTGGTCTTTCTTTCACCTCCCACAGCAGGCATATCCCACCCAGTAAATCTTCAATGAATGGATTATAAATATTAAGGAATTCACAAAAGTAGATTAAATTTCCTGTGAATAGGGGAAAGAGGCACAGATGTATGTTCTCCTTCTCTGAACTCAGACTTGGCAACTGGATGGGGGTGACTACCCACAATCCCTGAAATGCAAAGCGTGGAGATGCTCACTTTCCCCAGCCACAGGCTCTAAAGTGGAGACAACAATTTCTGGGACTACTCTGCAAACGCCTCTTCACTGACCATCCTGAAGTGGGCTTCTGCCTTGAGCGTGAGCTGAGAGTGTGGTGGAGAGGTGGTACTTGTCACAGAGTGGTCTGATATCCCAATAGGTGGTAAGAGAGGGAACAGGAGGACCACTGCAGCCTTGGTATAATGCCAACCTCACATCCTGCACCAAGTTGCTGTCTCCTTTTCTGGAATAATATTCCTATGGGAGCTTCTCTTACATCACCATATGAGCAAGGATGCACAGGTCCATGGTGGCCTGGTGTCAATACCCACTTCTTATTAGAGAAGGTAGCAGTCCACAACTGAACAAAAGCACCATCCACAGAATAATTTACATTTATGAAAGTGAAGGCACAACCTTAGTGATGCTTCACTGACACAAGAAAGTCCGTCTCTCCTGTTCTCCATTTCTTCCCATGGTGTTACAGGATGTATCTTGTCATAATGCAGTCCTTAGACTGCACTATGCCAGCGTGTCACAACTTTTGAACTCTTGATTTTTAATGATCTTTAAAACTAGTTATTTGTCTTCTGTTTTTACAGGGATTCCATAAGTGTCTTTTCACATGCAGACCTAACGTGATAACAGCTCACTTGGCTAAATCTATGTAATAGCCTAGCATTTTGTAACTTTTAATAAATTACATGGATTTATTGTCTTTATTGATTCACTGCTGTACATGGAATGATCTGGTTTCATAGACTTCTTTGTGGGGAGAGAGGGATGAGGGAAACAAAGGCCTTTTATTAGTATCAATTTTTCTATGAAGCTATAAATGGTGAAATGCCAAGATGCAATGTGCTCTGGTGATATATTGGACACAATTAGATTGAACAACGACTTGCTTATAAATCAAAGTAAAAGAGAAAGCATAAACCATTCCTAACCAAGTGACCATAAAGCTTTTGAGACAAAAGGAGGAGCACAGTTGTTTTTCTTATGATTGATAATAAGTTTTTTGTATCTTTGCCATTCATGGATAACAAACATAACTTTAAATTATTTCACCTTAATGTGCTCTTCCTTTAATAGCTTTAACATTAATTTATTATCATTTTATTAAGTACTGATGTATATTTAGAACCTAAATCATACATGAAAAAAACCCAATAGAAGCCTGAATAATATTTTTTTTTTCTGAAATACTGATGAGACAAAAACGTAAGAAGTAAGGGACTTTCTTCTTTTCTTTTGGTTCTCTGTCAAGTAACAGGTAAAAAATAAAAATCCACATTTATAACTTACTCAGCAAATTTCATTCCCAGGGACAGTGTGTTCTAATGCACCTGTATAATCAGCTCTGTCCTCCCTCTCTTGGAAACAGGGCAATTTGCTGTGCTGTAGCACAGTAAACTGGTAAAAAAAAAAGGGTTTTTTTGCTAGAAATAGTCTATTTTAAAGACAGGATACAATGAATGACTTTATTATTGAACCATGTGCCATATGCTATCATATAGACTTTATAAATGCTAATGTGAACGATGTTGACAATGCAAAACCTCTTGTTTTATCAAGCCTCGTTTTATTCATTCAAGACTCTTTGACTTGCTCAAAAAGAAGAAGCACAAACCTGTGATTAGAGCATCCAAAAATAATGAGAGTCAAAGGACTTGGGCTCTATTCCTCATCCTACTGAAGATTTACTGCAGAAATATTGCCTAAGCCACTATCTTCAAAGTTCATAGACATTAAGTTTGGATCACTTTTATGATCAACTCATCCAATATTCTATATAACATAGGCAAATAACTTTTTCAGGGGTTTCTACTTCAAGCCTAAATTGCACTTGAGCTGGAGAAAATTAGACACTTAAATCTCAGACAGAAGAGGCCAAGGATTTGAATCCTCTTTGCCAAGGTGATGAACATCTTCCATTTTCTTCATGAAGTTAAAGAGAGCTGAGCATGTTCAATATCTCTAAAAATAAGGCCGTCTTGAAAAACCTCTCCCATTTTCAGTAAGGTTATTTATATTTCTTTGCCTCTCTTCAGTGGTATGAATTCACTGATATTTGTAAAGCACTTGATGGGAGGTGTTATAGAAATTGAAAATATGGTAATAAATAATTTGCCTTGACTTGAAAGCTCTGTGTGTGATCTTTCTAGACATGGGGACAGGGTATGTGAAAATCTGTTTTTCCTGTCTCCTCTCCATGCATTCATGCCTGTACACACAAAATATTTAGAGTTATTGATGTCATATCTGGAGGAAACTAAGATTTTGAGACACTGGGGAGCAGACAGAAGAGGAGGTTAATAAGAAGTCAGATAGGTAGCATAAAATAAATTAACTTGAAAATAGGAAGGGCAGTGTTGAAATGACTTTACACTGGGCACCTTTTTTCTTTTGAGAAGAGGCAAAGCAAAAGAAAATATTGAGATTACTTAAAATGCAGAGTTAAAGCAGCCTTGCATCTTGTATAGGTCTTCTGAATGGGATTTGCTTCTGTGTGAAATTAAGTGCATTGCATTTCTAACACCCGGGACATATTAAAAAGTGATCTGCATTGCCTCAGGGTTTTTAGCCCATGCACAATCTAAATATATTACCACAACAATTAAAATGCAGGCATCCTTTCTCAAATGAATCCTGAGTTTAATCTTCCATCAGCACACAAACATTTATATACATAAAACATAAATGTATGTATGTATGTATACCAATATTCAGATTTTTGTTTTGTTTCAGGAGGGGCATTGAGCTGATCATATAAAAAAATATCTTTCCTTAATGATGCAGTACAAGTAGATCCCCATAGAAAACATGCCAGAATTAGCAGGCCTTGCTTGGAATAGCTTTAATATAGAGCAAGACACAAAACAAGGTTTATCCACTGCCTTAGAGACAGAGAAGGGGTTGTCACGAGGACAGTTCTTAAGAGTTTTTACAAAAATGCATGACTCCATCTGTCTTCTCTCTTCTCCTTGGCTACGAGAACAGCCTAGCAATTTCAATAACCCAACAAGGGACCTCATGCACCAGGAGAAGTGAGGAACAGATTTTTCAATTTGGCACCATTCTGATTTTTTTTTTTTTTTTTAAATGGCATTTGAAATAATTATCCACAACCACAGGCAGCTGATGGATGGCATGTTTAATCTATGGATCTAGCTTCACTCTCTCCAGTGTGTACTGACGATGAACAGAGATGTTATGAGTGAAAGAGTTTTATGAAATTGTTCAAATACAAATTGATGCTAGAAAGGTTTGTCTTTTTACTGACTTCACAGAAAGGAAACTCCTGGAGTTTTTTCACAGGCATCACCTAAGCTTCTTGGTAATAATACAGCATAGAATAAATAAGAAATAGTGTTGATGTCCTGACCCTCAAACACTAATGGGTAAAGCACCCACTGCCATAAGCAAAATATAATTGTGTATGTAAACATATCCAGATAACCCAAGCATGTACATATAATCAAAGGTTAGTTCTATTTCAGGATGAATGTACAGGAAAACTCTGGTCACTCACTGCCTAGGACATATCCCACTGGCTCTTTCAAAACTCACTGCTTTTTGTTTCTTTCTTTGTTTTTTTGTTTGTTTTTTTTTCTGTGGTGGAGAAAAATGGGAAGTTTCAGTAACACTGAACTCAGTAAGTCAGTGAATACTTTTTTAGCATGTCTTTTTAACTCATTGGATTGCGTTTAGAGGATTGAACATGTTGCAGGAGGGATCACTTTTTGATATTGAGATAGTTTTGCAACAAGTTTTGGATTGTTTGATGGGATGGACAGTATGGACATCATCCCCAACCTTCAGATGACAGATGTCTTGTTTGAGACTTATTTATATGACTAATGCAAGATGTCTTCCTCTCTCCAATTCTTCTCACTAGTTTGTTTGGGATTTTTCTACTTCACAGATGGTGGGTTGTGGTCACAGGCTTAAAATCCAGACTTCCCCAGTGCCTACAGTTTTGTGGCAGTGAATTTCCTGGTAGTTTTGCAGCCACCTTCCAGAAAATATGCCTTTTGCAAACAGTTAGTTCCCTGAACAAAGGACAAAAGATGCAGTTGCACAGGTGTTGGCTAAATTCTGACCTCCAGGTAGATTTCCTTTATTATTTTATTGCCACTGTTTCTACAATTTCTGCTACAGTAGTAGCCAGAAGATCTAGACTTGGACCAGTTAAAGACCTAGCACTTTCTGTACTATGAGCTAAACAAAAAAGAACAAAATTAAATATTTTCTTCAAAGATTATAGCTCATATATAAGATGAGAAATGCAAAGGGTAAAAGGTTAGAGAAAATTAATGAAAAAAGCAAGTTAGCATCATAGAAAGGATTTTGGCATATCAGAAGCTTAATTATTACAAATGTTTTCATAGGGATGCAAGCAAAGGTGTGTTATAATCGTAGTTTTAAAGTAAGGTGATGAAACAGCTCTATTCGCTGTGAATTTCTCCTAAGCATGAAAAGAATAACAAGTCTGCTTAAAATTCATCTCTAGGAAGTGATGGAGACTGGCATGATGACCTGATCAAAAAAGATATTTTGTCACTTTAAGGTGATGGCCAGAAGGTTTTGGAAATGCAAGTAGTTAAGTATTAATAGATGCAATAGTGAAGGTGAGAAAAACCGGTGGGATGCAGAAGATGGGAGTGAATGGTGCATGGATAAATCCAAGAGTTTGTAAAAAAGATGTTTCCATGGACCCTAACACCTGTTTTCTGTGGGATTAAGGTATTCATGGCAAGAAAAAAAAATAATTGTAGAAACTGAATTCTGCAGATGATTTTAGGAGAGGACCTTAGCCCCTTGGCTGGAGGGGAAACCTGTGACTTCACTGAGTCTCCTAAAAAGCACCTGGAAGACTCAGGAGAATCAAGGGACATGTTTTGTTAGGCTCATAACTACACCACAGTGCAAACATACCTGTGTATGGGCACTGGGCATGCCTGTTACTGCTGAGCAAAAGTAGCTCAGACCTCTCCTTACAGCATGACAAGTTTTATGTGTGCAGAAATGTGGGAGACTTCCCTGGGGCTGGTGGGTGCTCACTGCAGGGCACTGGTGGGCTGGATGCACTCGCCTTTTAAAAGCTTCACATCTGTGCCCCTGCAGCAGTACTTTTAATTATCCTATTAAACTCTGCTTCTACCCACTTTAGCCAGGAGAGCCCAAGGAGAGATTTTCTTTCTTCCTTTTCAGTGTCAAGATGAATTTCTTTGGTTTTTTTCTTTTCCTTTAATAAACAGGTCTCTGAGACACCTCACAATTATCTCCTGTTCCCACTTCAGCTGATCCTTTTTTCTTTTCTTTTGGTGACAAGTTTTATTTGTTTGAATTTTATCAAGAACATTTTTTAATGATGTTTTTAATTGTATTTTAATAATGGCTTTATTTCCCTTTGCTGCATCTTGAGCACAGTAGAAATATTATCAGATCTTTTCAATGTTTAAATGATACTGTGTCTGCAAGCAAAAAATGTGTCATTACTAAATGTGTCAGGAGGAGCCACATTTTTTTTTCACATGGTCTTTGGTTGCTGTTGTGCAGCAAATATGCTCAACAGCCCTCAGCTTTACTCTACTGTGTGAAGAACTAGGTATCATCCTTTTCTGTTGTTTATGAAGAAGAATGAAAAAGTGTGAGAGAAATCACAGCCTCTGGCTCAGTTGCTCATCTAATGTAAAACTGCACAGTGTTATTAAATCAATGAGACCTGGGCCAGGTTGGTCTACCCAGGCTATCTAGTGATACAAATATATCATACAGAATATAACATTTCTGAAGTAATAATACGGCTGGAAATTTCCAACAGGCTCCCAAATTTTAGTCTGATTCACTTACAAATTACAGTTCTGGATGAAGGGCATCACAAACAATAGTTCTGGAACTTCCTTCAGTGTAGGTGGATATTATCTTGCCCTGGGTGAGGTTCTGACAAATTTTTATCATCTTTATTTGGTCCAGCAGGACTTCAAACCATGTTTTTTTAGGTATGTGAGGGTTTTTTTAGAAGAAACCTATTGCTACCCCATTCTTGGAGCCTTTCATTTTTTATGATTTTCTTTTCAGAGTCACTCTTCCAATTAAAGCAAGGAGCAACGAATTAAACCAAGGAGGTTTTGTTTGGTAACTGAGAGCAACTGGACAGGGTGTGATGTGTACACATCATCTCAGGAAAGATTACACAAAAGCATAACACAACTTTATGCAAGGGCAGGAAATTTGTAGGGGGTCTGTGTGGCGTCAACAGCTTGTCTGTACACTCTTTATCCCAGGAGCAGGGCCTCACCAAATCCTCTGTATGCTAAAAACTTCTAAGTAGATAAAATAAGGGCCATCACAATGGAAACATTTTGATCAACAGCACAAAAAGAGACTGCCTGCACAGAACCACATGAACACCTGAGACCACAGCATGGCAATTGCAACTCCCTGCTGCACAAAAGACAAATTACAAGCACATTTTTTTCTGGAAAATATGTCCCTGATGCGGTACAGTTTTTCTGCTGCTTATGTCTGGATTTTTCTTCCTTTAGTTTTTAGTATTCTAGGGATAGTATCCTAGATTTTAAAAGATCAGTTTTAAAGACAAATTCTGCTCAGTTTCTTCTTTTGATGATGACTGGGTTGTTAAAATTATTGCATGGACTGAAACATCAATCAATATGGAAGTCCTGAAATCATTATCCTTTACAGTAAGGCTGCACTGCACCAGCACTGCAGTTAATGCCTGAGAAAGGACTCTGTATGGGTCAAAGTGAAGAGGTTTCAGGGCAATCCCATCTGTACCTAATCAGGCAGAGACTGTAATAGAACCAGAAAATATAATATGTGTTGCAAGGCTACTGTTCCTAACAGCAGTAACAGGGAGTGGTACTTATTAATTAAACTCCAGAAACTGAAATGTGGAGTTTTCATATTATTGGAAGATTCCTGAATTTTTTAAAAAAGACTTTGAAGCCAATAATCATTAAGTCCTTCTTAAAGTGGCATTTTGGAAAAAAATAAAATAAAATTAAAAAGTCAATGATTTTCAGGTCAGCCAGGCCATTCTTTGCCCATCAATGTGAACATGTTTCATTCATATTTTTGCAGAAATTACTACATCACTTCACAACAAAACACATACCAATAACAGAAACGTAATTATGTTGAAAAAATTATAATCAAAGGGTAACATTTCAACCCTGTTAAAATATATTTCACCAAATATTCTTGGGAAATAATTTTTTTTGTAACTTCAAAACCAACAAAAAAAAGCTCCTGTTTCTAAACAATGAACATTTTCTTAAGGAGAGAGTTGTAGCACTGGGATGTTTTTCTTCTGGTTTTACTTGATAAAGTTTGCCTGTCTTCTGCATGAAAATGAAGAGGACTGTGAAAACTTTTGTACATTCCTCCTTGCATTTCTACTTGTTTACAGAGAATTCACCACCAGTTTGGTCCACAGTCACATTGCACATTGCTATGTCTCTGATGAGGTTTGTTTTAATGAAAGGAAAGAGATAATAACTCATGGGTGGATACAGTTCTTCAGTAATATTGCTTGTAATGATAAATGTCATAATTTGCCTAAGTCCCTGTGTACCATCCTTCCTCTCTCACAGCTAAGAATCTTTTGATCTAAGGAACATCCACAATCATTTAAAAAATACAGTTTCAATGGCATAAAAAGTTAAATTCCTTTTGAAATGAAAATTAAAAGCATTTACCAAGCAATCATGACTCAATTCCAACTAATAATGACATGAGATAGTCAAACATCCTGCATCCAAACTCCAGCACTGGGAAGTAAAAGAGGATTTTTTGCTTTTGCATTTTACATAATTATCCGTCTTTGTTACAGATGGATTTTTAAAAACCTCTTCTCCACTTAAACTATCAAATACTGGTTGCAGGGTAGCACAGGGGTGGCCAATCCTGTGTGATTTCATATGGCTGTAAACCATAGGACACATGGCGAATCAATGGGAGAGATGATTGAAGAGCAATTCACAGACGGGAGATGACAATGGCTCATCATGGATCCTATTTTGGGAATTGGTGGGGCTATGCATGTAGTCTTTCAAGGTCACCCAGTGATATCAGCTTCATTAGCCCCTTCTGGCTTGGTACTTGCTATTAGCAGGAGACTCTGATTACACCCACAGTCCCTGTGCCAGCATGGCCCATTACTCCTCTTTCTGCAATCTGATTTCTCCTTGGCATGGAAACCTTACTTGAACAGCTCAAGAGGTGCATATGGCTCAAGAGCCACATGTTGCTCACTTCTGGTCTAAGCCCACAAAACAGAACAATGGTTTGATTGTCTCAATATTCCCCCAATAACATGTATCTGCAGTTTGCTTTTTAGCAAACTATTACTTGCAGCAAAATCAACAGTTGTTCAGAGCAGATACCATATGAGAAGACTTCATTTCCTTTTTATAAACAACAGATCATGGGCCCTTTTGGACAACACAGGTTCTAACAGCTGTTGGTATCAGTGAGCCCAGTACCTAGTGCCATTAGCAAGGAGGTGATGAACACATCCAAATACCTTTCACAGTTTTTTTTTTTTAATAGGAGTTTAAAATAGAAATCTAATTCCTAGTCTAATCTAAGAAACCTAATCTATCTAATTCATCAAGGATACTTTGCAAATCCCATCACCGGTACTGGAGGCTTACATAGAAAAGCTTTATTCTTCTCTTGAAGCCATTTGGTCACATAATTATGTTATCAGTTCATTGACCAGTAGACAATGCATATGCAAACATGTGTTCTTACTTTGTGCTAACAGAAATAACATTTTTCCAAGAGCTGGTTTGCAAAACCCTTTGTTCTGAGTATGGCTTGTCTGGGATAAATGGTGTTGCTGTGGAGACTCAAGGATGCTGGACTGACTTTGCTTCACTGTTGGCTGCTAAACCAAACCTGTGTACTCCATGACTGAATTACTCTAGCATCTTTGGTTTCCAGAGGGACAGAGTTAATTGCTGCTTGCCTGCAAAATGCTCAGCTGAACAGTAAAGCATGGAAACTGAAGCTGCAGTGAATAGCCACTCAGCCTTTTTCTTTTGCATGACAGTCACCAGCAGAGTGGAACATTGTTTATCTCTTTTGGTAACACTGTTACAGCTATTGCATCAAGAAGGCTGATAATGAAGGATGTGCTCAAGAGTTTCTGATCTTCCAGTGGGTGTGTGTACATAGCGCAATAGGTACTGCTCTCTTGGCTCTCCAGCGCTGGGAAGCAGAAGGCATATTCTCTCTTCTCTTCTCTTCTCTTCTCTTCTCTTCTCTTCTCTTCTCTTCTCTTCTCTTCTCTTCTCTTCTCTTCTCTTCTCTTCTCTTCTCTTCTCTTCTCTTCTCTTCTCTTCTCTGTTTTTTGGTGGCATGGTTCTGTGACTGCCAGAGCTAAGCTTCTGCCCAGACTGCTCTGGTCTTAAAATTGTAGGAGCAATAATTTTAACCTAGCAACCTACATAGATAAGTTAATTATTTAGCATGTGGCTTTCAGTGGCAACATGGACATGTCATGTTGAATACACCTGTCCAGATGTGTTGAGAGTTTTAAGCTAGTTCTCTGGATGGGAAACAACCTTGGGAAAAGCCTGGGATGCATTAGTAAACATTTCCTTACAGAATTTAGAAAATAACTTTGGAACCCTTGGTAGGCTGACAGATAGGAAGGAAGTTCCTGATAGGCACCACTCAAATCTCACTGTTGCATCTTCTGTTTTATTGTATTCAAAGGGAGTAAATATTTGCGTTTGAACAGTTTGGGTGAAACTGTTTGGGTAGTTTACTTCTGAAATAGTGACTATAAGGAAAAGCAAAAGGTAAAACCATAGGTAGAGTCATAGAATCATAGAATGGTTGGGGTTGGAAGGGACCTTAAAGATCATCTAGTTGTAAACCCCCTACATGGGCAGGGACACCTCCCACTACCCCAGGTTGCTCAGAGCCCCATTCAAACTGGCCATAAACATTTCCAGAGGTGGGACTTCCACAACTTCCCTGGACAACCTGTTCCAGTGTTTCACTACCCATACACTAAAGAATTTCTTCCTAATGGCTAACCTAAATCTACCCTCCTCCATTTTAAAGCCATTCACCCCCATCCTATCACTCCATGCCCTTGTAAAAAGTCCCTCCCAGTTTTCCTGTAGCCCCTTCAGGCACTGGAAGGTACTCTAAGGTCTTCCTGGAGTCTTCTCTTCTCAAGGCTGAAAAACCCCAACTCTTTCAGTCTTTTTTTCACAGGAGAGCTGCTCTAGCCCTCCTGTAATCAAGCAAGGAATTAGCTGCATCAGACTTGCCAGAATTAAGTCACAGCAATGAAGATCACAGAGCAGCACGAGTGCTTCTTTTAATGTTAGGAGCAACTGGAGCTAACACAGTGTAGAAATGGACCTGTTAGTAGCAAGCATGTCAAGTTCCATGTCTTGCCTTCAGTGAAATATGCTATTTACTAAACGAATGTGCACAGTCACATTCTCTTATGCATGCTCTGAGGTGAAAATGCTGTCTAGTATAGTCAGAGCTGAGGAGGAATTTTGGAACTGCTCACAGTGTGGTCAGTGAATCACATGGAGTCTGTTCTGAGCAGAGGGAAGGATGTACAGAGGGTATGAGGCTGTCTGGTGTGGATAAATGTTCATGTCTGGGAAGCACTCGAGAATGAGCTGGACAGAAGGTTTCTGGGTAAAATGATTGAAAACTTGCTGAAAGAGGTCTCAGGAAAGTGTGAAGAAGCTGCTGGAAAATGGCTCTTTTAGCTTTCAGCTCTTCAAGCTTTCATCTCTTTCACTTTTTCTGCTGGGTCATGCTGCTGTCTACTCCACCTTTCTTACCTGGGACTAAAAAGGCACTGCTTCTTTGTTTCTTTTTCAACAGGTATCATAAGAGTCCATAATGGCCAGAAAACTCAATTGCAAACAATTTTTGCAAAAAGAAGAATATAAACCTAAACTGAAATCCTTCCAAATGCACATGACATATGGTTCCTGGCCAGTCTTCAGGGCAAAACTTCCCTGTTGACTTTTTCTTCTTTTAAACTTCTACTTGCTTAATTTGTATAACTTAAAGTGACTTTAAAAATGGTCATTATTTGTAATTAAGTGCTGAAATACTGACTTGAAATCAACAGATAATTTTTAATTTTAGGCTTTTCTTAGGATGTTCAAGTAAGGTCTTAGCAGCATAATTTTTGATAGGTCTTTTTGAAAATCCCAATGTGGATAGTGTTATATCAGCCAAATTAATTCCTAGAGTAATTGAGTTTGATTCATTAAGGATTTAGCCCTTGTGAGTTTTTTTTTATTATTTTTTAAATTTTTTTTGGCATGTCCCTTGCCTTAGAGACATAACTGTAGAATTAAGTGTGTGGAGACTTTGATCATCCACAAATTAAATTTTATCATTGCTAGTGGTACTATTGTTTTCCAAGAATTTGAACAGTGTCACTGTGCTCTAGAGAGATGGGAATTTTATATATGTGCCTTTTAAGATGTTGGATTCACTTTAATCTCTGGAGCAACAATTTTTCAACCCTGTATAAGGCATATGTCCTAACTTTACTTACTGATATTTTTGAAATAATAGATGTTAGAACTTTTTATTTTAATGAGTCCCTATTTGGTTTTCTCTCTCCTTTTCATGGGGCCAGCAGCAAGGAGAGAAGGTGAAAACCAGCTCTGCTGAGGGTTGAGTTGGCAAGATCTCACCCTATTGAACTCAATAGAAGGATTGTTACCAATGTTAACAGGGCTCTCTCTGATGCAGATGGATCTTCTGTCACATTCAACAGGTATCCCAGAAAGTCTGTACAAGCTTTGGGCAGAAATGCCTGTAATACATTATCTTCTTCTTTATTATTCTAAGCTCATAGTTCCTATAGAAAGAACTGGACAGGATATACAGTCTGTTCTGTAGGTCTCTGTAAATAACTGATGAGATTCCTGCTAAAAACTCAACAATGGAAAAGCAAGAATTCCCAGATAAAAGTCCTTTAATTTCCTTCGTTTATCTTCAGAGTGCCTCTGTGTTCTTCTGAGGGATGCAAACTTAAATGTTGAAAAAAGTTTGAAAAACTGGAAACATTTTTTTCTCAGACTCATGGAAAAAGAGATTTCAAATCCATGAGAGACCATTCTGACCACCTAGCTAGACCTTCTGCCAAGTACAGGACATGGAATTTGGCTTTGTCAGCTCTGCAAAGATACCAATAACCTCTGATGAACTAAGGTGTATTTTCCAGAAAAATACCTTGTCATTATTTGGAGACATCATAATGAAGAATCTACTACTTTGTTTGAAAGCTTATTATGTTTGTTATGTTATCTGTATTGTTAGAAAGTTGTACCTCATTAATAATATCAGATCCAACCATTGCTTTGGAAACAAGTACTGTTTATATACTTAGCTATGTGACTGCCTTCTGTTCAAGACTGAAGCCTTAATTTCAAAATATCCACGCACTGGATGGTCCATTCAGGGCAAGATTTATGTAGATTCTGTGAGGGGCCTGTTTCTGTTAATTATTGTGGGAGTCAGAAGCCAAGGAAAACCACAGTGTCTGCCTGTCCAGCTGCTGGGTTAGAGAGTCTCCTTTTCTTCACAGTGATGCAGAGCTTCTCCATTCCTGGAGATTTTGTCATCACCAAGTCATAGGCTCCTCCCTCATAGGCTGAAATCTTGTGGAAATGGTTCTTTTTGGTGTTACTGCCTGCTGCCTTCCTGTGCTGGGGAAGAGGAAGTAAAAATGAGATTATGGTTGGGCCAGAACAATGGATTTTTGAATGACAGCATCTACCTGAATCCTAGAACCAGTACTTAGGAGCCTCAATGGGGAAAATACATTTTGCAAAGCCAAGAGAAACAATATTTTAGGCAGTTGTGTATGGCCTAAGATCTCCCAGGTAATGATTGACTTCTACATATCAGAGAAGAAATGCATTTTTTCATACTATAGTTTAGAAGCAAAAGGAGAAAGAGGAAATAACTTTTTTCCACAGCTGAAAACCAGTATGTTTTTCAGGTGACTTTTTGGAGTCCAGGGGAAAACAATTATTTTCCTTATTAGGAACAGGAAGCAAAGCAGATACATAAGGAATGTGCTGGTAGAAATTAAGTGGGAAAAGACTTAATCCTGAAGTGATCTATGAGGACTCGCCTGACCACCACAGAGGTGATGGGGATATAGAGCAAATCAGAGACCTCTTATCTGTCATGATGTGGCATAACTCAGTGTGGCACAGGAACAGCTCCATAGCTACTCTGTTTGTCAGAGACTGAGACCCAAAATAGAGAGAAAGGTTGCTCAGCCTCATGCTTTTCTGTGTAAGCAAGAAGACAAGAGAGAGTAAAATATAATCCATTAAGTGAGTGGTGTTGAGAAGAATGCCACCATCCCAAAGGGAAGGTGGAAGGGGATTATGATCTGTTTCCCCAAAACCTTAGAGGTTCTGCAGCACCTCAGGTGCACCTCCTGAGCTTTGTGTTGCCACACCAATATTACTTCCAGCCTGTTATCTAGTGTGCATGTGAACTCGTTCCCTGTTAAAACCTGAACTATCCAACAAAGCTTTTGGGTGGAAGGAGAGTGACTGGCTGCTGCTCACCATTGGTGCCCTCCAGGCAGCAAGAGGTGTGGCTAGCAATCTCCAGGATGCTCCTCAGCCAGGTCCTTTGGTGGTATTTCCTCACTGGTTCAGGGTCAAATGTACTCATAATGATTTGTCTCTTTACTTCCATCCACAGCTAGATGAAACCCACATCTTTCCTGTTCTGCTGTTGCCGCTTGCTGCTTCATTGTTGCTATTAGTGTGGAGATTGCAGTTGCAGGCTGGAAAGAGACTCCTTTCTAGTGTTGCTGGTAAAGCAATAACTAGCAATGGAAACAATTTCTTCCATGTTATAATTTACATTATCTGTATTTGACCATCTCTCCTGGTGCCACCTTGGTCTACGAACATGAGGGTGACCCCTTTGTCCTGGCTAGCCCTTGAGATAATGCTGAGACTTGCTTATTCATCAGTTCCTTTCCTGCCACTGCAGCTGCTGCACTGCAGCCTCAATAAAACTGCTCAGTAGTGACATATATATATATGTCCAAGACATAATCAGAGCTCCTACTATGTGTATTGTCATTGCCAGAGGGATTTCTTCACTCAAATTTTGATGGCTGGGATCACGCTCACCGTTCGTGGCATCTGTCAGTGATAATTCAGCAGATCCTGCTGATGAGGCAAAAGTCAGGTCCAAGTCAGTTACTAACAGGGCCATTGCAGCAGCAATGGGGTGGGCATAGCAGAAGAGTCAGGCCTGCAAGGCTATTTAAAGAACAAAGATATCAGACTATTCAGTGGCTGAGCAGGAGCTGGTTAGTGCTGTGCTTAGTGTTGGTCAAGCACCAATCAGTAATCTCTTTATTTGCATTTACCACTAAACCAGTGTTTACTACTGTGACAGCTCTTCATTAGACCTTTCCCATGTTTTGCAGGGCTTTTCAAATTTGAGCAGTGTCTCAGTGGTTGTTAATGGTTATAATCTGATAGCCATTAGTGGGTCATCAAACCATGTGGTATTTTAATCAGGGACAAAAGGCAAGTGAATTATAGTGATGAAGCACAGAACTTGTCTGGAAAGTTAATGTGGGAAGTCCGAAGGTGGGATGAATTCTTCATCAGTGGCACACTTCAGGTAAGGCAGTACTTGGACCATGCAGATACTAAGCACTGGCACAGATCCTTTCTTTACAGAGTCAGGGATTTCATGTCTGTTGTGTCTCCCCTAACTACTCATTGCCATCTTCACTTCAGAGGTCTTGCAACACTGTCCCCTTACTTCCTACAGTCCTTATTTCTTATCGGAAGTGGGAACATGATTTTGAGTCAGCGTTGTGCCTGCCACCTGGAACTGCTGGAACTGCTTTCATGGTCTGGACTGTTGATTTTCTTGCTGCTGATTGTAAAAGAGACCATCATCCTCACCCTCAGACTGGGGGTTTCATAATCCCTCTTGAAAAAGTGCCCCAAATACAACAAAATATATTTTGTGCCCCCCCTCCCCCAACACACACACATATTTGTACTCACTGGATTTAATGACATTCAATATTTCTGCCACTACCCCTTGCAGAACAGAAGAAAGCAGCCCAATGCTATCTAAGCTTGATGTGAGCAGAGCACATTTATTTATGTCTGTTCATTAATTAGACTCCTGTAATGCAGCCAGTTTCTCCTCCAGTTTTTGAAGAGGAGCAGAGTGGGTTTTCATTCATCTAACAATGATTTTGTGACTTGATGAATGGCATAGAGTAAAGTCTCAGATAATAAATGTGTCTTCCTACCTTCTTTCGTGGTTTGATTTTCTGGATGCACCGGAAGAGAGAGAGCCCAGTGGAGAAATAAACTTGAATTGTTTGGGCCTCAGCTATAAACAAGGAGCTGGGAACTCATTCTTTCTGGTGCCTATTGGATAGTGAAATCAAAGCAGGATTGCAGCAACCCAGAGAAAAGAGAATGCATAGATGAAGAGCTGTTAACATTTCTTTACATATTTGAAGGCTGAAAATGGCCTTGGTCTTGCTTCTTATGTATTGCAGATAGTTATATTTCAGTCAAGTATTTCACCATTGAATCCAGAAGCTTCCACTGTAAAGCACCTTCCAAAGCATATTTTCTGCAAAGGAAACAAGAGATGTAAATCTGGTGCCCTTCATAGTCTGTTCCAATGGTTAATCACAGTTACTGTGCTTTATTTCTCATTTGAATTTGAATCTTGTCTGGCTTTGACTCACATCCACTGATTCCTGTTATGACTTTCTCTGCTAGATTGGTTTAATTTTACTTCCCACACCCTGTTCCTTTCAGATTTATTGGACAAGTTCTTCTAAAAGGAAAATAAAAGCAACAACAATGTGCAAAGGGGGAGGGGGGAAAGAGACAGAGAGAAAGGAAAGGATAGGGGAAAGAAAAGGGGAAAGAAAAGGGGAAGGGATAGGGAATGGGGAGGGGAGGAGAGGGGAAGGGAGGGATGGGGAGGGGTGGGGA